>NC_092875.1:305720663-306058163 GCF_028372415.1 Notamacropus eugenii | reverse complement strand
TTACCTTCTGTATTCTACCTCTGTGCATTTGCACAAGCCATCTCCCATATCTGGAATGTTCTATCTTACAAAATTCCTTCTGTACTTCAAGATTCAGGATGCTTCCATGCTTGGAAATGTTTCTTGATTACTTCCAATTGTTGGGTTCTCTCTGTCCTCAACTTAACTTGTATTATATTTTTTAAGTGTCATGTTCTAGAATGTGAAATCATTGAAATAGAGGGATGATTTGTGCATATATATCTTCAATTTTTTCCTCTCTTTTTCTTTTCCTTTTGTATTCCCAATGTCTAGTCAGTGTTTGCACATACTAGATTTAATAAATGTTTATTGAATGATATTGAATTTCATCTCTATTTCCCTGGTTTGCCTTCACTCCAGGATTCCCAAACAGAAATATTCAGGTTTTTGATCGATCTATTATCCCTCAGATCTAGGTAAGTACCACTTCTAACAGTGCTGACTGCATTCCTTCTGAATGCTCAGCCCATTGAATTTTTGTCCATATTTTCCCATAACTTCACTGGCTCTAAATAATTACTTAGTAAGTCTATCAACAAGCATTCATTACAACTACCATGTTTCAGGTACTGTTCTCCTTGATAGAGATTCAAAGACAAAAATAAAAGTTTCTGCTCTCAAGGAGATTGACTTCTATAAATGGAAATATATATATATATATATATATATATATATATATATATATACATATATATATACATAAATATACAAATGATCTAAAAATAAATGAAAGGCAATTTCAGAGGAAGGCACTGGAAATTCAAGGGAGTAAGAAGACCTCATGTAGGAGATGGTGTTTAAGTTTAACACTTAACACAGAGTCAGAGATGAAGAAAAATATTTCAGTCAAGGGAGGACAGTCTAAGCTGAGGCATACAGCAAGAAGTTTGCCTCTGAGGAGCAATAAGAAAACAACTCTGGTTCAATCTTAGAATATATTATATGGAGTCATGTTAGGCCTTCTGGTTCTTTTAATATCTCAGTCATAGGAATACACTAATCTATCTAAGCCTGGATTTGAACACAGGTCTTCCAGGCCCAGATTTCTATCCACTGCAACACTACTTGTCTCAAGTTTTATCTCTCAGTCACAAAAAAAACCCGCAAAAGGTGAGATATGAGTCCGCATCTCTCTTGACTCTAAGTCTATTACTCTGTGTGTAGCCAAGGAAACTAGGTGGCACAGAGGTTAAGACATTGGTCTTGGAGTCAGTGAGACCTGAGTTCAAATCTAGTTACAGATACTTCCTAGCTGTGACCTTTAATAAGTCATTTAGTCTTCTCTGGCTCAGTTTCCTCAGTTGTAATATTGAGCTAATAGTAGCACCTAGCTCATGTGAATATTATGAGGACTGAATGAAATGATATTTTTAGAGCATTTAGGATGCTGTCTGGCACAGAATAGGTGCTTAATAAATGCTTATTCTCTTCCCTTTCCTAATAAGGTGAAATATTTCTACCCTCCCTAATGAGGTGAACATACATCCCTGTGAAATTTTTTTCCTTTTTGATGACAGGATTATAGATTAGGGCCTTATGAGTTTTGAAAAGTTAGGAGAACAACTCTCCAGGAAACCAAGAGCCACACAAAGTCTGGGATTCAGGGAATCAAAGTCCATGACAAGTTTTGAAGTCAGGCTAGCATTAGTGCCCTGAGGATCAAGCAGGGAACTTTTGGAGAGATACTAACAAAGGAGTGTAGCTGGGACAAGGACTCCAACTACATTGAAACACAAATGAATCCTCACAACAAGGACTCATTCAACCACATAAATTTGGGGAAATCAGTACTATACAGGAATTATGATAAATATGATTGCTCTCTCCCCAGAGAATGAAGCAGGACTTGGAAAGTGTGTCCCTGAATTTTTGGGGGGAAATGTTTGTATTTTTATTATTTCTATATCTCTGAAATAAATATCTTTGTAAGAACTAATTTATGTTAAATAGTTGAGTAGAACTCCAGCCTTAGCTACTGGTACCTAGTAGTATGGGGAAGAAAACCAATGGGGACTTAAGCTAGTGGCATTAAAGGAGAGATACCCTGAAACTGTGCATCATGGACCTAGAATCATTAGACAGAGATATAACAGACTTTACCACAATATGAGAGACAATTGGAGGAAAAAATGAACTTAACCCCCAAAACTTTACTGTGAGACTAAATAATCCAAAGCAATGAAAAGGAGTGATGGATTTGATTTTTTAAAAAGCCCCACAACCTGTTGCTTTTAATAAATGTACCTACAAGCAAACATAATGAAAATATAAATGAAGGACTAGAACAAAAAAAATTTTATGTCTCAGGTGACCTGCCCCAAAAATAGTATATGTATGTATATTCCATGGTATCAAACAAAACAAAAACAGTAAAATTTATAACAAATATAGAGATAAAGAAGAAAATTACTGTATGTTGAAAGGAAGCAGACAATATGACACCAATGCCTACCAAATTACCTAAGCATCTAAAGTCAGTAAGAAAAATATTAACTGAATTACTAAAAAATATATACTATTGAAATCATAATAGGTGATTATAATATCCTTCCTTCAGTTTTACAGAAATCTCGCAGAAAAACAAACAGAAAAAGCAAATATAAAATTAATCAAATTTCTGGGAAACTAAATCTTAAACATAGAGTGCCATCTAAATGAGAATATTAGTATATATACATATATGTATATATATATATTGGCATAGAGGCTTTTTGAAATTATAATATCTATTTTTTAAAGCAAACATTATATACAATGGTGATACACTATAAGCTTTGTCAATACACGTAGGATTAAGGCAAAAATGTCTACTATCTTCACTGCTATTTTATATAAAATTGAAAATACTAGGAAAACAAAATATTAGGAAAAAATAAAGAAATCATAGTTGCTGAGATATACAAATAAGAGATAAAACTGTCCAAAACTGCATTTGATATGAGGAAAACCTTAAGATATCAGCAAGGATAAAATTTGAGATGATCAATACCTTCAAAAAAGTTGCAGGTTACTAAACAGGGAGTGAAACATATAAAAGAACAACATTTCTTTATAACGTTATATATCATAATAACGTTAACAATAATGATATCCAATAGACAACCAAAAAATCATTCTCATTCAAAGTAACTAAAATTTCATTAAATCTTTTGGGATCTATCATTCAAAACACATAACATGTTTACCTATATTCAATTACAAATACTCCTTATAGAAACAATGAAGATAGGAAATTGTCATTTATTAAGTTCCTACTATGCGCCAGATATTGTTCTAAGCACGTTACAATTATCTTACCTGAGACTCACAACAATCTGGAATGGTAGATGCCATTATTATCCCCATAATATGAGGAAATAAAAATAAACAGCAATTAACCAGTATAGGCAGCTTCATTGTATATTGTTAGAAGTTTTCCGTCTGTTGGTCAGGTTTTCTATTTTTCTTTTGCTTTTACTCTTTTTAAAAATATTCTTTGAAGATGAAATCATGGCATACTTAGAGAATCCTAGAGAATCAACTGAAAATATGGGCAAATTAATTAAATTAATTAAAGTAAATTAGTCAAGTTAATTAACAACTTTAGTAAAGTTGCAGTATATAAAATAAGCCCAAATAAATCATCAGCATTCTATAACAACAGTGTCCAGCAGGAAGATATAGAAAGTGAAATTCTTTTTAAAATAACTGTAGACAATATGAAATACTTGGGAATCTACTTGCCAAAGCAAATTTCTAACTTAGCAGGTAATCTTCTAAGAGCATGCTTGGCAATGTTAGAAGAAATTTGACTATGGTGCAATACTGTTAACTCAAAACATAGTGTCTAAGCCCAAAGGGCTATAAAACTGTGCATACCCTTTGGCCCATCAATACTATTACTAGGCTTATATCCTAGAGAAATTTAAAAAGGGGGAGAGGAAAATGACCTATTTGTACAATAATATTAATAGCAGTAATTTCATTGGTAATAATTGGAAATTGAGGGGATGCCCATCAATTGGGGATTGGCCAAACATGTTGGGTTATATGATCACAATGGAATATTACTGTGATATAAAAATGATGACCAGTCTTTTTTAAGAAAAACCTGGGGAGACTTACATGAACTTACATAGAGACTTACATAGTGAAGTGAACAGGACAGTATTGTACACAGTAACAGCAAAAGTATATAACCAATATGAATGACTTGGCTCTTCTCAGCAATGCAGTGATTCAAGAGAATTCCAAAGGACTGATGATGAAAAATGCTATCTCCTTCCAGAGAGATGGAGTATGTATACAGATCAAAGCATACTATTTTCACTTTCTGTATGTTTTTTCATTTTTCCCCTTTGAAACTGTGTCTTCTTTAACAATATGATTAATAAGGCAATATGTTTTGCATGACTGAACATGTATAACCTATAACAAATTGCTTACTGCCTCATGGAAGGGGAGGTAAGGAAGGCAGAAGAAAATTTGGAACTCGATTTTTAAAAAATAATTGTTAAAAATTGTCTTCACATGCAACTGGGAGTAAAATAAAATATTTGCATTTTTATTAAAATAAAAACATACTTTGTTATGTGAGATGGCTCTCTAGAGGGATACAAAGGGAATAGAGAAGGGAAATCAGGTGATATTAAAACAAAAGATTAAAATAAGTTGTTGGTTTTATTATAAATAATAGAATGAAAAATCCATTAGAATAGGAAGACATTGAGTTCAAATAACAGCTCTGTTGCTTGTCAGCTCTTTGACCTTCTACCAATCATATAAGCTCTTTAAACTTCAGTTGCTACTTCTAGAAATTTAGGATAATAATTTAATTAATTTACATTGTTGCGAGTTTCAAATAAGATTGCTGATGTTGAGTTCTTTGTAAATATAAAACAAGATTTAAGTGTTGGCTATGATAATGCCTAGAGAGGCAGTTTTAATTAAAGGATAGATTCCCTGGACTCAGGGTCAAGGAGACCCGAGTTCAAATTCTTCTCCTGACACCTACCAGGTGAATGACATTAGTTGTCACTTAACCTCTGTAAAATGAGGTAAATAACATATACCAGACAAAGTTGTTGTGAGGATTAAATGAAAGAAGATAGGTAAAGTGTTTTGCAAACTTTAAAGAAGTTTATGAAAATTAGCTATTATAACTATGAAGATTTATACTGAACTTAGTGGATAGAAAGTTGCTTTCTGAGACAGGAAGTTGAGGGTATGAGTCCTGCTACTACCTTTTTGAACCTAGGCAAATCACTTAAATTTTCAGGAGTTTTTAAGATAATACCTGGAACTCTTTAAGAATATAAATTTCTGATCTGCCTTGGTTGAAGAGTATGCTCATCTTGGGGTTCCCTTCACCAATTAAATTCCCAATTCTTGTCTTTACCCTATTATTACTGTAATGATTACAAAGATAGTCTTATGATCTCATTTAAATGATAAATGAGGGAATCACACCTCTTTAATTTTTTCCAAAGAAATAGTTTTTATTCATTCATTCAAAAACTATATATTAGGGCTACACAAAGGTTTTTTTTTTTTCACTGTAAGTTCCCATATCATGTCGAGATAAGACATCTGCCCTCGAAGAGTGTTTAGTTTTACAACCTCCCAAAATGTACCCGTCAATGCAATCATTCCCAACAGTGCCTCTGGTGTGTTACTTATATTTCTGTCAAGAGTTCTCATAGACTGGACCCAGAGAAACTGTAGAAAAAATATTGTAAGATTTCATGGGTCCAAAACTCAAAGAAAGGGGACATCAAGAGCCCCAGAAATGGCAATCTCTCACCTTAATATAGCAGTTATAAGTCAGTTGGAAGTTTCATATGATTGGAACTTTGAATTATCACTTAGAATTACAAAAGTTAAAACATTTTAAGAAAAAACATATACACCTGGGATTATTTCATTTTCAGGGAAAGTAGTTAATAAGGCATCCAAATAATTCATAATAAATTTTATTTTTGAATTCAATGGCAAAAAACCAGTGATTTCACTGCTTTGGACGAATATACACATATTTATTATAATTTTATATATGTTAAGATCATAATCATGGTCTTATGCTTTGCAAAGATAAGAAAGCAGCAAAATAGAACGAGATTGAAAGAAAAATATGTAAAAAAAAGGCATGTATTTATGGAAAACATCTGTCCCACATTCCATATTACGTTAGCATATTGTATTCAATGAAATGTAACCAAAAAAAACCTTCATAATTAGCCTACTATTGGTTTTAACCAAATTTTACCATGTTTCAAGTATTTCAATCTGAAAATAGCAACCTAGAAGAAACAGTTTAAAATAAGCAACGATCTCAAATTATTCTGATCAAAAGTATTTACTTTAGATAGTTCTTCGAAGAAAAATAAAGTATTGAAGATCTCCAAGGTAACAAAATTAATTATTGATTTGAATAGAAGAAAAATTAAAAATTCCTAATTTGGCATCATTTAATGTCCAGGTGAAAAAGTTGTTATCAGCAAAAATCTGTTGTGATGCAAGGCCATATTTAACCTTAGGTTGATCCATTTTAATTAAATTGAATTGAAGAAATGAAAGAAAAGAACCTAGAGAAATCTACTGGTTTTCACAGTTTTTTAGACTTGGGGAAAAAATCTTCAAAATTAAGGAGTTCTGCTCACTGATAGAATAAAAACCTATTCTCAGTTTGATGAAACTCATTTTTTTTCTTATTCTCAAGAATAACTTCAACTACATTGGTGTTTGCCTTGTTCAGAAAGCTATGAAATTCATCATCAGGCCCCTCAGAGTCTTTTTAGTTTATTTTCTAACTGAAATATTACTGGGTATATATCACTGTGTTCAGTGGTACCAGATTTACCAGGGAGAATTGAAACAAGGCTCTTGCCCTTGAGATGAATAGGTTGAATCTTTCTCTTTTCTTAAATCTCCCCCCAAAATACCCAGGAAACACATACACACAAAAACAAATACACACATACATTATATAACAGTATATTGTCAAGAGGTCATTGATTTTAAATCTTTCTTCCCAAAGAAAAGTTGTGTTTGATACTCTTGCTAACTCTAAAGTAACCTTGTACAATGTGTGTTTCTTGAGTCAACAATAAAACAATTTGGAACTTAAATTAGAATTATAAACTCTGTCAGAAGTTGAAGAAAAAGGCCATGATAAAAGCTTCTAAATACCCTGTTTCTGTCCAAGTGATCCATGTTGTAAGGTCACATTCTAGGTGAGCCTTGTTAGTTGCTTAACCTCTAGGGACCTCATTTTTCTCATATGCAAAATGAAGCAAAATGTGAATGAATGGTTCTCCCTTCTAGGTATGATTCTAAGATCCCATGATTCCCTGAGATTAATCTCTAGTTTTTTTTCTCACTTGGATGAAAAACAAGACAAACATGCATTAGAACTATTTCTTTTCTCTGGTAGATGATGTAACAGAGCTCCCATTTGTTGTTGCTGTTGTTGTTTTTTTTTTTTCTATTGTCCTTTTTTTTTTTATACAACCTCTCCTTTTCCGGATTTTTGTTGGGATGTTCCCCTTTATACTTCAGTGTGGTGGATTCATGGTGCCTTGGCTGAGGGTACTTCTTCTCCTTATGCTCACCAAGTCCTTAAATCCTCACTGGTCTTTTCTAGGATTATGATTTTTGAAAAATAAATCATCTTGTCCCCAGCCTTGTTCTCTGACCCTCCCCAGACTTAGCTCTACTGTTCCATCCCTGAGCCTGGACTGTGAACCTTTTCAGCTTGATAGAAGTGACCAGAATCTTCTTAAAGCTTTCTGAAGGCCAGGGTCAGCTTACCACTATAGTGAAGCATCAGAAGAGTACTATACTGTTGTTTATTATGAAAATATTTTATTTCAGGAAGAAAGTTCTCTCTCTCTCTCTCTCTCTCTCTCTCTCTCTCTCTCTCTCTCTCTCTCTCTCTCTCTCTCTCTCTCTCTCTCTCAAATACATTAGAACAAAAACCTATCTAATATCTGGAATTGAAATCTCTTCTTTCTGGAGGTATTTGCCAACTATACCATTTGGGAGACATGGAATTTTGATAAGGAATAAAGGTAGCCCCAGGCATGAGAAATTGGAATGCAAAAGCAGGCTTTTATTACAAAGACCCCTGTAAAAATTTCATTGAAAACATGATGGCAAAATCCTTTTCAATGCCACAGTACATCCCCAGGTTCTCTGAGTGTGCTGATTTCACAATATATGCAGCAACTTGCTGGCTTATTAAAGGACAAGATCAAACTCATGGTACACTAGAGAATTTTTTTGAGAAAAAATAAAGGCACCCCACATTGCTAGGAGACAAACAAAGATGTTTGTACAAAATAGTTTCCATCAGTGAATATTAGTTGTGTCCATAGCAAGGAGTTTCAATTATTAAATAATTAGTTCAGAGAGGTTGGATAACAGCTCTATATTTAAAAACATGATCTCTTTCCATATTTAGGGCTCAAAAGATCACAAATGATTATATTAGTCTAATTAAAATTTGTAATCAAATTTTACAATGAATTTTACCTGTTTAAAAGGCATCTTTTAAAATATGAATTTGAAATTTGAAACCTGGTGAAAGGAGTATTTGAAGAGGTTTTTTGAGTTAATCATCTTTAAACTGCATAAAGTCAGAGGCTAGATTAAGATATTGACTGATATCACAACCAATGCCATTTTAATATTGGTGAGTCAAGGACCACTTGGCAGAGTTCAAAGGACAAAAAGAAATCATTGGGCAGATGAAAGGAGTCAAACCTGAAGTGATGTTGGAAAGGTCCTGGAAATGAATGATCCTACCTCATAGCCTTGCTGAACCTGACCTCCGCCCACATCTTTCACAGCGCACACACCTCATTTGAGGGAGTTGTGAAACTTTAGAGGAATGACTAAACATTCTTGTATGGAAAACATTATATTATTTCTGATGAACAAGGATATAGTGGTACTGAGTACATGTATATAATCTCAGATGCCTGGATTAAAAAAAAAAAGGCCATAAGTGGTTTTAAAAAAGCAGCAAGAATAAACAGAAATGCACATTTTATTGGTGATTTGTCAAGGCTCATGGACTCCATAATGCACACTCCACAGTAGCTATCATCTGCCCAGGGGGCAGGATAACAATGACCACTTACTTTAAAAAAAAAATTTCTCTTCTCACTACTCCTCCCCCCTCAAAAAATAGAAAAAGAAAAGAAGAGAGAGAGAGAATAAAGAAGTTTATTTTCACTTTCTTCTTCATTTCCCTGAATGCATCTCCATCTCTATACTAAAGTGTGGAGTAAAGGAGTGGAGTGGAGTTTAATGGAAAGTAAGAAGAACATTAACCCTGGACTCACAAGAATGGAGTTTAAATCCTGTTTCTGACACTTAAAATTATGTGAGAGACTGCATGATGTAATGAGGAGGAAACACCTGGCTTCAGGAAGATACGGGTTCAAATTCTACTGTAGACATTTACTGCTTGTGTAGTACTGCACACCTAACTTAACCCCTCTGTGCCTCACTTCCTTATCTGTAAACTAAGAGAGAGAGATTTGATGACCTCAAGACCTCGTTTCATTTCTAAAAACCTATGTTCTAAATTGTTTTTGTAGGCAGCTTCATCTCGGATATATCAGATGGAGCACTGGATTTTGAATGAGGAGCAAAGACTTGAGTGCAAACCAACCTGAGACACTATCGGTGTGACACTGGGCAAGTCACTGACATCTCTCAATCTTAATTATCTCATATTTCAATTAGAAAGTTAAATTAAATGGCTTCTAAGGTCCCCTCCAGCTCTACATCTATGATTCTGTGATTTTGTGTGAGTCAATATCTCTCAGCCTCAATTTTTTCATCTATTACAATGGAAATATTGATGATTTACTTTTTAACTCAAAATTTAGAACAAAGTGCATTTTAAGTTATCAGGTGCTACATAAACATGTAACTTGAATATTTGATTGTTTACTGAGCAGAAAAATTATTTAGTGTCAAAAAAAACATTCAAAGGAAATTTATGAATTATCGGATACTGATATTTTCCTATAGGAAGACAAAATTGACTTTAAAATAGCCTAATCATTATTTGTCTCAGTCCATAAAAAGGGGAAGCATAATAAAAGGGAAAATAGTAAATAGGGAAAAGGTTCTCCTTTTCCTTAAAGTCTGCTCCTTTTTTTCTCTTCTTAAAGAGCCTCATCTAGATTATGCCTTCTCACCACAGGTATCTCACAAGGTTTTGTCCTGGACCCACTTCTCTTCCACAGCCACACTACTTCACTTGATGATCTCATCAGCTCCTAATCTAATTACCATTTCTGTTAATGTTTCTCAAGTCAACCTATCCTGACCTAGTTGCTTTATTTACCATCAATCTTTCATCTCCAACTGCCTTACACACATCTTGAAATGGATGTTCAGTAGGCATATTAAACTCAATATGTCCAAAGTGAAATTCATCTTTTCCCCTAAATTCTTCCTACCTTCTAACTTCCCTCTTACTATAGAGGATGACACCATGCTTGCAGCACCTCATGCTTTCAACCTATGTGTCATCCTTGACTCCTCGCTATCTCTCCTCCTATTTCTAATTTGTTGCCAAGGTCAATGGATTCTGCCTTTACAAAATGCTTAAATATGTCCCTCCCATTCAACTCTGACATTGTTCCAACCCTGGTGCAGGACTTCATCACTTGTCTGGACTGCTTCATAAGTCTGCTAGCTGGTCTGCCTGTCTCAAATGTCTCCCCGCTCTAATCCATTCACCATCAGGGCACCAGAATGATTTTTCTAAAGTACAAGTTGGATCATGCCACCCCTCCCTACTTAATAAATTTAATAGTACCCTATCGCCTCCTGGAACAAAATCCTCTACTTCACATTCAAAGTCATTGCTAACCTAGCTCCCTCCTATCTTTTCCATTTCTCTTACATATTACTCCCTTCTCATGTATTCTTTCATTTAATGACAAAGGCCTTTTTGTTGTTCCGCAAACAAAATACTCCATCTTCCAGGTCTTATCAGTTTCTCTGGTTATCTCCATCTGCTAGATCTGCTAGAATGCTATCCCTTTTCAGCTCTGCCTGTTGACTTCTCTTATTTTCTTTAAGTCTCAATAAAAATCTCATGTTCTACTGAAAGCTTTCCTCAACACCTCTTAATTCTAGTGCCTTCTCTCTGTTAATAATTTCTATTTGTTTTGTATGTTGTTGTTGCTATTGTCTTTCATTTTCGAAGAGGACCAAATGACATCACCAAGATAAAGTGAAGTTTCATTATGCCCTATTCTGGCTGATCAGACTGATAGGAGCTTGGAATGCTTCACCACAGGTTGGGCACAGATAGTCTATATGAATTTTTGAAGTGGATACTGCAAGTTTGCTCATTCCGTTTACTTTGTGCTGTCTCAATTCTGCTTTGCTCATAGAGAACAACACCTTTTCTGATGTGGGCATGCCATGCTGAGCAGTCCTGTGCCACTGTCCCCCATGTTGCATAGTCAAATCCAAAGTTCTTGAGACAGACCTTGAGAGTGTCCTTGTATCGCTTCTTCTGGCCACCCTGTGATTACCTGCCCCACGTGAGTTCTCCATAAAATAGTCTTTTTGGCAAGCATACATTTTGCATTCAAACAATGTGACCAGCCCATTGAAGTTGTGGTCTCTGAAGCATAGTCTGAATGCTTAACAGTTCAACTTGAGCAAGGACTTCAGTGTCTGGTAACTTATCCTTCCAGGTGATCCTCACAATCTTCCTAAGACAATTCAAATGTAAGCAATTCAGTTTCCTGGCATGGTGCTTATAGACTGTCCATGTTTCACAGGCATACAACAATGAGGTCAGCAAAACAGTTCTGTAGACCTTCAGTTTGGTAATGAATCAAATACTTCTTCTCTCCTAAACTTTTCTTTGGAGTCTCTCAAACACTGACCTAGCTCTGGCAATGCATGCATAAACTTCATTGTCAATGTGTACATCCCTGGAAAGTACGCTACCAAGGCAAGTGAACATATCCACAGCATTCAAAACTTCTCCATTTGTTGTAATCAATGGTTCCAAGTATGAATGATGTGGTGGTGGCTGATGGAGCACCTGTGTTTTCTTGGTGTTAATTATTAGGCCAAAATCAGAACAGGCAGCAGAGAATTGATCCATACTTTATTGCATCTCAACTTCAGAGGCTGCACTGAGTGCACAATCATCTGCAAACAGAAAATCATGCACCAACACTCTTTCCACTTTGGTTTTGGCTTGTAGCCTACTCAAAATGAAGAATTTACCATCAGTATAGTAGTTGACCTTGATGACATATTCATCCTCATTGAAAACATTTGCCAACATGACTGAAAACATCATGCTAAAAAGCACGGGAGCAAGCACATAGCCTTATTTCACTCCATTAATGACTGGGAAGGCACAAGAGCATTGTTCACTATCCAAAACCCAGGGAAACATGCCATCATGAAATTGACATACAATACTGATGAAGTTCTCTGGGCAGCCAAATTTTGACATAATTTTCCATAAGCTTTCATGACTGACAGTGTCAAAGGCCTTGGTCAGATCTACAAATATTTTATACAAACATCTGTTCCGCTCCTGGCATTTCTCCTGGAGTTGACAGGCAGCAAACACCATATTGACTGTTCTCGGGCCTTTCTGAAGCCACAATGGCTCTCAGGCGTATGACCATCTTCCAGGCGAAGGATCACCCTATTAAGGAGGACTCTAGCAAGAATTTTGCCAACAATAACTAAGAGGGAGACCCCTCTGTGATTGTCGCAGGGCAATCTATTCCCTTTACCTTTAGAGAGATGGACAATGGAGGCATCCTTGAAATCCTGGGGGTAACTTCCTCTTGCCATATAACCTCAAAAATTTCAGTCAGCTTTTATATGAGCAATGGTCCACCTACCTTGTAAATCTCAGCTGTATATAGCTTATTTGGACATGTGTTCATTTATTGAGGGCAGGAACTCTCCCTAGCTTGTTTTTGTGCCATTGGATACTTAGTATAGTGCCTATTAGTATACAACAATGTAATGTAAATGTTCATTGCTATACTTAGCATTTCTAATAAAGTAATGAATAATAATTGTGATAATGGAGATTTTTATTTTACATAGGATCTTAGTGGAAAAGGATCTTATTTTTCCCTATTACAGATAATAATTAGTCTTGGTTTTGTATAGATACTACTTATTCTTTTGTGAAACATTCCACATATTCCTATGCTTTCACATTCTTATGCTTTTTATAGGTGTGGGTGTCATATTTTGCCCAAAAGATTTTCATGCATTTATTTATGCAATCATATGACTCTTGCTATTTCTGTTTTGAAATGTTCAATTAGGTTGATACTTACTGTCATACTGAACCAGGCCTGCATTTTTGATATAAATCCATCTTGAACACAGTATATTTTTAGTTTTTTTATATGTGATGTATTACTGTAATCTCCATAATTATTTATTTGTCGTTTGCATCAATATTCATTGAGAAATTCATCTATACCTTTGTCTGTTTTTGTTATCTTTGCTTTAGATTTCAAAACCGTAGTTCTTGTAATTGAAAGGATTTGGCATGGTTTTCTTCTTAAACTATTTTTGAAGATAGTTTACATAATGCTAAAATTAATTGTACTTTAAATATTTGAGAGAATTTAATGTAAACCTATTTGATCCTGAGGATATTTTTTCTGGGGGAGTTAATTTATGACTTGTTTAATCTCATTTTCTAATATGAGGTCATTTAAATATTCTATTTCTTCTTTTGTTAATCTGGACAATTTATACTTTTGTAAATATTCATCCATTTTATTTAGACTGTTCATATTTTTGACAAAACAGTTAGGCAAAATAGTTCCTACTAATTGAATTAATTTCATCTTCATTGTTGAGTATTCAGCCTTTTCATTTTGGAGACAGGTAACTTCATTTTCTTCTTTTAAACAAGTTAGCTAATGATTTAACGATTTTGTTGATATTTTCATAAAATCACCTCATAGTTTCATGTATTAGGTTGATTTTTAAACATCAGTTTCACTAATTTCTCCTTTGATTTTCAGGATTTTCAATTGAGTGTTAAATTGGGAATTTTCAAATTGTTCTTTTACTAGCTTTTGTTTACTTATATGTTCAATAAAGTGATATGTTCTTTCTCTCTTTTGTTGATGTACTCTTTAGACATATAAACTCTACCTTAAGTAATATTTACCTGCATCACATGTATTGTGCTATGTTGTCTCACTGTTTTCATTTTATCTAGTGAAATTATTCATTGTTTCCATGAACTGTTCTCTGACCCACTCATTCTTTAAGATTGGGTTATTTACCTTTCAATTAATTTTAACATATGCTTCATGTCTTCTTTATTGAATGTAATCTTATTAAATTATTGTCTAAAAAGGTTGCATTTAATATTTCTGCTTTTATACATGTTTGTGAGGACTTAAATGCCAAAATTTCAAATACATGACCAATTTTTGTAAAGATGCCAGTTACAGATGAGTAAAAAAGTTATACTTCTTTCTATTCCTATTCCATGTCCTTCAGAGGTCTATCATATCTAACTTTTCTAAAATTATGTTAATGTCCTTAACTTTTTTCTTGTTTATTTTTCTTTTTAGCTTTACATAGGATTTGACAGGAGTAAACTGAGGAACCCCAGTCTTATACTTTTACTATCAATTTACTCCTGTAATTAATTTAAATTTTCCTTCAAGAATTTGGATACTAAACCTTTTAGGTCATATAGGTTCAGCATTGATATTATTTCATTTGATGGTACCTTTTAGAAAAATGAAGATTTTTCTGATAATCCCTTTTAACTGGGTCTTTTTATATTTTTTGCTTTTGTTTCGTCTGAGATTATGATTTCTCCCTGTACCTTTTTTCTTAGCTCTGGAGAAGCATAATAGATTCTGCTCTAGACGCTTATTTTAATTTATTGTGTGTTTCTGTTTCCAGTGTGTCTCTTATACAATATATTGTTAGATCCTGATGTCTAATCATTTTACTATGTGCTTTTTTATCATAGGTTTCAGGTAGTCCAATCATTCTTAAATCATTTTTCATCTATTTCCAAAATCAGTTGTTTTTCTAATGACATTTCATATTATCTTTTTGTTTTTATACCTTTGGAATTTTCCTTATTATTTCTTGATGTTTCTTCAATGAGTTTTTGTACTTCTTTAATCAAATTGTTAACATTCTTTTCATAATTTTCTTTCAAAATTCTCATTGTTTTTCCCTATTCTTTCTCTATATATTTTATTTGACTTTAGCATAGTATCATTTACCTTTCTCATCTCTTTCTTCATATATTCTAGAAATCTTTGTTTGGCTTCTATCCAATATGCATTTATCTTTGAGGCTTTGGTGGTATATCATTCAAGTCATTTTTTTCTGAGTAAAAACTCTTTAGTTTCCCTTTGAAGTCTTTAGCTTAACTGTGTATAGAAACTTTTTTGTGGTTAGGTCTTTTTTTGTGGTTTTCTCACTTTTCTAAACTACATCTTTACTTTTTATATTATGTTTGCTTTTGGCTTTGCTCACTTCTAGCAGAAATGACTAGCCTGAGCTTCTGCCTAGATCCAAGAGCCTATAGACATCCAAGTTAGTGTGATCTAGGTAGAGTTCTGGTCACTATTCTCCTGGTCCATACACTGGGAAAACCTCTGCTATCTCATGACAGAAGACCACAACAACTCCTTTTTACCTGCCAAATGGTGTCTGGTCCTATGCCCAGTGCTGTCATAAGAATCCTCTTTAATATCTTTCTGATGAGATTCTTAGAACCCCTAAAATACTTAGGTATCAGTTGCTCTTGGGGACATCACTCCAGGTCCCACCTTTAGTTCCTGTTCACAAACCTTTCTTTTGGTCCTCTGAAGTTTTCTGGGGCAGGAAATGAGATACTGTGACTGGTTTTATATCACTCAGACTTTGATTTAAGGTGGTGTGTAAAAATTGGACCGGGGGGTGTGGAGCAAAGTTGAGGGAGTAGAAAGATAGATCTGCTCTACCTCTACTACCATAGCCCATAAAATACCTGTAAAAATGACTCTAAACAAATTCTAAAGGAGCAGAAGCCATAAAATGACAGAGTGAAAGATATTTCCAGCCCAAGACAGCCTGGAAGACCAAGAGGAAAGGTCTTTCTCACTGGGTTCAGACCAACCTTGGCCATGGTATGACAGAGATAGAACTGGACAGGGTTCAGGGCTAGGAATCATGGGTAGCAGCAATGGTTCCAAGATTTCTCAATCTATGAATACCAAAGACAGTTTTAAAGGTAAAAAACTTGTTTACCTGGGTGAGAGGGGAGCCTGGTTGGTCCTCAGTCCCAACTTCATGGCAGCAGTAGCCACTATGGCACAGTATCCATTTTTGGAGTCCTATGACTAAAGACCCTGGGGGAATTGAACAGCTGAGCTGAGTCTCAGATCTGAGTGGCAGCCCTGGGGTAAGGAGGAGTACTGGCTTAGTGGAGCTGGTAGAGGTTCTGGGGAGGGAACCCTACTCACAGATCAGGAGCAGAAAAGCTTGTGGTTGCTTCTAGATCAGAGAGCAGACAGGGAGAGAAGTAAATTCCTCTCCCTTGATTGTGCCACCTTGGAGGAACTGAGAACTTACATGTCGCTAATACCTTACACTTAACTAAGGACTCAAAACTCAAGGAAGTGACTGGGAAATTGCCCAAAAAAGGGAAAAAGTAAGACTGTAGAAGGTTACTTTCTTGGTGAACAAGTATTTTCTTCCATCCTTTGAGATTAATAAGAACAAAGCAAACCATCAGAGGAAAACATCAAAGTCAAGGCTTCTGCATCCCAAACCTCCAAAAAATCTGCAATGATCTCAGCTTATGGAAGAGTTCAGAGAGAATTTTGAAAATCGAGTAAAAGAGGTGGAGGAAAAATTGGGAAGAGAAATGAGAGTGATACAAGAAAATCATGAAAGGTGAGTCAACTGCTTGCTAAAGGAGGCCCCCCAAAATACTGAATAACACCTTTAAAAATAGACTAACTCAAATGGCAAAAGAAGTCCAAAAAGTCAATAAGGAGAATAATGCTTTCAAAAGCAGAATTGGCCAAATAGAAGAGGATTCAAAAGTTCACTGAAGAAAACAGTTTATTAAAAATTAAAATGAAACAGATGGAAGCTAATGACGTTATGAGAAACTAAGAAATTACAAAACAAAACCAAAAGAATGAAAAACATAGAAGACAATGCAAAATATCTCATTGGAAAAACAACTGACCTGGAAAATAGATCCAGGAGAGACAATTTAAAAATTATGGTACTACCTAAAAGCCATGATTAAAAAGAAGAGCCTAGACATTATCTTTCATGAAATTATCCAGGAATACTGCAGTGATATTCTAGAACCAGAAGGCAAAATAAATACTGAAAGAATCCACAAAACACCTTCTGAAATAGATTTGAAAAGCAAAACTCCTAGAAATATTGTAACAAAAATCCAGAGTTCCCAGGTCAGGAAGTTCCCAGGAAGCAGCCAGAAAGAAGCAATTTGAATATTGTGGAAATACAATCAGGATAACACAAGAGCTAGCAGCTTCTACATTAAGGGATTGAAGGGCTTAGAATATGATATTCCAGAAATCAGAGAAACTAAAATTAAAACCAAGAATCACCGACCCAGAAAAACTAAGTATAATACTTCAAGGGGAAAATGGTAATTCAATGAAATAGAGTACTTTCAAGCAATCTTGATGAAAAGGCCAGAACTGAATAGAAAATATGACATTCAAACACAAGAATCAAGAGGAACATGAATAGGTAAACAGGGAAGAGAAATCTTAAAGGACTTCCTAAAGCTGAACTATTTAGATTCCTACATGGAAAGATTATATTTGCAACTCTTGAAACTTTGTTAATGCATATATATATATATATATATATACAGAGCGAGACAGAGAGACAGAGGGGCACAGGGTGAGTTGAATAGGAAGGGATGACATCTGAAAAAAAATTAAGGGGTGAGGGAGGAATATATTGGGAGGAGAAAGGGAGAAATGGAATGGGGCAAATTATCCCTCATAAAGGAGGCATGAGAAAGTTTTTTCAAAGGAGGTGAAAAGGGCATAGGTAAGAGGGAAAAAATGAAGCTTACTCTCATCATTTTTGGCTCAAGGAGGGAATAACATGCACACTTAGTCTGGTATGAAAATCTATCTTATACTACAAGAAAGGGGAGAAGGTGTTAAGTGGCGTGTGGGGGGATGATAAAAGGGAGGGCAAATGGGAAAAAGGAGCAATTAGAAGTATATACTTTGGGGGAGGAATAAGATCAAAAGAGAGAATAAAATAAATGGGGGACAGGATAGAATAGAGGGAAATATAGTTAGTTTTTTACAACATGACTATTATGGAAGTCTTTTGCAGAACTACACATGTATAGCTTATACTGAATTATTTGCCTTCTCCATGGGGATGGGTGGAAGAGGAAGGGAGAGAAGTTGGAACTCAAAGTTTTAGGAGCAAATGTTGAGAATTTTTTTTGTGTAGAGCTGGGAAATAAAAAATAAAGGTAATGTGGTATAGAAATCTATTTTTCCCTACAAGAAAAGAGAGAAGATAGGGATAAGGAAAGGGAAGGGTGTGATAGAAGGAAGGGAAGATTGGGGGAAGGGGTAATCACAATGTATTGTGTCTTGAGTTGGGGGCAGGGGAGAGATGGGGAGAAAATTTGTAAGTCAAAATTTTGTGAAAGTGAATGTTGAAAATAAAATATAAATAAATAAATTTTTAAAAATTGAAGTATTGGTTGGGGAGAGATCAGTAGAAATGCTTAGCTTCCTTCACCGTCTCAGATTCTCTTATCCAGTATTTGTTTTTTGGGTGATTTATAGATCTGCAATAACCAATAACCAAATATCTACATATCTACAAAACATTAATATATATGTATATATATATATATACATATATATACATAATTTGTCTTATAGAGCACTATTAGATTTTCACTTGAATTTTAATTCAGGCAGTAATTATGCTGTATGAAAAATCTGTCCTGATCAAAGTCAAGACACATTAGTTCAAAGCTTTATTGTGTGATAAATTAGTTGTTATAATCTGGCCAAGAAGCTTAAGCTATGAGGCATCAGATTTTACCAAACCTTAACTCTGGACTACCTTCATCATGGAAAGCTTGTGAGCAAATGATTAATTTTTTATTGAGCATATAGCTTTGAAAGGGAAGAAGGAAATCCATGTGGATATGATTAACAATGAAAAATACAATTCTATTCCACACCCATTTATTAAATGGTTTCTGTGTATGTGCACTGTGCTACTCCTAAAGATACAAGTAAAGAGCAAAATAGTCCTTAATCCTGGGGACCCTATATTCTCATGGGATTATAGAGCATATTTAGATAGAAAAGCATATAATATATAACCACAATATTAATTATTAACATAATTATAATACCTAGATATTTAAAGTTTATAAAGTGTTATACAAATATAATCTTATCTTATGCTCACAACAGTTCTAAGAGGTATATGTTATTATCACTATTCTTCCCTATTTTGCAGATGAGGAAACTAAGGAAACTAAGAAAAAAAGATTTTGAGTTTTGTTTTAAACTTGTGTTCCTGACTCCAGATTCAGTGTTCTATCCACTATGCTATCTATCTGTTATACAAAGTAACTTGAAGAAAAATAAACAATTGGAGGAATCAGAAAAATGTTTCATGTCAAAAGTGGTACTTGACCTATACCTTAAGGAAAATAGGAATTATATGAAATAGAGGGGAAGAGAGTGCATTCCAGAAAATTGGAGAATGCTTAAAAAATACATAAGAGATGGGAGAAGGAATGGAATAATATCTATGACAGTAAGCTAGCTTTACTAGAATAGAGGATATACAAAGGGCAGTGATTTGAAACAGATTTTCAAAAAGTGTATTTTTGTCAGATTGTAGAGGGCTTTGAATTTTTTAAAAAAAAATTTTGTATTTATTCTAGAGCCATTGAATATATAGAAGTGATGGAATGGGAACGTGAGAACTCTATTTTGGGAAAAATCAAATTGGCTGTGTGGAGGGTGGTTAGAAAAAAGAAACTGGGAGAAGAGAAATTAATTGGATTATTTCAATCGTCAAAGTTAGAGATGATGAGAATCTGAACTAGATCACTGATTATGGGAGTGAGCCAATTCTACCTCCACAGCACATAGAATGTTATTTGTAAGATTTTATACTTGATTGTATTGAGGATTAGGAAGAGAGAAGCATTAGGATGATTTCAGCAATGCAACATGGAAACACTAGAAAGATGATGATGCCATTGAGAAAATAGGGAAGTCTGAGGAAAAGATCAGTTGGCGGAGGATGGCTTATAAAAGATTCTCTTTTGGACATGTTGGATTTGATAGGACTTTTGGACTCCCAGGTGGAGATGCCCAGAATAGGGTGAATCAATTTGGCAGTCATCTGCTTAGAAATAATAGTGGTTTTTATGGGAATTTATGTGATAACACATACACACACACACACACACACACACACACACACACGATCCCTCATTCTAGAGAGATATTGTTCCATGACTCATCCTGCTTGTTAGAGAAGGAAGAAGAAAGACCGCACAGTTCCTTTGCAGACTGCTACTTGGAGAGCAGTGGATTACTCAGACAATACAGATTTGCAAAACATGTTTATCTTTTGTGGGTAATCAAAATTGTAGAAGGGTTCTGTGAGTCTTGGAGAAAGTCTGTATGTGAGGGAGAGGAACTTGCTGGAATAAGAAAAGGAATAACAGTAACTCTCAGTTCAGTTCCTTTCTGGTGTTGAAGTTAAGAACTATTTCAGTGCTTTATGATTTTCTATTTATTTAAGGCTATCAGTCAGTTCTTTTCTGTGATGAAATAAAAGTCATCATACTCACCATAATAATTTTAAATTTGCAGTGCTTGAACAAGATTTGGACAAACTACAACCCAAGCACATTGATAGCCCCACAAAAATTATAAGCTAGACCTAGGTGATAACCCTCTTTGTTCAAAATATATGGGATGATGTTACATATACAATTGATATCAGAATGTAAGCTACCTAACCCAAGAGTTCATATTAAAGGTCATTTCTTGCAGATTTTTAGCAATTACTTCAAACGTGAATCTTAGATGTAATACAGAATAAATTTCAATTTTGCAAACATTGTAAAGCTCTATGAACACAACTATGAAAAACTTGTCAAATGTATTTGAACAAGCTCTTTCATAAGAGATTATTGAAATATTTTTCCAAGAAGCCATGACTTTCAATAACATGTCTTGTTAGCTTAGTTTTGCATGAAGGAGACTTAGATTCAAATCCCTCTTCTGATGTCTACTAGTTATGTGACTATGGGCAAGTAGCTCTTTGATCCTGTTTCTTCATCTGTAAAATAAAGGTAATAATATTTGAAGTGCCAGACTCACAAAGTTATTGTGAAGCTTAAATGAAGAAATTTGTGGAAAGCAGTTCAGAAACTTTAAATTTACTCTGTTAATGTCAATCATCTTCATCATCATTTTTTTTTCCTTTGGAAATAATCAGTAGAAAAGGAATTTGATTTGAAGACAGAGGACCTGAGTCTGAATTTTGACTTCACCACTTATTACCTGTGTAACATGGGCAACTAGGTGGTGCAGTGAATAGAGCACCATTGCAAGAGTCAGGAGGACCTGAGTTCAAATCTCACCTCAGACACTTGACACTCACTAGCTGTGTGACCTTGGACAAGTCACTTAACTCCAATTGCCTCATCCTGGGTCATCTCCAGTTATCCTGATGAACATCTGATCACTGGATTCAGATGGCTCTGGAGGAGAAGTGAGGCTGGTGACCTGCACAGCCCTCCCTCACTCAAAGCAAAGTCAAGTGCAAGTCATGTCATTATTTCTCTGATGGCATGATCTTCTTAGGCAAAGAAGGATGAACACGCACCGCTGTGTAACATTGACTAAATCACCACAACTCGTTGATACTCAGATTCCTCATCAAAATGAAGGGTTTAGAATAGATGACCTTTAAAGTCCCCACCAAGTCTAAATCCATTATCCTATGAAGACAGCTGTAACATTGTTAAGGATATTCTATTCCAAATATCAGAGTCCTTTGAACAAATGTAAATACCCAATTACCAGACATATACGTTTATATATTTTCCGATAAGACAATTTTTAAATGCTCAAATTGTGTGAAGAACTAAGAGATTTCATAGCAATATCTGAGAAAAATTATGAAATTCAAAATACTATGTATTTAAATCATTATTCTATTCAATTTCTACTCTCAACTTTCTTCATATTAAGCAATTGGTTTTGTTTCATGCTACCTTAACCTTTAACAGATTATAGACTTTTGTTTCCTCTATCAGATTAATCATAGCTGCCTTTCAGAAGAGAAATTACTATATTTCTTCCTTTTGACCCAGGTAAGGTCAATACATCTCTCTTTTTATGACCATAGCAACCTCTCTGTTCAAAATAAGTGAACTCCTGCCAACTTCACCCTCCTCACTTCTCAGTTACTTATTCAAATATATAAATTTTCTGAGAATATTGTTAAAAGACATAGACTTATTTTCCTCAAACTCCTCAGGAGAACTGAACTGAAGAAAAGCAGGATGGTGAATTGAAGACAGTACTGATTAGAAGTCAAACCAAGCTCAAAGCCTAGTTCCCCTAAACTTTATCTCCTCTAATTCTTTTCTAAACACTCTACATTCAGATTTGCAGTTTTATCTTGTGATTGAAATGTTTCTCTAAAGTTAATAGTGATCTCTCAGTTCTAAAGGACTTTTCTCAATTATCTTTCTTCTTGAACTGCAACCACTGTTGATCACCCTCTCCTCCTCGAAACTCTTCTTTTTCAGTTTTCATGACTCTATGTCCCGTCATGTTCATTCTCCTCCTAAATAAGTAACTACACCTTCTCAGTCTTTTTGCTGGATGCCCTTTCAGGTCACACTCCTTAATCATGTGTATTCCCCAGGACTGCACCTAGAGCCTTTTTCTTTTCTCTCTCCTCATTAATCAGACTAGATTATTGATAGACTTAGCTACCATAGGTTCAAATATCTCCTCTAGTCAGTTGATTCCTGGAACTATACGTTATTACATGACATTTCTCATATCCTACATCTATTCCCAGTATCAAATCACTAACAGTTTTTAGACATCTAAGATCATCAAGCTCATCATTTTAATATCACAGGAGTATTCCATCACAATGATGTAACATGACTTGTTCAGTCATTACATAATTAACGGACATCTGGGTAATTTCTAGTTCTTTGCTATACTAAAGAGAGCTGTTATAAATCTTTTAGAATATATAGATTCTTTTCTTGTTTTTTCCCTAATCATTTTTGGAAATAGACCTAATAGTGGCAGTACTGGGCTAAAGGGTATAAGCAGTTTAATAATTCTTTAGACTCATTTCCAGATTACTTTCCAAAATGGCTGGGTCACTTCATAATTCCACCAACAATGAATTAGTCTCCCAATTTTTCCACATTTCCTCCAACATTGGCCACTTTCCCCTTCAATCATTTTAATCAATCTGATAGGTGTGAAATAATATCTCAAGTTTGCTTTAATTTGCATTTCTCAAATCAATAATGATTTAGAACATTTTTCATAGGACTATAAATTGTTTTGATATCTTTATCCTTTAACCATTCATCAATCAGGGAATGATTCATATCCTTATAGATTTTGCAAAGATCTTTATGTATTTGAAATATTAGACCTTTATTTGAGAAACTTTTATAAAATTTTTCCCCCAACTTTCTGTTTCCTCCTGATTTTGGTTACATTTGTTTTATTCATATAAAAACATTTTTAATTTAAGTGAAAAAGCTTTTGCTTCCTTCCTTTCTAGTTTTCTTGCATTATACTGTCCCCTAAGAAGTCTATGTAGAGCAAGCTAGTCTAGCTGATTTACTGTTCCTCCCATACCACACTCTTGACTGTGGCTTTTCACTGGCAAAGTCTATGCCTGGAATATTCTTCATTCAC
Organism: Notamacropus eugenii; assembly: GCF_028372415.1. Taxonomy (NCBI): domain Eukaryota; kingdom Metazoa; phylum Chordata; class Mammalia; order Diprotodontia; family Macropodidae; genus Notamacropus; species Notamacropus eugenii. The sequence goes on along the minus strand of NC_092875.1, from coordinate 306,034,128 downwards.
CTGCCTCCTGGCTTTCTGGGAGTCTTTCAAGACATCTCAAATACTGCTTTCTGTAAGATTCTTTTCTTCCCCCCAACCCCATTGACCACCTCCTCATGCTGTTGGTAGTAGCTACCTTCTGTGATGATTGTCCATGAACACCATATATATCTTGCATGTAGTTATTTGTGTTTTGTCTTTCTTAGTAATATGTGATTTTCTTGAAGGCAGCCATTGTGTTTTGCCTTTCTTTGAATTGTCCAGTGTCTAAGGAGACAGTGTTTTAAAATGCTCATTGACTTATTAGCTGAACATGAACAATTCATGTGAGTTTTTACTCACATCATCTTTAAAAAATGAAGTGGAAAAATTCATGACTTGTAAAGTATTTCCACATCTCTCTCTCTCTCTCTCTCTCTCTCTCTCTCTCTCTCTCTCTCTCTCTCTCTCTCTCTCTCTCTCTCTCTCTGTCTATGTCTGTCTCTGTCTCCGTCTCTGTCTCTATCTCTGTCTCTGTCTCTGTCTCTCTGTCTCTCTGTCTCTCTCTCTCTCTCTCTCTCATTCTCTATTTCTCTTTCTCAAAGAATGAGAGAGACAGAGAAAGAGAGATAAAGACAGAGCACGATATAGACTAATGTTAGGCTTTACTTGGACAATGAATATTTAAATGGGAGAGAGTGACCTTAATTAGGTAAGATCAGATACATTTCCCTTACTAGAAACCAAACAATCTTTTCTTTTAGAAGTAACTTACCTTAAGTAGATGAACACCTTACTTCTTCTGAAGGAGTTATTACTTACCTATAAAGTGAGGGAGTTGAGACCAAAGGCTTCTTAAGGTTCCTTTTGGCAGTTAAAATCCTCTTCCTCAGGCTGTGGGTGTATTGACAACATTTTTCAGCATCCCTGAGTATCCATATCTACTATGACACTCCCTCATTGAGTTCAGAGGCTATCTAGGGTCAGCACATATTCAGTGCATAGCCACTAATAAGGAAAGATGGTAGAAATAATACGGTCATGTGACTCAAAGCAATAAGAGTTAATGGCCTGGGCATGAACAGTGTTAATCCCCTAAATACCAGGGAAAGCAGCAAGATTCAGGGAGGGTGCAAAGAATGAAGCATAAGTTCACTTGTTAGAAAAAAAAAAATAATCCTTTTATAGTTTGGTCAATTTAAAACTCGTCTGCAATGTGGCTTTTTATGTAGAAATCATAAAGCATGATCAGATGCTCACTGGCATCTTCAGAAGTCTTTTAAAACTGTTTTAGGTTCTCTAGCTACAATGTAGATAAATCAGTACATACTGCCTGGGTCAGAGCCTGTTTTTTGAACCATAAAAATGGGATTTTAACTAAAAGTACTAAACATCACAGACCAATATTCTGTATTCACAGAACAATTCAATAGATATATAGCTATCTTGTCTACATTTTAAGTATTGCCAGTGAGATGATATTTTATTCCCACTTTTCCTAAAATAAAGTCATAGTTAATTTACAGTGGTCTAAAGAACCCTTATAAATATGGACAGAATATTATCAGACCATGAATTATTATTATCAGTCTACTATGTTATCAAGAAGCATGAAGGTGAAAAAATAGATATCAGCATTCTTTTCTACTCTCCTGTTTGCACTGAAAAATCAGTCTAATGTACATTTTCAAAGCTGCTTAAAAGATATTTTAATAAAAAAAAAATGTTTTGATAGGGAAAGAAAACTAGAGTTCAGTCTCCTCTGTGTCTCCAAACAACCATAGCAAAACATCACAATACATCTGGGATATCACTTACTTCATATCCATTCTCTTTTTCTTCAATTTTCTTTTAACAATTTTTGTCCATTCCTTTTGCTATGATATTGTCTACGTTTTCCGACATATCCCTTCCCTCTGCCTCTCCAAGAGTCAAACCTAATAATAAAAATAAAGTCATGGGGAAAATATTCATCAAAATTAAGGAACTCATCTACAAATTCCAACATTAATAAAAATGTTCAAGATCCACAGTTGTTCACCTCTTCAAGGAAATGAGGGATTTATATGTGCATATCCTTTTTGAGTAGACAAACTTGGTCATTAAGATTTTAAGATATTCAGTTGTGATTGCTGCAGCTAGGTAGTTCTGTGGATTAAGCACCAGGCCTTGAGTCAGGAAGATATGAGTTCAATTCCAACCTCAGACATTTACTACCTGTGTGACCTTGGGCAAGTCATTTGACCTGTTTGCCACAGCTGCTTCAATTATAACACGAGAATAGTAATAGCACCTAGTAGTGGTTGTTTGACGAATAAATGAGATATTTGTAAATTGCTTATCATAGTGCCTGGCACAAGGTGATGCTATACAAATGTTTGTCATTTATTGCTATTGTTGGCATTTCTTTCATGCACACATACACACGCACACACACACACACATACACATACATGCACACAACAATAAGTAAATGAATTTCCTACCTCCTTCAGTTCATGGGTCTGCCCATGTTTCATCACAGACAATATTTATGATGAAGCAGTAATATTGTTATATTCATATAAAACAATTTTCTTAGTCATTCCTTAGTCAACTATTTTATTGGCTTGTTTTGAATAAGATTTTTTTTGTTGTTACAAGTACGGAATTTCTAAGCACTAAGGATAAAAATATAGAAATGAAAAGGCCCTGACCTTTGAAAAAGTTTGCATTAGGGGACAAGGAAAGAGGAAAAAACATATATGCATATATATATATAAAGTATCCATGTCTTAATAAAAATACAAGATACACACCATATAGCCAAGATATATACAAAATAAATGTGAGAGGTTTTTTTGTCTGTTTATTTCTTTGTGGAAGGGTAGAGGCCCTAACAATTCAGAGAAGAGAAAAGACCTCACGTATGATGGGGAATCTTAGCTGAGACTTCACTTGAGCTTGAAATCATTAGAGTGAGAAATGAGGACAAGAACATTCTAATCAAATGGACAAAAGATGGAGCATCACATTTCAGATGCAGCAAGATGGCCTAAGATGATTCTTAGGAACTAGCCAGAATATAATTCATTTAATTCCTGGAAAGGAAAATACAACTCAGATTATTATTAATCTATACAAATTGGGGAGTTTTCCTTGAATTCTTAATTAAGATGACTTATTTGTACATGGTCAAGTCAAGCTCCAAGCAGGTGAAATCCACATATAAATGTCCTCAGGCAAATCTATTCTAGGATTTTGGAACTAGCTGTGAAATGTTCATTTAAATGTTTCTTGTGGACTGAAGCTATTAGGAAAGGTACCTTTGAGAAAATACAGTATTGACCTGAACATATACTCCTAAATGCTCTTCAAAAATCTGTGTGCTTTTATTGGTTGAGGAGTAAGTATCTCTGCAGGCAAGTCAATCCACAAAATGCACAAAGAAGGCTGAAGATTTGAAAGAACAGATCTTAGCTGCAGAACATTAGGCTAAAGAGTCTGGGTGATTAATCAATTTTTTTCTCTTGACACCTGGAAATTAATTAGTCATCTGTGATGTTGTAGAAAATGCATAAACACCAGATGTTTCTGTCCTGCCATATACAGTAACACTCATCTTTGTATTTAAAATGCAATGTCTAAAAAAATATAAGTAAAAGAATTGAACTAAGTGAATCTAAGCTTATTTTTTTAAAAAGTCACTTTTTCCTACAATCACCGTAGCATTCCTCAAAATTACTATGCACAGATGTGATCACTGTTTTGCGCCATTAAGTCCTGAAAAGACTATTAAAAATTGATATCTACTTATCTATTCCTATTATGCCCCTCATTAAGAAAAATAGACTTTGAGGCCAAGGTGTTTCAATGAGATTACATTAAGAACACTGAGAATAAAAATATGAAAAGGGTATAGTCTGGGCACCAGGGAATGAAAAAATCCAGAATGATGTAATGATCATAAGACCTTTCAAGTTTTGCCCTGTCACAGATGTATCAAGATATGAAACCCATGGCACTCCTAAAAATAAGCTGGGAAGGTGAAAATTAGTTTTCACTGGCCTAAAATCCAACATCTAAATTTATTAAACTCCCTGCTCAGAGATTCTGCCCAACTCCATCATCATAGAAGCACACAATGTGGAACATGCAGGTGCAGGATAGCTATGTTTTGCTGAGATCAAACATATAGCTTGAATATTAAGGTAAACTTTTATGCCACTGAAGTATTAATTGATTTTTATGAGTGATGTAAAAATAGAAAGCCTTTATGTCAGTATAAATAATTGAACACATTGTTTCTGAGAACTTAATAATCTAATTCCAAGTTGAAATACATATTAAATTTAAAAATCTTTGAATGCATTTTGTATTTTGAATTTTTAAGGAATGCGATTATCTAATAATATTTATGAATGCCATCTTTTTTTTCTGTATTAGAGTATAAATACAACATGACTTTTGTTCCCATTTAGCCTCCTTAGGTCTGAATGTCCTTATCTGTAAAGAGATAGCCTTTAATTAGATGTCCTTTGAAGTCCCTTGAACATGAAACCTATAATCGTATGACTCCTGTAGATCCCACACTGGAGATCTAGCCATTATGATGGTATTGTTTCTCTCCATCTTGTTGTATTTTGTTATTGCCAAAGTACCAACTGAAAGCCCTTTCAGCTCTGAAATTAAGATCTAAATCTATGACCCTGTTCACTAAGTTACATTTAAACTCATTTTGGCCATGACACTTAATATCTTTGCATAATAGAATAGAAACTCATTGAAGACAAGGATTGCCTCATTTTTGACTTTGCATTCCCAGAAAAGACACAGTGCTTAGCATTTGGTAGGTACTTGATAAACAACTAATTCACTTGAACTGCACATTTTCTAGTAACCTATTCAGCTCTAATCTACCACAATTCTTTGAAATATGTAGGAACCAATACCTACTTTTTTATTATAAAGTAGATGAGATAAAGGATAATAACTATTTCAGGGTTCTTAAATTTCACATAATCTCATATAAATAGACCTATGTTTTCAAAATCCCATCCTTTGGGCAAGAATGATGTTTAGATGAAGACTGAAGTCAAAAGAAATCATCAAAATATAATGTTTTAGATTTTTAAGAGAATTTAGAAGCAATGTAGTTCAATCCAAGGTTGAAAAGATTCTCTTCTTCAATATAATGATTGCTTAGCACAGCGCCTGACACAAAATAAGTACTATATAAATATTAGTTGTCATTATCATCATCATCATCATCATCATCATCATCATCATCATCATCATCATTTTGTTTCCTTATCATTTCTGGAAACAAAAGAAACTTCCTTTTCATAAAGGTCCAGCTCTATCCTCTGTGACAGTAGTGTCAAATTCAAAGAGAAACTGGCACCACTAAACCCTATATAAAGACCTCTTTGTGCTCCTATTTACTTAGAAAACCACATATTAAGGCAGAACAAAAATGGCAGAATAGAAAAACTGACCCACTCTAACATGCTTCCCAAAGACCATAAAATATCTCTAAAAATGACACTAAACAAATTCTAGGGAAGGAGAAGTAACAAAACAACAGAGTGAAAGAGATGCCCAGCCCAAAATAACCTTGAATGCTGACAGAAAGTGCCTGTTACAACTGGATCAGAGCAGAGTAAAGCCCAGCCTTGGCCACACAGCTCTGGAAGGGACAAGACTGGAGCAGACTTCAGGGTGTGGAATCTCTGGCAGCAGCTGTGGTTCACAGATTCCTCAACCCAGAAACACCAAAGACAGCTTCAAAGGTCAGTGAGAAAGCTTTTTCATCTGGGTAAAAAGGGATCATGGTCTGACCCAGCCCCAAGCATCACCAGTTGCTGAGGCAGCAGCTTCCATTTTAAGAGCAATCAGTCTAAAGCCCCTGGGGGAGCCAAGTAGTGGATCTGGATACCAGCCCTGAGTGGTGGTCCTAGGGTGAGAAGGAGCACTGGCATAGTGGAGCTGGAGGGAGTTGTGGAGAGGGAACCCTATTCACAGATCCTGGGCAGAAAAACTTGTGGTTGCTCCCAGATCAGAGTGAAGGTCGGGAGAGGAGTAAACTCCTCTGCTTTGATTGTGCCTCTTTTGAGGAATTGAGAACTTACAGGTTCCCAGAGTATACCCTCAATTTGACAAGGACTCAAAAGTCAAGTAGCAGCTGGGAAAAATGCCCAAATAAAGGGAAAAAATAAGACAATAGAAGATTACTTTCTTGGTGAAAAGTATTTTCCTTCATCCTTTTGAATGAGGAAGAACAAAGGATAACCTCAGAGGAAGACATCAAAGTCAAGACTTCTGCACTCCAAATCTCTAAAATAAATATACAAGCGTCTCAGGGCATGGAAGAGTTCAAAGAGAGGTGGAGGAAAAATTGGGAAGAGAAATGAGAGTAATGCAAGAAAATCATTAAAAATGAGTCAACAGTTTGCTAAAGGAGACTTAAACAAATGCTGAAGAAAATAACACCTTTAAAAATAAACAAACCCAAATGACCAAAGAGGTCCAAAAAGCCAATGAGGAGAAGAATGTTTTCAAAAGCAGAATTAGTCAAATGGGAAAGGAGGTTCAAAAGCTCACTGAAGAAAATAGATCTTTCAAAACTGGAATGGTACGGATGGACGCTAAGGACTTTTCGAGAAAGACAGATATCTCAGAACATACCGCGCAGATTTGAAAAATGGAAGATAATGTGAAATATCTTATTGGAAAAACAACTGACCTGGAAAATAGAATCAGGAGAGACAATGTAAAAATTCTGGGACGACCTGAAAACCATGATCAAAAGAAGAGCCTAGACATCATCTTCCATGAAATTATCAAGGAAAACTGCCCTGAGATTCTAGAACCAGAAGGCAAAACAAATATTCAAGGAATCCGCAGAACACTGCATGAAAGAGATCCAAAAAGAGAAACTCCTAGGAGCATTGTGGCCAAATTCCAGAACTCCCAGGTGAAAGAGAAAATATTGCAAGCAGCTAGAAAGAAACAATTCAAGTATTGTGGAAATACAATCAGGATAGCACAAGATCTGGCACCCTCTACATTGAGGGATAGAAGGGAATGGAATAGGATATTCCAGAAGTCAAAGGAACTAGGACTGAAGCCAAGAATCACCTACCCAGAAAAACTGAGTATAATACTTCAGGAGAAAAAATGGTCTTTCAATGAAATAGAAGACTTTCAAATTTTCCTGATGAAAAGACCAGAGCTAGAAAGAAAATTTGACTTTCTAACACAAGAATGAAGAGAACCATGAAAAGGCGAACAGCAAAGAGAAATCATAAGGGACTTACTAAAGTTGAACTCTTTACATTCCTACATGGAAAGACAATATTTATAACTCTTGAAACATTTCAGTATCTGGGCACTGGGTGGGAGTACACACACACACACATGCACACACGCACACATACATAGAGACACAGAGTGAATTGAAGAGGATGGGATCATATATTTAAAAAAAAATGAAATCAAGCAGTGAGAGAGAAATATTGGGAGGAGAAAGGGAGAAGTTATATGGGGCAAATTATCTCTCATAAAAGAGGCAAGCAAAAGACTTATTAGTGGTGGGATAAAGAGGGGAGGCAAGAGAAAAACATGAGGTCTACTCTCATCACATTCCGCTAAAGGAAAGAATATAATGCACACTCATTTTGATAGGAAAACCTATCTCATAATACAGGAGAGTGGGGGACAGGGGCACAAGCAGGGTGGGGGGGACGATGGAGGGGAGGGTATGGGGAGGAGAATGCAATACGAGGTCAACACTCATGGGGAGGGAAAAGACCATAAGAAAATAGAAGTAAAGGGGGACAGGATAGGATGGAGGGAAATATAGTTAGTCCTATACAACACAACTAGTATGGAAATCATTTGCAAAACTAAACAGATATGGCCTATATTGAATTGCCTGTGTTTCAAGGGGAAGGGGTGGAGAGGGAGAGAGCTAAGGAGGTTGGAACTCAAAGTGTTAGGACCAAATGTAATGTTCTTACCACTGGGTAACAAGAAATACAGGTTAAGGGGTCAAGAAAGCTATCTGGTCCTACAGGACAAAAGAGAAGACAGAGACAAGGGCAGGGAGGGAGGATAGAGGAGAGAGCAGATAGGTCACAGGGGCAATTAGAAAGCTCGGGTTTGGGGGGGAGGGGATAAAAGGGGAGAAAATTTGTAACCCAAAATTGTGTGAAAATAAATGTTAAAAATTAATTAAAAAAAAGTGAAAAAAAATAAAAAAATAAAAATTAGAATGGGGCAGATGGAATCTAATGACTTCATGAGAAACCAACAAATTATAAATCAAAATTAAAAGAATAAAAAAGTAGAAGACATTGTGAAATATCTCATTGGAAAAACAACTGACCTGGAAAATAGATCCAGGAGAGACAATTCAAAAATTATGGGGCTACCTCAAATCCTTGATGAAAAGGAGAGTCTAGACATCATCTTTCATGAAATTATCAAGGAAAACTGTCCTCATATTCTAGAACCAGAGGGTAAAACAAATATTGAAAGAATCCACAGATAACCTCCTGAAAAATATCTGAAAAGAAAAACTCCTAGGAATATTGTAACCAAATTCCTGAGTTCCCAGGTCAAAGGGAAAATATTGGAAGCAGCCATAAAGAAACAATTTGAGTATTGTGGAAATACAATCAGTATAACACAAAATCTAGCAGCTTGTATATTAAGGGATGACAGGACTTGGAATATGATATTCCAGAAGTCAAAGAAACTAGAATTAAAACCAAGAATCACCTACCCAGTAAAACTGAGTATAATACTCCAAGGGAAAAAATGGCCATTCATTAAAATAGAGGACTTTTAAGTATTTTTGATGAAAAGACCAGAGGGGAATAGAAAATTTGACTTTCAAAGACAAGAATCAAGAGAAGCATGAAAAGATAAACAGAAAAGGGAAATCATAAGGGACTTACTAAAGTTGAGCTGTTTGCATTGCTACATGGAAAGATTATATTTGTAACTAATATATGTATATACATATAGACAGAGGACACAGGGTGAGCTGAATAAGAAAGAATGATATCTAAAAAAATAAAATTATAGGGTGAGAGAGGAATATATTGGGAAGACTAAGGGAGAAATAGAATGGGGCAAATTATCTCTTATAAAAGAGGCAAGAGAAAGGTTTTCCAATGGAGGGGAAATGGGTGGAGGTGAGTGGGAAAAAGTGAAGCTTACTCACATCACATTTGGCTTAAGGAGGGAATGCCATGCACACTTAATTTAGTATGAAATTCTATCTTACACTACAGGAATCTAGGGGAGAAGAGGAGAAGTGGAGTGTTGGGGAGATTATAGAAGTGAGGGCAAATGGAAGGAGGGAGTAATTAGAAGTAAACACTTTTGGGAAGGAACAAGGTCAAAAGGTAGTGATAGAAGGGAGGGCAGATTAGGGGAAAGAGTAATCAGAATGGAAGGTGTTGGGGTGGGAGGGGAGAGATGGGGAGAAAATTTGGAAATCAAAATGTTGTAGAAATGAATGTTGAAAACTAAAAATAAATAAATTTTTTAAATGAAAAATAAAATAAAAGACCACAAATCTTTAAAAGCCAAAAAAACCCCCCACATATTAACACAAATCTGTTTTACTATACTTTTATTTACTTTATTAAAAATCTTGCAATTACATTTCAATCTGCTTTTCAGGCATTGTAGGCCCTATGTGGCCTTGGGCTATGTGTTTGACACCTTTGCTCTATTAAAATAGGCTCTAAAAATTTTATCATTCTGTTCCCATAGAATAGCTTGGGGCTAGTTTCCAAACAAATTCTGAGAAAATCCTACCTCTTAATCAAGTAGGCTGATTCTGACCTGGCAGAAAGGTTAGTAGTATTCAGGTATTCAGGGCCTTTGGTTCTAACTGCTACTTTCTCCTATCCTGTCAGTTTATCAGTACTGCTTTCCTTCATAAAAGCTAAAAATATTTAACGGTAGTGACAAACATTTATTTGTTTGTGAAGTGTGCCAACAAGTGATGTGAAAACAAGCATCTTCCATTGAATCTAAGACTCATTTTACCTTGATGATCTCCCATGAATAATGCTCCAGAGTCCTATAAGAAAGTGGGCTCTGAAGAAGCATTTTCCAGGGAAATAAAGATGGTGAGTAAAGAATGACCCAAGTCATGACCCTAACAAACATAATCTGGATGTCTTGCCAGCTAAATACAAAGTCTCCCAGAAGAATGAAATCACTCTATGTCAGTATTATCAGGAACAGGCAAAAAGTTCCATATCACCAACATTTCCTTCAGCCTACAGATATGCCAGAACTAAATCCATTGACAAATAAGATTCTTTACAATAGAAGTATATTGTTTCATATGGTAGGTGGAATAATCGCTAGAGCACTGAATGACTTCTTGGAGACCTCAACCTTCACTTCTTAATAGCTATGTGACCCTGGAAAAATCATTTAACCTCTCTGAACCTCAATTTCTTCATCTATGAAGTAGGAATAAAATTAGCAGCTGAATCACAAGACTGTTGAAAGATTCAAATGGGGCAACTTATGTTAATTGCTTTCCAAACCTCAAAGTTCTATATTCCTGCTAATTGTTGTTTTATTATTATTACTATTATTATTTCTGGGAGCAGCTAGGTGAAACAGTGGATAGGGCAACAGATCTGGAGTCAGGAAGACCTGAGTTCAAATCTTGAAGTCACCTAACCCTATTTGCCCCAGATTCCTCATCTGAAAAATGAGCTGGAGGAGGAAATAATAAACCATTCCAGCACCTTTGCCAAGAAAACTCCAAAATGGGTCACAAAGGGTTAGATATAACTAAAACTCCACCACAAAAACAATAACAATTATTGTTTTTATTATATGTGATAGCTATATTAAAGCGTTGTAAAACAGTGTTATATTAGAGAAGTAAAATCATTGCCAACATGGGAATTCAAGGAAAATTTCAGAAAGCAAATATTATGTAATATGGATTTTAAAGAATTGTTAGAAATGCAACAAGAAAAGAGGAGAATGACACTCTATTTTTAAAGCAAAGATAGAGATAAGAAAAGCACAGCACATATTTGAAGGCTAAGTGAATTCAATATAACTTGACTGGAACATGAAGATACCATGGTATAGAGGATAGAGAGTTGACTTCAAAGTCAGGAATGCCTGGCTTCAAGTTACATTTTGGATGCATACTGGCTGCGTGATTCTGGATAAATCTCTTGACAACATGGTTCAATTTAAGCTTTCAGTGTTCTAGGCAATTTTCTATGACCTCAAGTTGCATACAAGATTCAAACTTACATTGATGAAATCAGTCTCCTCACCAAGGAGTTCCTTATAACAATGATACCAGAGATCCATATAGGCATCCCTACCCTACAGAGCGCACAGAGACAAACATGAGGTAAGATTGGAGGTATACATACTGGTTCTGGGTAGCTTCTGTATGATCGTGGGGGGTCCCTGAACCCATTTCAGGGAATTTGTGAGGCCAAAACTATTTTAATAATAACACTAAGGTTGTATTTGTCTATTAAATTGCTCCTTTTTCCAACAGAAATGTTTATGTTTTATACCCAATTTGTCTTCAGTGAAAATTAAAATGCCAAAAAAAAATACATCACAACAGATTGAATCAAAAACAGATATGAGAATACAATTTTCTCCTATTAACCAGAAATTACACATATTAATGAAAATATGTAAAAAAATGCAACTCTTCTTACTTATTTTTTTGTAGTAGGAAGTATAGGGTTTTTTTTTAAATAAAAATCCTATTTAGGTTTATATGTAATGGGTTTACTGTTGCTATTTTAAAAAATATTTTCTTAAATTTAATTTGGCACACTTCACAAACAAATATCTGTCACCACTGTTAAATATTTTTAGCTTTTATGAAGGAAGGCAGTACTGATAAATTGACAGGTTGAGAGAAAGTAGCAGTTAGAACCAAAGGCCTTTAATAACTTCTATTTTAATCTTTAATATTCTAAATACCAATAGATATAACCCACAAACAAAAACTTTTTGGGTTTCTAAACAATGCTTTTTAAGATTGATAGGGATCTTGGGACCAAAATGTTTAAAATTACTGATCTCAGTGCAATGCTGGGAAGGTCATCCAATACCAGGAAAAGTGATTAAAGAAGTGATTTGAAACAATGTATGCTTGAGGAATGTAAGTCTAGCAGCAGCATGAAGGATGGATGAGAGGAAGGATGGAAGCTATTATAATATTTCTTGCAATTGGCAATAAGGATCTTTATTTGCTTGGTATCAATGGACATAAAGAAGAGAAGAGGAATGTTCAAGATGTAGGAGATCCAAAGTAGATATAACTTGGTCACTTATAACATGTAAAAATCGAGGAAGAAAAAATAAAATGTAACCCCAAATTTTTTAATACAGGATATGGGAAATTCATTATAACACCCCTCAGAGAAATATTATATTGAACCACAGAAAATTAGCTTGGTTTAAGACATGTGCTTCAAGTGCCAGTAGAACATCTAGATGGAAACATCCCATAAGAAGTCTGTGATTTAGGTCCAGAGCTTAGAAAAGATGTCAAGGCTGATGATATAGCCTAGAAATTGTGACATTTGAAGCTATGTAAGTCAATGAGGTCATAGAATCATCAGTCCAAAGCTAGAAGACATTTATTCCAATGCCCTAATTTTACAAATGAGGAAACTGAGATCCAATAAGACTAGGTGATATACTTGAGGTAACAGAATGAATAAGGTGGAATTTGAACCCAGCTCCTCAGACCCCAGATCCAGTGCTCTTTCTGCCTTATTGACAAAGGAAAGAGTGTAGAATATGCCAACGACAAATCCTTGGAGAGCACCCACTGTAAAGCTTCAGGAAGATTTTGGCAACTGTGAAGTAGACAAAGGAAAAATAGCAAGATGGGAATTCCTATTTCACTAATTTAGGGAAATCTGATAAGGAAACATCTAAAAACAGAGATAAATGCTTTTCTTGTGATGTATACAATACTTGGGCATTGAGAAACAGAGTGATAGCCTGACTTTCTCAGTCAGTATGTATTACTTGTGGATTGTGAACCAAACTCTTTCTCGTTTTGAGATCAGTTCTCTTTCATTATTGCATTCTGAATGTGTAAGAATACTAACTTTATCTTTTTTATTTTTTATTAAATTATTTCATTTGTTTTCAGTGTTCTACAATCACTTCCATATACCTTAGATATTTTCACCTCCCTCCCCCTTTTTCCCCTATCCCTCCTCACTCCCTTCCTAGGACAGTGCACAATTTTATGTAGGTTTTACACATACATTTCTATTAAACACATTTTCACCTCAGTCATGTTGCACAGAAGAATTAAAATGAATGGGAGAAACCATAAAACAAAACAAAACAAAACATAATACAAAAGGAAATGGTCTACTTCATTCTGTGATCCAATTCCATAGTTCTTTCTCTGGATGTGGAAGGCATTTTGCCTCAAGAATCAATTGGGAATTTTTTAAGTCCTTGCATTGCAATAAAGTACTAAGTCTACCAGAAAAATTCCTTGCACACTGTGGTTGTTGTCATGTACAGAGTTCTCCTGGTTCTGCTCCTTTCACTCAACATCAGTGAATATAAGTCTTTCCAGGTCTCTCTGAAGTCTTCCTGTTCATCATTTCTTATAGCACAATAGTATTAACAATGGCTATATCCTGATGGGAATTGGGTTTACAGTAACTTATTTTTTCCTGTCCTATTTTGTAATAGATTCTTACTGAGCTTATATCCCACTAAAGTCTCTTTATCGTTATGTGCCCCCTTAGTATTACTTGCTAAGTATAAGATTTCTCATATGTCCCTCTTTAATTTCATTTGACAAGATTCAATTCATTGTTTTCTCCTTTCAATAAATCTCTAGAACATAGTAAGTCTGAGATAATGATTCTATTCATTAAATGCCATTTTTCTATCCTGATTCGTACGTCCAATGTGTTGACTTTCTTTCCTAGTTCATGTCCATGCACAAATTTGATAAATATTTATCACATCTATGGTTTCATTCAATCATTACAATTTTTTCATCCTCACTTTTATCCTAGATATTTCTATATATTATTTCCCTTTTTTATGAGGTTATGAGATTTAGAGTTGGTGAAGACAACTGAGATCATGTAATCCAACCCTTCATTTTACAACATTATGGAAATAAGGAAACTGACCTCCAGAGAACTGATTTACTAAAAGTCATACGGGTTGCCACTATTAGATAATAAATTATTTGAGTGATTGTCCTATGTCATGTCTCCCTCTGTTTTGCTAGGACCTTTCATAGAGGCTTACACATAATAAACACTTATGAAATGTTTATGGAATTTCAGTGAAAATGTTTAAAATAATTCCCAACCTGCTAGTTCCTGAGTTCTTTCCTGGACATTTTCCCCTACTTTAAAGAACATTTCATTGAAAAACATTTACTAGCTCTGTGGCACTATGTTAGGCACTGTGAATACAAAGACAAAAATGAAATAATACCTGATCTCAAGAAGTTTACATTCTACTGACAATCAAATAGATGGGCAAAAATGAAATCATTTGAGGAGGGAGTGAGGGAGAGAGAGAGAGAGAGAGAGAGAGAGAGAGAGAGAGAGAGAGAGAGAGAGAGAGAGAGAGAGAGAATCAGAGACCCAGAGAGAAAGAACAGTAATGGGGTGGAGCCAAGATGATGAAGTAAAAGTAGGGACTTTCTTGAACTCTCTCCTAGACCCCTCCAAATACCTGTATAAAATGACTAAGCAAATTCTAGAACAGCAGAACCCGAAAAATGACAGAGTGAGTCAAGTTTCCAGCCCAAGACAACCTAGAAGATCAACAGGAAATGTCTGCTGCACCAGTGTAGGAGAGGAGTAAAGTCCAGAAGAAAATGGCCCAGCCCAGACTGTGCCCCAGCAAACTCAGAGCAAGCCTCAGGGAACTGAATCACTAGAAATTGTAGTGGTTCCCAAACTTCTCAACCTACAAATCCCAAAGACAGCTTAGAAGGTCAGTCAGAAAGTTCTGTTGAACCTGAGTGAGAGAGGAATGTGGTCCAGTTCCAGCCCTAAGCAGAGGTAGACGTGGCAGAGGGAGCAAAGCCTGCTTTCAGAGCTCTCAGCACACGGTTGGTGGGAGGATCTAGAGGCTGATCAGAGAAGGATTGCACAGATCTCTTTACTAGTACTGAAGCAAGATTCTCTTGCTTTGCCTGTGCTTGTGGTCACTCACAGCCCAGAGCGCAGGTCAGGAGAGGAGTAAACACCTTTCCTTTGATTATACGTCCTTGAAAGAGCTGAAAATTTACAGGCCCCTAGAAGTATATCTGAAAACAGCTACACAAAACCATTGAAGGTTGGGACAGTACACTCTCCACTCTGCTTTAACAAAGAGCTAAAAAGTCAATGAGTTTCCTGGGCAAATGAGCAAATAGCATAAAAAACTTAGACTATACAATCTTACTTTGGTGACACAGAAGATCAAAACAAAAAACCAGAAGTAAACAATAAAGTCAAAGCTCCTACCTCCAAACTCTCAAGAAAAATATGAATTGGTCTTAGGCCACAGAAGAGCTTAATAAAGATTTTGAAAATCAAGTAAGAGAAATAGAAGAAAAATTAGGAAGAGACATGAGAGTGATGGAAGAAAATCACAAAAAACAAGTGAACAGCTTGCTAAAGGAGACCCCCCTCCCCCAAATGCTGAAGAAACAACACCTTAAACAATAGATTAATCTACACGGCAAAAGAAATCCAAAAAGTCAATGAGAAGAATATTTTAAAAGCAGAATTGGTCAAATGGAAAAGGAGATCTGAAGGCTCACTGAAGAAAATAATCCCTTAGAAATTAGAATGGAGTAAATGGAAGCTAATGATTTTATGAGAAATCAAGAAACAATAAAACCATATCAGTTATGCACACTTCAACAAATTAACAGATTGATTGAAAAATCTGAGTAAACATTTTGTTGATACAGTCCTGTAGGCCTATAGTACAGTGCCTGGAATTAATAAAAGTTTAATAAAATGTTGTTTGGTTGTTTGATGTGTAGACAAAACTTCATAGTGCTGTTTTTCAGAACTTATTTTGAACACCATTTTGAAACTAAATATATTTAATATCTTACAAGAACCTTGCTCCTCAAAATTGAATGGAAACTGGGGAGATTCTATGATATTTTAATTTTTATATGGAAAAATGCTATAAAAAAAGGCATGACAATGATATTTATAACACTGTACTCTAATAATTATGAATTTTCTGAAGTTTAGAAGTATGCTGTATTTTTATAGATTAAAAGCTTCTTGTGGACTAGAGTTATGAACAGTAAGGAGCGCAAAAATTAGAAATGTAGAAATCATGCTAACTAAATAGAATTGTGGGAATGTTTTAGTGTTTATCTTGTACCCAGTCTGGGCCTATACTTCAACTTTTTTTTTTTTCATATTCACAGAATCTCTGGAGGTTAATGATTACTTTCTCCTCTCAGTGTTTCAGGGAAGATTATCAAATGAAATAATATTTGTGAAATGCTTATGACAATGCATTGCACGTAGTAGGTCTTATTAAATGCTTGTTCCCTCCTTCATCCAGAGATAACCTAAGGTGCTTGTGATTTCTCAAACTGTTGCACAAAAGGTCATATTGATGTGCTTCCATTTGATTGTTAACCGACTTTAGAAATGGTATTGATTAAACCCAAAAAGTAAGGACAAATGTTATAAAAATGTTCACCAATATTAGGCTCATATTCTCACTGTTCCCCTCAAGGCTCCTGGGGATAGTTATCTAAAACTTGGTAAGCACTGGGGGTAGGAGGCGGGTCATAAGGTAAATTTGTAATTTCTCTTTACTGAAAGTCTTTTTATACTTTCATGGGTTTTTACGTTCTTAATTATTGCTCCCTGCAATGCTCTAAGAGAAAGTTCTTTTGTCCAGTTCTGAAGGGCCTTTGTAAAGTTGTTTTTTTTCTTTTTTTCCCTCTTTGGTATGTCTTTTGTTTACCTTTAACGTGTCCTTCAGTTTCCAGTGCATACTCTACCATTAAACACTATTATTACTTGAACCTACCAGCTGCAGTGGATATTGTTAGCTTTGGGAATTTCCACTTTTTGATATTCATAAGTTCATTACCTGGTCAATGATGGGGGAGGTAACTAGAGAAAAAAAATCCCCTTTCTCCCCCAAGAAAGTCTATCTCAGGAGGCATTCATCAACGAATTTGGCCACTACCTCCAAATTGATTTGCTGTTGAAACTAAAGAATTCTTGGACTTTGTTGTTTAGTCATTTTTTTCTGTGATGTCATGTCTGACTCTGTGACCCTATTTGGAGTTTTCTTGGCAAAGAAACTGTAGTGGTTTGCCATTTCCTTCTCCAACTCATTTTACAGATGAGGAAACTGAGGGAAAGAGAGTTAAGAGGGCACATAGCCTAGTAAGACTCTAAGGCCAGATGTGATCTCAAGAAGAGGAATTTTCCTGGCTTCAGGCCCAGCATTCAATTCATTGTGCTAACAATATTCTTGTACGGCTCTGGGACATGGAACGTTACATTATGTAAAGAGTTCAAACTGAGTATCATTAAAGAAGGTAAGTGTTGGGTAATAGCAGGAAGAAATGTCATAAATGAAGAGCTCTTGGGCTAACTTGCTGTTTTATCCACAATTCAAAGATGTGTCTGATTCTGATTAAAATTTCATCCCAACTTAGTTTGTTTTAGATTGATTGATTCAATCAAAATGCCAAGGTTTTCTATGATTACATTAAATGAGGAGGGGTAGAAACCCCTACCCTTATACCTAAAATCAAGAAAGAAAGAAATTGTTTAATAAAAGAAAGAAATTGTTTTTCTTTCTTTGTGAGTGTGATTCCATTATTACTCTATACCTAACCCATATTTAAGGTTCTATTTTAGCCAAAAGATTTCAGATTTCAGAGAAGAATTTACTGGAAATACAATCTGAAGCAATTGAGTGGGTATATGGTGCTTTATCTATGCCAGAAAGCATGAGGCCATCCTAGTCGTTGCTCTATAGTAAGGAGAAATGCATTATAGAAATGCTGAGCTGCAGGATTATCACAGTCCATTTTTTAAAATTTAGTGGCAACTAAAATCATCTGTCCTACACTCCTTTTCTCAGAATACACAGTACATGGTTATATATGTGATAGTGAATAGTGCATCATATAAATTAAATCAAATAAATAACATGGGTGACCCAAAATTAGTCAAAAAGAACCCTTCCTTCTTCCATTACCCAGCCATATGCATAAGCCTTTTAGCTACTAAAAAGAAAAATTAAACACAACTGATCCGTACAACATACTAAACATTTAACTTAGACATTGAAAAATGGGAATAATTAAAGATTACATTTAAAATGCTTGTTTCTTGACAAAGTTTCATATATGTCCTCAAGCCAACATTTAGCTATAGTTACATCTGTTAGTAATTTTTATGACAATGATTCTTTATTTCTTGTGTTTTGCTGTTGTTGCTGTTTAGCTGTTTTTCAGTTGTGTCCTACTCTTTGTGACTTCACGTGGGGTTTTCTTGACAAAGGTACTTGAGTGGTTTGCCATTTCATTTTCCAGTTCATTTTGTAGATGAAAAAACTGATGCAAACAGGATTAATTGACTTGACAAGGGTTACACAGCTGGTAAATGTCTGAAGCTAGATCTAAACTCTGAAAGAAGAGTCTTTCTGACTTTAGAGTCTGATTTCTATCCATTATATCACCTAGCTGCTCTTATTTCTATTTTACAGGATGATATGTGTATGTGTATATGTGTGTGTGTGTGTTCTGCATTCTTTGCATTTATGTAATACCTGTTCTGTGTGAGAAGCACTGGTGCTAAGAACTTTACATGTGTGTATATGCATATATGTCCATATGCACAAATGTATACATGTGTGTACATGTGTATACACATATATCCTCCATTTATAAAGCCTAGATCTACCATGATATTGAAATAAAACAGAATTATTCTGTGGATTACGAATATCTTATTGATACTTTTATAAAAACTCAATATTACAGCTATATCATTGCATAGTTTATTTTATGTTTTAAACACTTTCAAGTATTCTTTTGGAAAATAATATGTACCATAGATTGAAACTGATAACCTCTTGTTCATTATGAGGTAATTTCTGTAATCCTATTCAATTTTGAAATATTTGTTGAGTGGGTATCATCCTCCTTTTCTTAAAGGAGCTCAATTCAATTCATTTCAGTTTAATTAATATTTATTTACTACCTTTCATGTGCAAAACTTGTAAAAGCTAAGACTCCAACATATAGAGGAGGGCCTGCTATCACAAGTTCTTTGATCCACTTTTCTAAAAGAAAAGGTGACTTTTGAGGGGGGGTCAATAATCACTTTATTCAAACACATGTAACATTCACTTAGTCCATCAGAAAAAGTCAGCACTCTGAACTTCAGAGAAAATACAGAGGAAACAAAATCAACAGACAGAGCTTCCAATTGTCTGACAGTAAGCAATACATACATCATATATCAACAGACGGACCATCAGTCTGACCATACATACATAGTTACCAGAGAGAGGAGTACCAACACCTCTGTTTTCAAAGTCAAGGGTCTGTTTAATGGCTTTCCCAAGTCTCATCTGGCACACAAACCTTCTTCGAAAAATTAAGCCCCAAAATAAAACCTTACCTCAGAGTACTTACACATTTTTCAGAGTCAGAGGGCATCACAATTCTGGAGAATCAGTACCTCATTTGAAAATTAACAAAATATGTAGGCCTACCCTAATCAAGTTTCCATTAATGGGCAGGCTCATTTTGGGTGGGGAAGACTTTCCCATTAAGACGTAAAATTATATTACCAATAAGCAAAAGTACATTATCAATACAAAGCTCTAAGCTAGGTAGTAAAAAGATATAAGTAATCTCAAAATTGCAGTTCTCATACAGCTTCTAAGCTATTGGGGAAGTATAGCATACAAAAACTTCATTTTAAAATAGAACATGACAAATGCCTGAAAGATACAAAATATACATATACATATAGACATATATATGTGTGTATATGTATGTATGTATTATATGAGTGCATACATATATATGTATTCACATGTGCAGATATAGTTTGTATATACACACAAACTACATGTTTATGTTTTATATCTACTACATAAGTAGATATGTATACAGATGCATTACATATAGTGCATGTGCATATATATGTGGATTATGAATAAGTCCTATACATGCATACACATATATACATAGGCACACATACACACAGACACACTTCCTTTCCAAACTCTGTGATTTCTGTGGAGCATGGTAATCATTGTAAATGCCTACTTGTGCAAACTTTGGGAAATCTATTCCTTCCCTTTTCTCATACCACAAATCCACTCACTAAGTATTACTGACTTTACCTCTACAACATCTCATATTTGCTCTCTTCTCTCCACTCAAAGACACTATCTGAATTCAGGCCTCATTCATCACCCCTTATTCTAAAGTATTTCGATAGCTTCCTAATGGATTTGCCTGCCTCACGTTTCTCCCATTTTCAGTTCATCTTCTCAAAGCTGTTAAAAGAATATTTCTAAAGCATAGGTGTATCACATCACCTTCCTATTATCTATAGGTTAAAATATAAACTCTTTGTCATTTAAAGTGATTTACACCTCACTCCAACGTACCTTTTCAGTCATTTTGAATTTGACTCCCCTTTGCACACTCTTTGATTAGACAAACTGGCCTTTTTGATCCCCCTTACAGAAAATGTTCCATCTCCCTACATTTAATAGGTTATTTGAGAGAAGAGATCAGCAAACAACAATTTATCAGCCAAATTCATCTCCATGTAGTTTTATAAGAACCTTGAATTAAAAATAGTTTTCACATTTTGGTCCTAGGGCTGTAGTTTAATAACTCAAGTTTTAGATGATAAATCTGGGATACAGGAAAATCCTTTGTGGTTTCCTGAATATGGTAGACATATGAAATATTTGATATTTTTATTATATTGGTCGATTCCCAATAATAGATCTCCAAAAACCATGTGTGTTTTCTCTGTGAGAGCTGAGAATGAGCCATATTGGTTAGTACAAAATTACCTATCCTACTATATCTAGCCAGCTTCACTCTAGACTAGGATTCACACTCCATTCACTTGTCTACCTCCACAATCTTGCCTATCATCAGCCTTACCACCATGTGCTTATCCTTCATCCTTCCCAATTCTTGATCTGGCCAAAAATAATCAAATCAACTGTTCCTTTCGCTTATGGCAAGAGTGTGTTAATTAATTGTCCTATGTATCAATTCAGTATTCCTATAATTTTCTAGATCAAAATGCATTTCCCTGTCCATCATTTTCCTCTATTTTTTTTTCTATTAGAATACAAACTCCTTGAAAGAATTACGGAGTCTCAATGAAGATCAAAGTATACTATTTGGTCTCTCTCTTTTCTGTTTTTTTTTTTCTTGTGGTTCATTCCATTGATTATACTTCTTCTTTGCAACATGACTGATGTGAAAATTTATTTAATGTGAATGCATATGTAGAGCCTATAATCTGATTGTATGCTGTCTTGGGGATGGAGGAGGAAAAGGGGGAGGGGAAGGAGAGGGAGAAAAAGTTGAAACTCTAAAGCTTGTGGAACTGAACGTTGCAAATTAAAAATAAATTAATTATTAAAAAAGAACATAATTTTTACAGTAGAGCTTATCTCATTTATATTTGTATCTGCTTTACTTTAAGCAATTTCTGAGACATAATAAATGCTTAATAAATGTTTTTTTTCCTTCTTTCCTTATAGAAGAAATGTATAGTATCTGTTGGATAATGGTAAAAATGAAAACAGTTAAATCAGTGTTCTAATAATCAGTATATGAAGTGGTGAGGAGCTAGACTAAGGTCAGTTAGTTTACTTAAGTATCTACCATGTGACAGGCACTGTAATAAGCAATGGCAATACAAAGAAAAGAAAGAAAATTCCTGCTCTAAAGAAGCTCACAGTCTAGCTGAGATCAAAACAATTATATACAAACATGGTACAGTCAGTTCTCAATATTCTCCCATTTATTTTCCCAACTTCAAGTATTTACATGCTTTTATTAGTAAGCTCATTTTCACCTTTCTGTTGCCAAAGGTATTCATTTGCCACTATACACAATAGAAAGAAAAAATGAGAGGTATAATGCCCATATGTGTGGAGACCCAGCTATCCTATTAGGAGCTTCACGGTTCTTGTTCATCTTATCGTTATAAAGCGCACTCCATGCATTCATTGAATATTTTATTCTTTCGAATTTTTTAAAATTTATTTTAAGGACATAAACTTTTATAAGATTTTGAGTTCTAATTTCCCCCTCCCTTTATCCTTCTCCCCAAGACAGCATGTAATTTGATACAGGTTTTATCTATACAATGGTATTAAACGTATTTCCACAGAAGTCAGATTGCGAAAGAAGAATTAGAAGAAATGGAAAAGAAGGGACATGAGAAAGAAAAAAAGAGAAAATTGTTGTTGTTGTTGTTGTTGTTGTTGTTGTTGTTGTTTTCCCAATCTGTATTCAGACTCCATAGTTCTTTCTCTGGATGTGGATAACATTTTCCATCATGCCTTTTTTGGTATTGTCTGGGATCATTATATTGTTGAGAAGAGCTGCCTATTAAAGTCAGTCGTTGTACAATGTGACTCTTACTGTGTACAATATTCTCATATTTATGCTTACTTCACTCAGCATAACTTCAAGTAAGTCTTTCTAGGTTTTTCTGAAATCTGTCTGCTCATCACCTCTTATAGAACAATACCACAACTTCTTCAGCCATTTCCCAATTGATGGACATTCCTTCAATTTCTGGTTTGTGGAAACCACAAAAAGAGCTACTATTGGGATTTTTTTGTACAGGTAGGTGCTTTTCCTATTTTTATGATCTCTTTGGTATACAGACCTAGAAGTGATATTGCTGGATCAAAGGGGATGAACAGTTTTTAGCCCTTTGGGTATACTTCCAAATTGCTCTCCAAAATGGTTGGATCAGTTCACAACACCAGCAACAAAGCATAAGTGTTTCATTTTTCCCTCATCTTCTCCAACATTTGTCATATTCCTGTTTTCCCACATTAGGCAATTTGATAGGTGTGTGGTGATACCTCACAGTTGTTTTAATTTGCATTTCTCTAATCAATAATGGTTTAGAGGATTTTTTATATGACTATAAATACCTTTAATTTCTTCATCTCAAAACTTCCTGTTCATATCCTTTGAACATTTATCAGTTGGGCAGTGACTTGTATTCTTATAAATTTGATTCATTTCTCTATATAGTTTATAAATAAGTCCTTTATCAGAAGTTGGCTATAAAATTGTTTCCTGGCTTTCTGCTTCCCTACTAACCTTGGTTGCATTGGCTTTGTTTGTACAAAAAAAATTAGTTGGACGTAATCAAAATTATCCATTTTGTATATTATAATGTTCTCCATCTCTTGTTTATTCATAATTTCTTCCCTTTTTCATAGATCTGACGGGTAAACTATTCTTTGTTCTTCTCATGTGATTAGTGTTTCACCCTTTATTAATAAATCATGTACCCATTTGAACCTTATCTCGTATAAGGTGTAAGATGTCAATCTGCACCTAATGTCTGCCATATGATTTTCAATTTTTCCAGAAGCTTTTGTCAGATAATGAGTTCTTAGTCCAGAAGATGGAGTGTTTGGGTTTAGTAAGCAGTAGATTGCTATAGTCATTCACTACCATGTCTTGTGTACCTAAACTATTCCACTTATCTACTACTCTACTTCTTAACCAACACCAAATAGTTTTGATAATTTAGGTTTTATAATATAGTTTGAGATCTGGTATGACTAGGCCACCTTCTCTTATATTTCTTTTCATTAATTCCCTCAATATTCTGGACTCTTGTTCCTCCAGATGAATTCTATTATTCTTTTGTATTAAAAAATAATTTTTGTTAGTTTGATTGGTATGGCACTGAATAAGTAAATCAATTTAGGCAGAATTCTCATTTTTATTACATTAGCTCAACCAACCAATGAGCAACTGACATTTTTCTCATTTTTTAGAACTGGCTTTATTAGTGTGAAAATGTTTTTATGTGTATTCACATAGTTGCTGCGTTTGTTTTGGCAGTGGACTCCCAAATATTTTGTATTATCTACAGTTATTTTAAATGGAATTTTCTTTCTGTCTCTTGCTATTTGGTTTTGTTAGTAACATATAGAAATGCTAATGATTTACATGGATTTATTTTACATCCTGCAAATTTACTATGGTTAATTATTTCAAAGAATCTTTTAGTTGATTATCTAAGATTCTTTAATTATACCATTATATCATCTTCATTACCTATCTGAATTCCTTCAACTTCTTTTTCTTCTCTTCTTGCTATATCTGACATCTCTAGTACAATACTGAATAAGAAAAACTTCATTTATTCCAATTCTCTCTAGTGTTTTTAAGAGGAATGGATGCTGCATTTTATCAAAAGTTTTTTCCGCATTTATTGAGAAAATTACATGATTTCTGTTAATTTTGTTATTGATACAGTCAGTTAGGCTGAAAGTTTTCCTAATATTAAACTAGCCCTGCATTACTCTTATAAATCCCACCTAGTCACAGTGTATTATCCTCATGATCACCTGCTAGAATCTCTTTGCTAATATTTTACTGAAAATTTTTGCATCAATATTCATTAGGGACATGGATCTATAATTCTTTTTCTCTGTTTTGGCTGTACCTGGTTCAGGTATCAGTACCATATCTGTATCATAAAAACAACTTGGTAGGAGTTCTTCTTCTTCTATTTTTCCAAATAGCTGATATAGTATTACAATTTATTTTTCCTTAAATATTTGGTAGAATTCATCTGTAAATCCTTCTGACTCAGAAGATTTTTTTTCCTTAGGAAGTCCATTGATGGTTTGTTCACAATTGTATTACTCTCTCCTTTGGTTTTCAGTATTTCTAATTTGGTACTTAATTGAATATTTTTAATTTGTTCTTTTTCAAGCTTTTTAATAGCAATGCGTTGATCCCCTCTTTCTTTATTTTATTCATATAAGCATTCAAGGATATAAAATTTCCCCTAAGGACTGCTTTCACTGAATCCCATAGGTTTTGGTATGTTGTCTCACTATTTTCATTCTCTTTCATGAATGAATACATTTAAAGATTGTTTCTATGCTTTGCTGTTTGACCCACTCATTCTTTGTAATTTTGATTGTATCATGATCTGAAAAGGATGCAACTAATATTCCTGCCTTTCTACATTTGTTTGTGAGATTCTTATGCCCTAATAAATAGTCAAATTTTGTGTAGGTGCTAGGTAGTGCTAAGAAAAAGTTATACCCCTTTCTATCCCCACTCAATTTTCTCCAGAGGTCTATTATATCTAACTTTTCTAAAATTCTATTCACTTCCTTGTTTTTTTGTGGTTAGATTTATCTAGTCCTGAAAGAGTGAGGTTAAAATCTCCCACTGGTATAGTTTTGCTGTCTATTTCTTCTTGTAATTCACTTCGCTTTCCTCAAAGAAATTGGATGCCACTGGTGTATACATATTTAGTATTACTTCATTGTCTATGGTACCTTTTAGCAAAATGTAGTTTCCCTCTTTATCTCTTTTAATTGCACAGAGTTTTGTTTTTGCTTTGTCAGAGATCAGGATTGCTAGCCCTGTTTTGTTTTTAACTTTAACTGAAACATAATATATTCTGCTCCATCCTTTTACCTTTACTCTTTTTGTTATCTCTCTGCTTCAAATGTGTTCCTTAAAAACAACAACAACAACAACAACATACTGCAGGATTATGGTTTTTAATACACTTTCCATTTTATGAGTGTTCATCTCATTCAAATTGGCAATTACTATTACTGCGTCTTTCTCTTCCTCCTATCTACTCCCATTTATATTTTCTCTCTCCTTTTACCCTTTCCCTGTTTATCAGTGCATTGCTTCTGATCACAGCACCTCTTTATCTGCCCTTGCTTTTATCAACCCTCCTCCTTTTTCTTTTCCCTTTCTTCCTCTACTTCCCTATAGAGTTAGATTTCTATACACAAGTGAGTGTGTATGCTATTCCCTCTTTGAGACAAAACAGATAAGAATACATTTCAAAAAATCCTTGCCTCCCTCCTTTCTTTCTCTATGCTGTAATAGAAATAATGGAGAAAAAGAATTATTGTTGAGAATGATTAGGAAAGACTTCTTATATAAAGTGGGGTTTTAGCTGAGACTTGAAGGAAACCAAGAGGAACTGATAAGGAGAGAGAGAAATCCAGACATGGGAGATAGTCAGGGGAAAATATCCATATTTGGGAGATATTCTTGCTAATCAAACAGTAAATAAATCTTTATTAAGTGACTACTGTGTGCCAAGTGCTATATCATGCGCAAAAGAGAGTCTCTGCTCTCCAGAATTTCACATTCCAACAAGGGAGACAACATGCAAACAGCTCTTTACAAACAAGCTATATTCAGAAAAATTGAGAAATAATCAACAGACAGAAAGTACTAAAATGGAGAAGGATCAGGAAATAGAAAGTGAGATTTTACAGAGTATTTGAAAGAAACAGGAAAATCCTCTATGCAAGAAAAAGAAAGGAGGATCACAAAGTATAGGAGAGGGTAAGGTGTAAGGAAAGTGGATATATAGGAGATATAGACCAGACTGTGAAGGACTTTTGATGCCTGACAATTTATTTATTTTTTTAATATTCCAACCTTAAGGTGATGAGTCACAAAAGTTTATTGAGTAAGGGGTTCAGAGAGAAGTATGGACAAAAAAATAGAGAATGAATTTTCTCCATCTAAATGTACCTAGCTTAACAAGCACACTAAACACACATACATACAAACACACAAACACATACAAATTATGCTAGTGAAAAATCAGCAAAAAAATAGACCAGTAGAAGAATCTAAGAATTTATTCTCCATATACAAGGACAGAGAGGGCAGATGATGAGGAGAAAGAAGACATGCTTAAGTCATTTACCTTCATAGGATGGAATACCTATTACCAATAAGAGTTTGGTTTCACTCTGGTTGCTATTGTCCTGCTGCTTGGGGTGAACAGTGAAACTGACCAGCCTCAGGGGACTCCAGTCGCTCTTGATCCTGTCCGATAAGCTTGTGCTCATCTAATCTGCCTCTGCTGCCCATTCTTGCATTCATTCAGTCCAAAGCCTCCAGTTTTTAGTACCTCCAAGATGCCCTATTGTCCCTTACTAAATACCAAGTACTGCTTTTGTAATAGTGAACTATATCTCCCATATGGGTAAATTTGTAATTAGTCCCAGGAATCCCTTAAACCCATTCCTGTGGAGAGGAGGAAGAGGGAATTTCCCTGTCTCCATCTTTGTCTCTCCATGTGTGTGTGTGTGTGTGTGTGTGTGTGTGTGTGTGTGTGTGTATACATTATATATGTCTATACATGTGCGTGTGAGGGCTTCTAAAATTTCTGGAGTCTACCATAAAACAGTCTCCTTGCAAAACTATTTTCTGTTGTTTTTTAAATTAATTTTAACTTCATTAATATTCTGAAGATAAAACAAATCTCCCTATGAGAATTAAAAAATGTTCGGAATTAGTGTATTAGAATTAATGAATATTAAGAGTGCTGCTTTATTTGTGCAAATGTAAAATATTTTATGTTGATTTCCACATCCCTACCAATACATCTCCTATTGAATACACAATTACTCAATCAATCCATCACGCATTTACTTGTATGTATGTGATCATGACTAGATAATTGGTTAATATAAAGAAATTACAAGGGGTAATTTAGCAAATATTGTGCTTTGAATCAGAAAACTTCTGTCCAAGTATAGAATTTGGAGACTTAGTAGCCTTGTGATCTAGGCTAGTCTGGACATTTTTCTTCAGTAAAATCATGGAATAGATATTTGAATGACATATCTGACACAGTTGTTATAGGAATTAAATGAAATAGAATTTTGTTAGTCTTAAAGTGATCATAAATTTAGAGGTGGATGGGACCTGATAATCTATCATTTTACAGATGAGGAAACTGAGGTACACAGAGATTAAATGACTTACTAAGTATCTAAAGTCATATTTGAACCTTCTCCTTCCTGAGTCCAAGCCCAGTTTTTTAATCATGACTCTGCTACTACAAATGTGCCTATACTTTACACATACATACATAATTCATATATACATACATACCCATACACACATATACATGTGTATATGTATGCTTGTTTATGTATATATCTGTGCATATGTATAGATAGATATAGATATGCAAAAACTATTATGATATCTCCATCATAAAAGTCATCCTCCAATTCCTCAGTACGGCTTTCAGTTAACCTTAGTTTCTTTAAGGTTATGCCAGCAGAACAGAAGTTCTTTCAAATCCTGTCAAGCTGAAAAGGCTTCCAATGGCTTAAAGATGCATTGTGTATGGATCATTACAGGACGAGCTTAATGAAGGAGAGAGAGTTATCACAGGTTACCACAGAGTAATGATTTTTTCTATTACAGCAACTCTGAAGACCGTTTGATAAGCCATTGAAGAGATGTTTTTTGGAGAGGAAACTGAACTAATGATAATTCAGATACTTCAAGTATGTAAGTTTCATTTTAAGTATTTCTTGATCTCATATATTTCATACAAATAAATAAAGACAAAATTGGATAGCTGTCTGGCATTTATGTCACAGAAACCTTCTGGAAACAAAGGTCAAGAGTATATATCAAGTATGGTCCTCTCATTTTTTTTCACATAGGTAAAACCTTGTAACGTTAATATCTGATACCTTTTGAAGGGTAATGATCAACTCTTCCATACAGATGCTCAGGTTCACACAACATCAAATATAAATGTTTATTACTTTAGAGTCAAAAGCAAAGAAAAATATACACACAAGCCTAAAAATAATGAAGAAACTGCATTCTTCTTTCCTATTGATCCTCTGCCTCTGCATTCTCAGATGCCTTTTCAATTCACATGAAGTATAAACCTATGTTAGATGGAGTCCCCTCCAAAAAATTAAAGAACATAGTGTTTTTTAGAATGTCAAACAGTATTCCACCTTTCTTTGGAACCTCTGTCTTCCTATAGTGACTATAAAATCCTCAGTGACTCCATACCTATAAGGAGAAAGAACTACCGGATGGCTAGTCAGAAAACCGCCCTTCTTCTAGGGAGCCAATACTTTCTAACAACCTAATCAGCACACTTGATTCATAGTCCTGTTGTGAAGCAGCTAGGTGGTACAGTGGATAGAGCACTCAGCTTGGACTGGCCTAGAAATCCAGCCTCAGATACCAGCTGTGCAGTAGAGTTCACATGAGTGAACAACAACCTGAGTAAGGACCCAACAAGAGGTAAATTCAAAATTTGTTCCTTCTCAGTGAAACCCTGTGTTCTACTGCTTCTTCATCAATCCCTCTTTCTATTTCTACACCAAAGTTTCCCTGCTCTGGCTCCCTTTCACCTTAGTCTTTCTTTCTGCTTCGACATCATTATTTTGTTTTATTGCCACTGTTGTTCTCCTTGGCTTGGCTGCACTGTTCCATTTTCTCACTGCGTTGCTTTTCATTAGGAGATGGTACCTGTTCTTGAACAATTGAACTGTAGAAGGATTGTACTGGAGTGTAATCAGTGTTACAGCTATGAGAAAAGAAACCCACAAGGAGGTGGTTTTGAAAAAAAATGCAGCTTTCAAGAAAGTTAAAAGTAACCCACAAGGAAATTACATGGTGGGGTCTTGGAGGAGTGGTCCTTACATACTCCTTGCCTAAAGGCCACACAGCTGGGTTTCAGATCAAACCAAGAGAGAATGAAACCAAATAAAATTACCTTGGACCTAATTCATAATTTCCAGGGGTGAGAGGTGATGGAGGTGTGAGGAATTATATAATAGAATCCTGACCCACAATACTTACCTCCTTATTCATTTCTCAATAGAAATGACTTTTAATGAGATTCTAATTTCAAGTTTCCAAGAACCTAGAGTAATACTTGAAAGTTATTGCCAGGTTTTTTCAAGCAAACAAATGAGGAGTAACATATGGGAAGCATAAGGTAATTCCTTTTACTATACTCAACAATAATAAGGCATTCATTGTTATGTGTGTATTTATACAGTTTGATAAATGTAGAGAAGACAAATAGGATTCAGAAAAAATGTGTAATTAAATAAAACAGTATCTTGGAGGGAAGGATAAAATGGAACGTATTATTAATATGGTACAACAGAGTCTGCTGAGTGATTTCATATCTATTTTATGTAGAACAAAATTTAATAATGACAATAATATCTTGCATCTGTTTCAATAATAACAGATATTTATCTAATATTTTAAGGATTTACAAATTATTTTACATGTTTTATCTCATTTGATCTTCATAGCAATCTTGTAAAGCAGGTTTATCTCCATTTTATATATCAGGAAACTGAGGTACAAAGAAGTAAAGAAAGTTTTTCAAGGTCACACATCAAAGGAATATATGAGACAGGATTGGAACTTAAGTCTTCCTGACTCAAAGTCCTGAGCCACCTCAATCTATTGAGTAATCTAACTTACTATAGGTTCTTTAGAATTTATTATGCACTCTCTCTCTGCTGTCTTTCACATTAGATATAGATATATGTATTCATACCTATATACATGTATACACACATTAGCATAGTTAATCATCTCTCGATTCATCTGTGTGTATACACATGTATAAACATATGTGTATATATACATACATGTATATGTGCATGTACATATGTTTACTTATAAAGGCATGTGTATGTGTGCATATCTATATGGTATGTATTATACAATGTATATCCTATAATATTTTATATACAGATAAATATATGAGTGTATATATGTGTACATATACATTTTTCACTAAAAATATTATCCTTTAAAATCAGAATTGATTTTACATATGAGAAAACTGAAATTCAAAGAGTTTAAATGATCTCTCTCATATCACATAGCTAAGCACTCTTACAGAGTCAATGCTAATAGAATATTGTTAAATACACTTGAATTATGGCTGCAAGATGTTAATTTAGGAGCCCTATTTATGGAGGAAAACTGCCTAACAAACTGATATTCAAAATTAGAATGGATTGCTTTGATAGGCAGCAGAAGCCCAAGGAGTGTTGTCAGAGAAATGTCTACTTGGGTAAGAAATTGGCACTTTGACCTCAGAAGTCCCTTCTAATGCTGAAATTCCTTGATCCTGTGTGCATTGTCCCTGACCTGTTTTCTGAGCAAAGGCAAGATGAACACTTGACACAGATTTTGTGGAAGAAATTAATGTTTTGTATAAGTGTTAGACTAGATAGTCTCTGGGGTCTTTTCCAAATTTTAGAATCCTATAACTATATGCATTCTCTGAAGGTATGGTAGTGTATAACATGTGCACACATTTCTTGAATGACTTTCATACAGTGTGTGTTTTAGAATCTCTGAAGATATTTGACAAAGAATCAAGGTCCATCCTCCTAGGATGATTTTGTTGTGGTAGGCTTAGAGACAGGAAGCTGAATTGAAAGATTATCCTTTTTTGAAACTTTTACATTGCTAATAAATAACCTAATTTTATTCATCACTGCCCAAGTGAGTGAATTTTAAGAAAGACATATGGTAAGCTGACAAATAGGACTTTTAAATTTCAACACACTTCCTATTCAAGGAGAGTAGTCTGTCAGTCATCTATCTTTTCTCAGTCTGCCAACCTTTCTTATTTCCATGCTGACTTACACACAACTTGGGAACTGTGAGTTTTGAAATGACCTCAATTTAACAATCTTGATGGGCTATCAAAAATGCTATAATTGTGCATTATTTCCATCAAACTAAAATGAAGCTTACTATCAATATATAAAAGAGGTACAGGATCTTGTACTGGCATAGTATTTGTTTACAGAAAACAAATGTTCATGGACAATGAATTTTAAAGTAAATGACAGTGGAAGAGCACTCTGCAGAGGGGTATGTTTTGCCTCAGGGCAAATACTGTTCTAGCCCTATTCATTCCTTATGCTATCAGTACACTTAAATCTATCACAACAAATTTTATATGAAATGTAATATGGTTTTCAAAATGGTGCAGCCATTTTAAGTATGGGGGGAGTGGAATGTGCTTCCTTGCATTCCATCCCTCACTTCTTTTCCCTCATCCTCCTTTTTCTTAATATTTTCTTTCCCTTTTCCTTCCTTCTTTCCTTCCTTTCTTCCCAACTTCCTCCCCTTCCTTCTCACTCTGGTTCTTCTCATTTCACCCTGAATTAGTACATACATACCTTCCCAGGTTATACTGTCACCATCCCTTTTTATCATTTCTTATGGAGTAGTGATGTTCCTTTAATTCCTACAGCGTAATTTGTTCAACTACTCCCCAATGGGTGCCTTTCTTAATTTTCAATTCACTACCACCATCAATAGAGTTCCTATAAATATTGGTTTTTACACAGTGGTTTGTTTTCTCTTTCTTTTATCTCTTTGGGGAATAGACTTAGTGGTATTATCACCATTTAAAGGGACATACATAGCAAAGTAACTTGTTGGACATACCTCCAAATTGCTTTGCAGAATGGCTGAATGAATTAATAGATTTAATAAGAGAACATTAGGATGTCTCTTTTCCTGAAGACTGTCCAACATTTGTCACTTTCTTTATATTGAACTTTGTCAATTCTAGGAGCAGCAGGGGAAATGTCAGAAATGCTTTAATTTGCATTTCTCTAATTATTAGTGATTTGAAACAATTTTTATTTTGCTGTTGACAATTTATACTTCCACTGCAAAGTAAATGCTCATATCCTTTAATCATACATGAGTTGGGGAATGATTTTTTTTCTTAAATTTTGAATTAGTTCTTTTATCAGAGAAACATGCTGCAAAGTTATTTTTCTAGTTAAGTGTTTCCCTTCTCATTCCTCTGCATTCAACCTATACCTTTTTAAAAATTTAACTCTATTTTTAATTGGTTAAAATTCATTTCTCCTTCCTATCACCACCCTAAAGAAAGAAGGAAAAAGAAAATCACTAAAAAATAAGCATATTCAAGACAAACAGTTTCCTACACTGGTCATATTCATAAAAATTTATGTCTCATTCTGCACCTTATGTCTATCACCTCTCTTTCAGAAGGTAGTTAATATGTCTCGTCATGAATCCTCTGGAATCATTTTTGTTCATTGTGTTTGTCAAGTTCACACTCCCTCTCTATAAAGAAAAAGTGCTGGTTAAAGATAAGAAACACATTCAGGACCAATATTGTAGGATGATACAATCTTCCCTTCTTCTATTTTAATGTTCGGGGTCCAGTCTCAGATTCTTATCCTTTCTTCCCCTTCTAATCTCTCTTCATGATTAGGTTGTTTATTTTGTCTTCAGATACACCTCTCCCTTAATCTGCTCTCCCTCTTATTCATTCCTTTCCTGTTTTCCCTTTCACTCCTATTTGCTGTTTGAGTAAAATATGTTTCTATACTTAATTGTATATGTGCAAGTATATTCTTCTCTTCAATGAACAGTTCAGATGAAAGAGAGGCTGTCTTCCCACTCCTTTTTCTTTATCTGCATAGTCTTCTTCTTGTATAGGCAAATTTTATGAGATAATTTCTCCACCCTTTTTTCTTTCCAATTGTATTTTATTTTCCCTATCTACCTTTTCTTCTTTAAAGACCATATATATCTATAAATTATATATTGCAATATAATTATAGATTACATATAATTAATACAGATTTTTGTGTGTATATATAGATATTTATATACACATTTTTGTGTATATGTATTACTCAAAGAATCATATTATAGAGAAGGTAGCAAGAGAGAGATGTAGATATGCTTTAGTGTAGCTATAGATATGTAAACAGATACAGATACCAATCTAGAGATATAGATAGATAACAAGAGAGATATGAATATAGATATAGATTCGCTAGTTACATGTGTGTTTGATTTCTTTTTGTATTATTTGTTCATTCTTCTAACCTCACTTCTGTACTTTGGACTCAGGTCAGCATGAGGATGGAGATGTACAGTTGTTTATAGCTTCTGAATTTGCTCTTCACTCAGCAAGCAACCAAAGACCTGTGACTACTCTTTGATCAGACCACCTTTCTTAGGCTCAGGACTCCTCATTGGTTGTTACTTATATGTGACCCAGGATAGGGCAGTAAATAACAGAACTGTCACATAACACCTGCTGCGATGCCCAGTACAAAGACATGCTCTTCTATGTGGAAGCTATGACCTCTTCTTGCCCTGGTACATAGCTGCTCCAGTCTAGATCCAATAACTAGACCTCTCTTTCTGCCTCCCTATGCCAGCCTAGGCTAGCAAAATGACTCACTGTGTTTTTCTTATCTTGGATTTATCATTCAAAATTTGGTCTAGTGTATTTTCTAGATCTTTGTGGGGTACCTGTTGGTGAAAGTTTGCTACCCCACCATCTTAGTTGGTTTCCCAACCCTCTTGAGGTCAAAATGAACAAGTTTCTGAGACCTGGGAAGGTGGTACCAGTCATGTCCAGGTGTTCCCCATGTACAAAGTCATCATCTTGAGGAACATGTATGATGGAATCTATGACAGGGTATAGTACTATGTGCTGGAGACTTGTATCAACTTGCCCGTAAACAACGTGACCTCAGTAGTGGTTAAGAGATAAGTGGTTACCAAGATATCAAAAATCAACTCCTTCATGAAAATCTATAGCCACAACAAAGAACAAAAGAAAATCTATAAGGAAGCAAAGAAAAGTTGGACAACTTTCAATATAATGTGTAGTATTTAATATATAGACGTTCTTGAAATGGAAACTTATTGCTATATATCCTGAATCCTCTCTTGCATTCTGCTATGTACATGGCATGTTTTTTTAATGTTTTTATTTTATATGCAAAAGTTTATAATATTTTTCTTTTCATTTTCTTATTGTCTATTTAAGTTTTAGCACTTTTCTAAATTTTTTTAAAAAATAAAAAGAGACAGGGAGGTGATATATTAGAGACAGAACTGGCCCTGGATTCAGGAGGACCTGAGTTCAAATCTGGCCTCAGAAACTTGACACTTACTAGTCGTGTGACCCTAGCAAGTCACTAAACCCTGATTGCCTAGGCAAAAGAGAGAGAAAGAAAGAAAGAAAGAAAGAAAGAAAGAAAGAAAGAAAGAAAGAAAGAAAGAAAGAAAGACAGAAAGAAAGACAGAAAGAAAGAAAGAAAGAAAGGAAGGAAGGAAGAAAGAAAGAAAGAAAGAAAGAAAGAAAGAAAGAAAGAAAGAAAGGAAGGAAGGAAGGAAGGAAGGAAGGAAGGAAGGAAGGAAGGAAGGAAGGAAGGAAGAAAATCTATAGTTATAGTTATTTCATACCCACCAGATAGTCATGAGTATTCTTTGAGATAAAACAGTTGTTAACAAGGATATGTTCGGCATCATTTCACTAAAACATAATGATGAAGAGCATAGTTAAGTTTGAGAAGTAAAAGAGGCAAAAATAAGTACTTCTTCTAGAAACTATTGTTTTAGAACTATTCACTGTCTCAGTAAGTAAAGTTGTTCATTTTTTAAAGTTGATTGCTAAACAAATAGTGATTTACAAACTCGTCTGTAAAAGAGGAATAATCTTTCAACAGAATTTTTTGTAACATTATCAGCTGATAGTATAGTCATATAGAAGTATTCACCATGACTGTATATTCAAAGAAGATTAGGCCATAACAACAACAAAAATCATCCATACTAGTTTGACTTCTTGACTATGTTAATCAAGAAAATTTACTTCCAACAAAGGAGAAAATATATGCATACCTTAGTTCACTTTCCCAAGAGAACTTCCTCTGAAGGTCTCACAGGCAAAGCACTTAGGAATCCTTGAATAAATGCCTCATTAATAATCTTGCCACTCTCTTTGCTGGTGAGCTCATTGGGTTTATGCATGAACAAATCTGCTGCTCCTGCAAGTAAATTCTCTAAAGTATTTAAAATGAAATCTTACAAAACTATATGATGTTGGATTCAGCATGCACTTTGACAATTATCAAGATTTACCATCACATGAAAATTCATGACTGTTTGTCAATTAAAGACACATTACCAATTAAAGACATTGAGACTTATGAAAACAATCAACATATTCAGCTTACTTAACGAAATGTCTATTATGGTTAAAAATCTTCACAAACCATTAACAGGCCTCAGATACTTTTGTTAATTTCTAATGAGGCATTGTGTTGCAAGCATCATGCATTCCATCTCTCAAAAGTGTATCTCTCTCTCTCTCTCTCTCTCTCTCTCTCTCTCTCTCTCTCTCTCTCTCTCTCTCTCTCTCTCTCTCATATATATATATATATGTATATATATATATATACACACACACACACGCACACACTCTGAGGTGAGGTTTTACTTTGGGGGGGGTACTTTTTGGAAGAATGTTCATGTGACCAGATGAGATTCTCTGGGTAGTTGTGCCCCACCGGATTTGAAAACCCAGATTTTGATGCTTCTCTCTCTGGTAACAATGTAAATATGTAATGGTCAGAGAGTTGGATCCATCTGTTGATCTCTGATGTATGTGTTGTCTATGGTCAGACTGTTAGAAGCCCTGTCTGTTGGTCTTTATTTCTCTGCTTATATTTTCTCTGTATTTTTTCTCTTTTTAAATTTAATTAAAAAGTTTGCTGCCACCTCAAAAGTTACTTTCCTTTTAGAAAAGCAGATCTAAGCAACATGCTTCCCTGTGTATGCTGGGGTGCTTGTTGCAACACTTAGTAAAGTTACTACTTAGTTTCCCAGGCCAACAAGTAAAGAGAATGCACCTTATTGAGATACTTGGTAATAGTAAAGAGTAGAATTTTTTACAAATCTTTAAGGTTTGTATAGTGATATATCTATATAGATACATATATATACATATATAATGTGTGTGTGTGTGTATAAATCTCCTTTAGTTCCCTCACCAATTCTGTGGATTGTGTCATAATTATCCCAATTTTATGAGTAAGGAAACTTATGCTAGGAGAGATTAAATGACTTGCCCAGGACCACACTGTTACTAAGTACATAAGACAGGATCTGAAATCAGTTCTTCATGATTTCAAGTATACTACTTTATTCATTCTACCAGTAGATATTGTCACTTCCTTACTCAACACTATTCATTTTAATTTTATAAATAATTATTAACCATGTGCCAGACAACACTGGATATTAAGAGAAAATTGGCACAGTCTTTCATCTTAAGGAGACTGCATTTTATGATGGGTGGGGGGTTGAATACAACACTCATACAAGTAAGTAAATACTGCAAGAATTTAGGACACTGAGAGCCCAGTATTGAAAAAAGTTCAGGTAAAACTTATGTACATGTTGGTAATTGGGCTCACAATTTTACCAAACAACCAAGTGCTCAATTTTACATTTTAGGGTTGGCAACATTATTGTTCATGTTTGTGAAATGAAGCACTACTTTTTAACCAATAATTTAAATCACCTTATTGACTCTATTTCATATTTTATAGTATAAACATTTTATTATATGTTTGGAATTAATGGCTGTATTGCAAAATAAACAATTTATAAAGATTGAAGATCTCTGTCAATGAAATGGCACTTTAATGATGATACATGCTACTCAGCTCCTGACAGAGAAATGAGAAATACATTTCCAGATATTTACAGTGGCGGAATTTGTTTCGTATGACTTCGCACATTTGCTACCAATATTGCTTTCTTTTCATTTTATCTTTCTTTTACAGTAGTGAGGGTACTGTGGGAGTGGGGAATGAATGTATATGAATGGAAAACATGGAAAAAGAAATTAATTATATGTGTATAAACAGTTATTTCCACTGCATATATTCTATAACAAAAATCTTATATACTGTACATGTATTTCCATTCCCACCAAATGAAATTATAAATAATTCAACTAATAAAACACTACACAAAATATGATCCTTCATTTTCTAGCATTATCCTACTTCAAATCCAAAATATATAACTATATGAAATACTATATTGTAGGAGAGATAAAAAGACAAAATAAAATTCAGGGCTTCTAATACTGGAACATACAATTAGTAGATGATATGATAGACACCCAAACATTGATAATAAATATTGATACATTTTAAGAATTTGTTAGAGATGTCAGATAGATGCTTTGGAAACTTTTAGGTCAGGGAGGATAATTACTAATTGAACAATTTTGGATGTCAGAGGAAATGAGATTTAAGTTGTGTCTTATTTTAAATCACGAATAGGATTTCAACAAGGGAAAGAATAAAGGGAATTGTAAGTTAAGTCACAGAGAAGAAATTTGTTAAAATTTTATTGATTAGTTTTGAGATCATAGAAACTGGAAAATTCTGATGTGCCAGGTGATAGAAGATCTTCAATGCTGGACTAATGAGCTGAAATTTTACTCGGTAGGTAATAGATAACCATTGTGGGTTTGAGTGGAGGAGTGATGTGACATTATCTGTGGATGAAAATCAAGCTGAGAGCAGTTGAAAGACTGAAAAGTTGAGGGGGGAAAGATGGGAAGACCAGTTTTCTTGACAGTGATCCCTATCCTCTGTGAAAGCATCTCTGAAAAGATTAAATGAACAGCAATGAACCTTTCCACACATGAAGTTTGTCTCTTGTTTAACATCTATAGCCTTCTCCTGTTGATAAGATTGCCTCTTAAATTCTTATTCTGTTCTTAACCTTTGTCCAAAAAGAGATACTCTGTCCTAATTATGAGATCCTTTCTTTTAGTTGTCATGACCATTCTTTAGTTGAGATAATATAGCTGCTTAAGTATCTCTCTAACTGCCATCCACTCTGGACATAAAATGGGCTCCAAGAACTTATTTAGTGATCAGAATTATTTCATTACTGATAGATTATCCACATTCCAGGAAATCATTACTGATGTTGTTCTGACACTTGTTGTAAATGTAGAGAAGACATAAATGCCAGGAGTCAAGATATCAGTTATGAGATTACCTATATCCAAGACTGAGGGTCATGTTAGTGATAAAGCACCTTTATTTTAGAATTGTTAATATGGCTTGTAAAATTTTTAGATCAAGAATTCTTCAACACCTGCTTTATGCTAAGAACCATTCTAGATGCTAGGGGTACATAGAGGGGAAAAGACTTTCTGCCATTGGAAAACTCTCCTTCTTTTGGGGAAAATTCTCTCTCTCTCTCTCTCTCTCTCTCTCTCTCTCTCTCTCTCTCTCTCTCTCTCTGAATATGTATATAAAGTTAATACAAGATAAATGTAGTAACTAAATTAAAATTGGCACCCATCTGATTAATATATTCATATATAAGGGTTACACTCATAGTAAGAATTATTCTCTATATGTGTAGATATGACTGATGAAAATAGTATGTAGTTGATCATTTTGTCCCTGCATAACTCTGAATTCTGTCCTTTGCTCTTCAGCTCCAGGCACTGTTATTATCAGGTAATTTATGACTTCACCTCATAGTCTAAAATAAGTCACTGCCTCACTGACTTTAGCTCAACCAACTGGTCTGTCTGCTGCTATGGTTTCCTAACAGTTCCCAGCTGTGCCTCAGCATTTTGCCTGGAATTATTTAGGATACCTTTCAACTTTCTTGTCATTGCCTTAAATAATGTTCTTTCAATTTGCTGACCCAGTATAATCACCTCTAGATTGTATTGTTATTTATCTTTTAAGGAATAGAGTATCATCATGTGATAGCAAGGCAAGTGGGGAGACATCTCTCCAGAGTTTATGCAATGGATCCCCCGGACAAAGCTAACCCAGGTTAAGAGCATTCTGTGCATCTGTGCCCTCCAAATATCACTACTATGTCAATAAGCAAATCAAATGGCACCTGCTATGTGCCATGCACTTTTACTAGCTAGCCAGAAAACATAATCAGTTCAAATCAAAGACAAAGATGATAAATTTATTTTTATTGCAATGAAACAGTTCCCCCATAGACCTGAAGCACATCCCCCACTCCTCCCTCCACAAAAAAATAAAATAAAAAAACATTCATAACAGTGGGAAAAGTAGTCACAAGTAGAGAACATGTGTGGATGGGTTGCAAATGTAGTGTGATCATCGAAGAGTCTGAGGGGACAAGTCATTCCTTTGACCCAGAAGAACTACAGATGACTTCTCCTAATGTCATCCTTTTGTTCCCACTGGGGGCCTATAGTCCTGGCCAGCTTATAGTCGACTGATCATTGCTTTATGTAGTCTTTTGAGATTGTCTGAGAGTAGTACTAACTATAGACAGGAAATGATTGGAAATTAGGTGATTCCTTAGCTTACCTATGGCCCCAATAGAGCTAAACCTATGTCCCTTTGACCTCTCCATTGTCCACCTATCTACTTACCTTATGACTCTCCTTCCATATATGAATTCCTTGAAAAAGTGTTGAAAATATTTTCCCAGAAAGTCAGGGTACCCTCATTGTCCTAGCACACACAAAATAGGGCTGTATATGTGTTGTGCGTGTATTGGGAGTGACTTTCACTTAAATGTCCAAGCACTGGGACCACAGAATCAATCTTAGACTTACATATGAACATTCATGAAGCTACAGTGATTGCAGAAAGAGTACAGGGGAAACTTTTCAGTCATATGTAACTCAGAGGAAAGGAGGAAAAGGCTTGGTTGAAGATGGAAAAAAGAAAAAAACAGGGTAAAGGAACTCCTTAACAATATCTAGATACATGTTCTAATCATTCTGAGAATGAAGCATGACAACTTTATCTTATCATTTCATATTAGCTTGGGAAATGTATTTCATTTATTTAACTATAAATCTACACTTTTACAAGATGGCAAAGGTTTTATAGACTGCCAATGTAGCACTGAACTGCAGCTTTCCTCAACGGAAATTTCAGGGAAGACTGTTCACAAAAGATTTTTTAACTATCCCACCACTAAAGAGTTCCTTTCTGGTTTTTATGTTTTGAAACAGAATCCAAATTTTGTCTTTGACCTTCAGAATCCCATTTACAAATACACAGATTCATTCCCACTCCCTAAACTTTATGAGTTTATTTGGAATTCATCTTCAAACCAATGGCAGCAGTGGACTCTAATACAGTAGTACTGATGGCTGAATTTGTTACATGCTATGGTTTGTCTGACTCTAGTCTTGGACAAAAGGAAAATGTACATTCCCATAGAAATAAAATCCATAAATGCTCTGCTGCCAGAGAGTAAAACTGTTTGATTTTCCTCATCTGATGGCATAAGACTGAACTGTATCAGATTTGTAATAGCTGTGCAGCAGGTTCTCTCTCCCCTTTACAAACCCCTCATGTGCCTCAGCACTGCACCATCACCACCCCCACCAGTACCTCCCTCAGCCTACTTTGATTTGGCCAGGCCCATTTCTTCAGCATGGTCAGAAATTGGAACTTGGATTGATTTATTTCACTCCGGGACTTTTCAGATAGGTCAGGCAGGTGCCTGGGCTTTGATTCCTCCTTTATTTTAGGTTCTGGGATGAGTTCTTTTCTTCTGCTAACACTACTTGTTATCTCCCCCACTGTGTTTCACTTTCTATTGAAGCTCAGCTACTTAAAGCAAGATAAGACTTTTTTTCTTTACTGGTTTTTTATCATCCCTCCAATATATCTATCTGTAATGTGAGCCCACCTGTGATTTACACCCTGAGAACCAAAACTTAACTGTCCATGAAATTTATTGCATATTGTTTGATTCATTTACACCGAGCTATGCAGACCATAAGCTAAATTGTAAATTTATCTTCACATTGTTTTTCAACTGAATCATTGGTCATAGTTCATATGCAAATATGAAATTGCTCCA
This sequence comes from Notamacropus eugenii, assembly GCF_028372415.1. Classification (NCBI taxonomy): domain Eukaryota; kingdom Metazoa; phylum Chordata; class Mammalia; order Diprotodontia; family Macropodidae; genus Notamacropus; species Notamacropus eugenii. The sequence continues at coordinate 305,992,337 of NC_092875.1, read as the reverse complement.
ACTTCTGTGAGCATTTTTTATTGCTTCATAAAATTTGGAGCTTGAGATTTTCTGAACACTTCCTCTACTCTTTATAAGAGTCTTACTTTATTTTTTTTCATCGAGTAAATTTTCTCAATGTTTCCAGTTCAATCTAGAAGAATTAGGCTTACATTTAGAACCAAATGTTATTCAAGTCTTGAATCTGGTATACCAGATGTCAGTGCATAAGTCAAGAAAGAATTCAGAAAACCTTAATTTTTAATGTATTTAACACTTCCAAAGAACTCCAATTTCATCAATGGGGTGGTATCTCTCCAAAGACATAAAATCAAGTTTGACACCAGCAAGACTTTTTTGATAAGACCATTCATTAGCTCCCTAGTCATAGGATCTAGATTCCAATTCACCCCCGATACTTACTACCTATGTAACCTGAGGCAAATCACTTAACATCTGTGAACAATAGCTTTGTTTTGCTTGATATGTAAAATTAAGAACTTAGAGTAAATGGACTCTGGGATCCCTCTTAGATCCAGATTTATGATTCTATGTTGGGTTTTATGAGTGAATATGACCAAATAAACTCATCACCTGATAGTTAGCTTTGGGGGAATTTGACTCCTCAGATCAAGGTTGTTCCTTCACCAATAGATAAACAATCGACTGTTGGATCTGTCCTCAAAACTTTTCTGCTTGGTAGGACCTGCAGTGCTTGTGTTATGACCAGAATAAAAAAAAACCTCCAGTTCATTATAGGATAATGGAGTATGATTTTACTGAAAATGTTTTCCAGAGCATAAACATCCCAGTTTTGACCTGGAGAAGAGATATCTTTCTTCCTTGTGATATAATAATAACAACAGCAATGAATACAAATAGCATTCAGATAGTGATTACTCTGTGCCAGGCACAGTGTCAACTTTTTCAAATTGTTGCCTAAGAAGCTACTTGGAGTAGAAAAAAAGCACTACAGTTTAGGTTCCTGGTCTTCCTGCTATTAATCAATTTATTACTACCCATTTTCACCCTTAGTAGCTGCTTGAGGTAGAGAAAGTCTGTTACTTCATGGACCACAAGTCCTGAGAGGCAAAAACAGTCAGAATCATGGAACTTTTGAACTGGAATGGTACTGAGAGATGAGCTAGACCAAATTCCTCCCTTTAAAGTAAAGAACCTAAGTCAGAGGAAAGCAAAGTTATTTGTCCAAAATGAACTGATTAGTATTATGAGTAGTAGTAGTAGTAGTAGTAGTAGTAGTAGTAGTAGTAGTAGTAGCAGTAGTAGTAGTAGCAGCAGTAGTAGTAGTAGCAGTAGTAGTAGTAGCAGTAGTAGTAGCAGTAGTAGAAGTAGTAGAGATATGAGGATATATAGAGATAGAGCTATCTATCTCTATATCTGAATATATATATATACACATACACATCTGAATATCTATAATATCTATATACATCTGAAACTGTTCAACTCATGTTCACTGAAAAGAATGATGTGCTTAGATATGGAATGTGTATATATCTACATATCTTTCTGTTTATAGTTATAGCTATCTATCTATATCTATAGATTTAAGATAACTATTAATATAGTTAGATGACAGATAGACAGACAAGTCCAAATCCATCTTTCTTTTCACTAAACATGAGTTGAAAAGTCTTAGATGTCCTATAACTAGTATATAAATTGACTTGGATTGTGGAAAAATTGTTACAATGTGAAAGGTAATTTTGCTTATTAGAAATATATTTCTAATTCCTAAAAACATTACTAAGCACTTTCTACATCCTCAATATTGCTGTCTGAAAGTAGGGATGGGTCTGTTGAAAGTGACATCTGAAAGTGGACAGCGTACTCAAGTGGATGCAGAAGAGCTGGATTGTAAAGATAATTCTGCCACTTAATAGCTGTGGCACTAGTTAAAACATTATAACTCTCTGAAGCTCAGTCTGCTTATCTGCAAAATGGAGAAACTAGTATATACATTACCATACTGGTAAAGATTATGGTGAGGAAAATGCTTTATATATAGCAAAATGCGAAATAAAAGTGGAATATTATTGTATCTTTTATGATTGTTAAGTTTCTGTGTGTTAAATGTGGAAATAGGTGGCTAAATCCAATATTGTCTTGTTTTTTGTTTGTTGTTTGATTCAGTCATGGTTACTCACATGATGGGTCACATACAAATGATTTCTGGATATGTTTTCAAGGCTCTCTATAAACCCATTTTTTTTTCAGAAATGAAAGAGTTATCTTATTGGTTTTAGGAGAGGTCATAAGAGTACAGAAAGTATCTTTTTCAATACCAGTGTGATCTGCAGGCAGTCAGAATATACAAATGTTTGCTTCATTTGATTATGACTGCCAAATTCATCAGGTACCTGTTATAAGCAAATATCTAAATTAGTCATTAAAATAGGTCCTTCATAGCTGAGACAAAACTGTTGTAGATGCTCTCCTAATGCTTGGCTATCACTACATAGGAGACATAATGAGAGAGAGAGAGAGAGAGAGAGAGAGAGAGAGAGAGAGAGAGAGAGAGAGAGAGAGAGAGAGAGAGAGTATTTATAAATCAACTACTATATAGCAGGCACTGAACTAAGTGATATGGATGCAAAGGTAAAAGACAATTCCTACTCTCAAGAACCTTACATTCTCATGATAAGAGGAGCACAATGTGCAAATAGCCATATAAAGAAGTAATATAAAATAAACCCACACAAATCTTCTGCATTCCTATATATTAGCAACAAAGTTCAACAGCAAGAGATAGAAAGAGAAATCCCATTTAAAGTTAGGGTAGACAGTATAAAATACTTAGGAGTCTACCTGCCAAAACAAACCCTGGGACTATATGAACACAATTACAAGACACTTTTTGCACAAATAAAGTCAGATTTAAGTAAGTGGAAAAACATTAGTTGCTCATGGGTAGGCCGTGCTAATATAATAAAAATGACAATTCTACCCAAATTAATATACTTATTTAGTGCCATACCAATTAAACTATCAGACAACTATTTTCTAGAGCTGGATAAAATAATATCAAAATTCATTTGGAAAAACAAAAGGTCCAGAATATCAAAGGGACTAATGAAGAGAAATGCCTGGGAAGGTGGCCTAGCGCTACCAGACCTTAAACTGTACTATGAAGCAGCAATTATCAAAACCACTTGGTATTGGCTAAGAAACAGAGAGGTAGACAAGTGGAATAGACTTGGCACTCAAGATGCAGTAGGCAAGGAATATAGCAACCTTCTGTTTGATAAACCCAAGGACCCCAGCTTCTGGGATAAGAACTCATTGTTTGATAAAAATTGCTGGGAAAACTGGATAACAGTGTGGCGGAAATTAGGCATAGACCCATACCTGACACCGTACACAAGAATAAAGTCCAAATGGGTACATGATTTAGGTATAAAGATTGATACCATGAATAAACTGGAGAAGCAAGGAATAGTGTATTTATCAGATCTATGGAGAAGGGAAGAATTCTTTACTAAAGGAGAGATAGAATGCATTATGAAATGCAAAATGGATAACTGTGATTACATTAAACTGAGAAGTTTTTGCACAACCAAACCCAATGCAACCAAAATCCGGAGGGATGTAGTAAATTGGGAAAAAATTTTTACAGCTAAGCTCGGGGATAAAGGCCTCATTTCTAGAATATATAGAGAACTGACCCAAATGTATAATCATACAAGTCATTCCCCAATTGATAAATGGTCAAAGGATATGAACAGGCAATTTTCAGAGGAAGAAATTAAAGCTATCTATAATCATATGAAAAAATGCTCTAAATCACTATTGGTTAGAGAGATGCAAATCAAAACAACTCTGAGGTACCACATCACACCTATAAGATTGGCAAACATGACAGAACAAGAAAATGATAAATGCTGGAGAGGATGTGGGAGAGTTGGAACACTAATTCATTGTTGGTGGAGCTGTGAGCGCATCCAACCATTCTGGAGAGCAATTTGGAACTATGCCCAAAGGGCTACAAAAATGTGCATACCCTTTGACCCAGCAATATCGCTACTAGGACTATATCCCCAAGAGATCATAAAAATGGGAAAGGGTCCCACATGTACAAAAATATTTATAGCAGCACTCTATGTAGTTGCCAAAAACTGGAAGTCAGGGGGATGTCCATCAATTGGGGAATGGCTGAATAAATTATGGTATATGAATGTAATGGAGTACTATTGTGCCATAAGAAATGATGAACAAGAAGACTTCAGAGAGGCCTGGAAGGACTTATATGACCTGATGCTGAGTGAAAGGAGCAGAACCAGGAGAACTTTATGCACAGCAACAACCACAGTGTGTGAGAGTTTTTTCTAGTAGACTTAGATTTTTGTAATAACACAAGAACTTCTGAAAAAAAAAAAAATCCCAATGGTGGACCTCAAGGCAAAATGCCTTCCACACTCAGAGAGAGAAATATGGAAGTCACTCACATAATGTAGCAGATCATGTTTGTGTATGTGTATCTGTTTGTGTATCATGTTCTGATTTGTTATACGGATTCTTTCATTTATCTTAGTCTGACTACATAGCATGACTATAGTGAAAATATACTCAATAGGAAAGTATATGTAGAATCTATACAGAATTGTATGCAGTCGTGGGGAGGGAGGGGGGTAGTGGGGGGTGGGTGGGGAGGGATAAAATCGCAATTGTATGGCAGTGATTGTTAAACATTAAAAAAATAAAAAAATAAAAAAAAAGAAGAAAAAAAAAGAAGTAATATACAAGATAAATTACAGGTAATGAATTTTGGATTTGGATCTAAAGGGGATCAAGAAAAACATCTTGGAGAAGGAAAGATTTTAATTGAGACTTGAAGGAAGCCAGGGAAGTCAGGAGACAGAGATGATGAATAAAATTCCAGGCATGGGGAGCTACAAGTGAAAATACCTGGAATTGGGAGTATGTCAAGGATAGAAAGTGTAAGGTGTACAAAGACTGGAAATGAAAGAAGAGGCCAGGTTACGGGGGCTTTAAAATATAAACCAAAGATTTCAGATTTGAACATAGAGGCAATAGGAAGTAACTAGAGTTGATTGGATTGGTGGGCAGGGGGAAGGCAACAGGTAGATAGATTAGATTTGATTAGATAGATAGATAGATAGATAGATAGATAGATAGATAGATAGATAGATAGATAGATAGATGGATGGATGGATGGATGGATGGATGGATGGATGGATGGATGGATGGATGGATGGATGAATGGATGGATGGATGGATACACAAAGCATTTACTAAGTACTTACCATGTTCCAGACACAATACTAAGCACCAGAGATATAAATAAAAGGAAGCAAGTCAATCACTGTTGTCACAGAGTTTACATTTTTTAGTTCAGTAGTACAATATCTATAGAGAAGAAGGAAAGGAAAGGCACGTGTCATGTATGAAGAAGTCTGGAAAGGGCTATAGAGTTCTGTAAATGAAGAAAATAAGGCCACAACTGGTCAATAAGTGCCTTGGGTGGTTTCCAGGATGGAATCCAATATTCCTCTGAGGGAGTGAGTAGAAACTAAGTGAAAACGGTATGGCAAAAGATGACTAGGAAGAATTGATTGCATCAGTATAGGCAAGAAAGAGAACATAGAAAAAAGGGTCTCTACACTTTTATTTTTCAAAAAAAGGGCAAAGGTAACACATTCGTCCTTCCAGAATTCAGGAACTTAAATTATTTTCCCAGTAGTCATGTGGGGCAGAAGGTAGAAGCTTTGTAAGAAGAACTAATTACTCCTTCTTGGCTGGTCCCAATACTGCCAAAATGTGATTTTTCTCCCCAAACACTGTTCTTTGCTCAATCATATTCAGGAGAGGTTTCCCTAAACCTATATCAGTAACAAAACAATAGGAAAATCAAAAGATAACCTTTTTCAAGGAAATAACTATGTCTCATTCTTCTTTCCACTCCAATCCCCTGCCACCCTTAATAATTTCAGGCTCCTTTGCCCCATGAAATCTGGGTCATCTTTTCTATGCTTTGTGAGGCTACAAAATACATATCAACAAAATCTCTTCCTTTGATCTTGAGTACCCAACCTTTAGTTGTAGTGACAGAAAGTAAATCTATATACCTCTGGAAAATGTGTGTGTGTGTGTGTGTGTGTGTGTGTGTGTGTAAATATGTACAAATCTCTTACTTCTCTCTCCTACATGCATTGCTTTCCTCATTTCCAGGTTGCATTTAACTTCTAAGGGTGCACATGGTATTGTTACTGAAATGAATCACCATAGGATCCTAGAAATATATATATATATATTTTTTATTTTTTAAATGCTAAAACAGAAAGCAAAACAAACTCTCCATTTTCCAGATTCAATTATTTATGCAAAGAAACTAAGTCAACCATACATCTAATCCTAAATAGTACATAATCAAAAAAAAAAATGCTGTCTCTTTGATGTTGCTCAGAAAAGAAATCTAGTGCCCATCAGCCTTACCTTCTTAATTTCATTTGTCCAAAGTGCATAATAACATTAGCTTACATCCCCAAATATGCAATGACTGATCCAAAATCAAGTTATCTAAAGTCAATCTTAAGCTAAAACTTGACTGAAGAGAATGAACCCAGAATAGTGTGCAAATATGAATGATTCAAAATTATCTATAATAGTTTTGTCTCTGGTGGTATAGCCTTAATCTTCTATTTTTTTTAAAAAAAACTATTTTATTTATTTTAATCAACCAAAAGTTGCTCTCACCCTGATCCCCATGGAGAACATAAAAAATACAAAATCCATTATAAACATGTCAGGTAAATCAAAACTAGTTTCCACAGTCGATGTGAACAAAAAAAGCATCTCATTTTGCATTTTGAGTTCTTCACCTGTCAATCATGAAGTGGTTACTGCTTCATCATTAGTTTTCTGTAGTCCTGGTTGGTCATTATACTTACTGTTATGCACTACTATGCATACTACTCAGTACAACAGTATTACATCACATTTATATACCATAATTTATTCATCCATTTGTTGACAGCCTCTCAATTTCCCATTTTTGCTACCTGAAAAAAGACCCATAAACATTTACATATGTCTTTAAATATTTTGCTTAGGATTAATCCCTCCCACAGGACAATTAGGTGATGTAGTGGAGTGTTCAAATGTGTCCTGAAACACTTACTAGCTTTGTGATTCTAGGCAAGTCATGTAACCTTATTTGTCTCAGTTTCTTCATATGTAAAATGAGCTGGAGAAGAAAATGGCAAATCATTCCAGTAACTTTGCCAAGAATCTCCCCCACCCAGAAAACAGGGAGGTGATGAAGCATCAGACATGACTGAAAATGACTGAACAACAACAAAATCTCTCTCCCTCCAATTTTGCTCTTCCTTCTTCTCTTTCCCTACTATTTCTATTCAGTGAAATTTAATTTTCTTACCAAATGTATGTGTATATTTCTTTCTTTTCACCAGTTCATAGGAGGTTCAAGTGACAGTTGTTCCCCTTAACCCCCTCTTCTGTCTGTTTATATGTATATAAACAAAAAACTCCTTGGGTGAGCAGAGCCAAAATAGAAGAGTAGAAGGGCTGGCTTGCTCTAGCTCTCTACCCATATCCCATAACATACCTGTAATAAATGACTCTAAACAAATTCTAGAGCAACAGAAGCCACAAAGCAACAGAGTGAAAGAGATTTCCAGCCCAAGGCAGCCTGGAAGGCCGACAGGAGTGGTCTCTCAGAACAGAGTGTAGTCCAATCTTTCCCCTGAGTCAAAGACAATATTGGAGCAGGTTTCAGGACTCAGAATCATGAGTAGCAGCTGAAATTCACAGATTTCTCAACCCACAAACACCAAAGATAGCTTCAAAGTTCAGTAAGAGAGCTCTTTCACCTGGGTGAGAGGGGAGTGTCATCTGGCCCTAGCCCTAGCCCCAGAGTGGCTGCAGCCACTGCTGCAATAGCATCCACTTTTGGAGCACATGGCCTAAAGACCTTGGGGGAATAGAGCAGCTGATTTGGGTCTCAGTTCTCAGTGGCAGTCCTAGGGTAAGGAAGAGTGCTGGCATGGTGGATCTGGTAGTGACTGTGGAGAGGGAATCCTACTCCCAGATCCAGGGCAGAAAAGAGTGCTTGTGGTTGCTCATAGACCAGAGCACAGGCCAAAAGAGGAGTAAACTCCGTTCCCTTGATTGCGCCAACTTGGAGGAACTGAGAACTTACAGTTCTGTAGAATATACCCTCCACTTGACAAAGGACTCAAAAGCCAAGTAACTGACTGGGAATATGCCCAAAAAAGGGAACAAGAAAGACTATAGATGGTTACTTTCTTGGTGAAAAGTTATTTTTTTCCATCCTTTTGGATGAGGAATAACACAGCATACCATCAGAGGAAGACAAAAAAGTCAAGGTTTCCACATCAAAACCTCCAAAAAATTATGCAGTGGTTTCAGGCCAAGGAAGAGCTCAAAAAGGATTTTGAAAATCAAGTAAGTGAGGCGGAGAAAAAATTGAGAAGAGAAATGAGAGCAATGCAAGAAAATTATGAAAAGCAAATCAACACCTTGCTAAAGGAGACCCAAAAAAATGCTGAAGAAAATAACATCTTTAAAAATAGACTAACCCAAAGGGTGGAGCCAAGATGGTGGAGGAGAAAGACATACATACATTAGCTCTTCCCCCACAGACCATAAAATACCTGTACAGAAGACTCTTCAACAAATTCTAGAGCAGCAGAAGCCACAGAAAGATGGAGTGGAGGAGATTGCCAGCCCAGGGTGACCTGGAAGGCCGACAGGAAAGGTCTGTCACACTAGACACAGAGTGGAACCCAGCCCAGCCTTGGACGAGTGACTCTGGGAGGAGCAGGACCAGAGCAGGCTTCAGAATGAAATCCCCAGAAGTAGGAGAAGTTTGAAGATCCCTCAGTCTGCCAGCGCCAAAGGTCAGTGAGAGGGCTTTTTCAACCTGAGTGAGAAGGGAGCACGGTACACCCCTGGCCTCAGGCTAAGGCAGCAATGGAGGCTGGGCAGTAGAGGCTTCTGGAGGCCATGTCAGGCAGGCAGCAGCTGATGTTCATTGTTGCATTGTTGGAGTACTGAGCATAAAGCCTCTGGATGAATTGAGCAGCTGTTCTAAATCTCAGTCTTGAGCGTGCTCATGGGGTGAGAAGGAGCACTAGGATCTTTCTCTTGACAAAGTGTTCAGAAGTCAAGTAACTGGCTGGGAAAATGCCCAAGAAAGAGAAAAAAAAATAAAACCATATAAGGTTACTTTCTTGGTGAACAGGTATTTGCTTCCATCCTTTTGGATGAGGAAGAACAAAGCATACTGTCAGAGGAAGTAAAGATTTCTGTATCCAGCACCTTCAAAATGAAAATAGAGTGGGCCCAGGCCATGGGAGAACTTGAAAAGCAGGTCAGCAGCTTGCTAAAGAAGAACCAAAAAATGCTGAAGAAAATAACTCATTGAAAAATAGGCTAATACAATTGGAAAAAGAGCTCCAAAAGACCAATGAGGAAAAGAAGGCTTTAGAAAGCAGAATTAGCTGAATGGAAAAGGAGGTTCAAAAGCTCACTGAACAAAATAGTTCTTTAAAAATAAGAGTAGAGTACAGGAAAACTAATAACTATATGATAAACCAAGAAGTTGAAAAACAAAAACAAAAGAATGAAAAAGTAGAAGATAATGTGAAATATCTTCTTGGAAAAACAACTGACCTGGAAAATAGATCCAGAAGAGAAAATTTTAAAATTATGGGACTATCTGAAAGCCAAAATAAATATTGAAAGAATTCACCAAAAAGAGAAACTCTTAGGAATATTGTGACCAAATTCCAGAGTTCCCAGGTCAAGGAGAAAATATTGCAAGCAGCTAGAAAGAAACAATTCAAGTATTGTGGAAATATAATCAGGATAACACAGGATTTGGCAGCTTCTACATTAAGGAATTGAAGGGCTTGGCCTATGATATTCCAGAAGTCAAAGAAACTGGGATTAAAACCCCAAAACATCTACTCATCAAAACTGAGTATAATACTTCAGGGGGGGAAATAGTCATTCAGTGATATAGAGGACTTACAAGCTTTCTTGATGAAAAGAGCAGAACTGAAGAGAAAAATTGACTTTCACACACAAGAATCAAGAGAAGCATGAAAAGGTAAACAGGAAAGAAAAATCATAAAGGACTCACTAAAGCTGAACTGTTTACATTCCTACATGGAAGGATAATATATGTAATTCTTGAGACTTTTCTCAATATTTGGGTAGGTGGAGGGATTATACACACATACACACACACACACACACACACACACATATAGACAGAGAGCACTGGTTGAGTTGAATCAGAAGGAATGATATCTATAAGAAGTAAAATTAAGGAGTGAGAGTGGAATATATTGGAAGGAGAAAGGGAGAAATGCAATGGGACAAACAATCACTCATAAAAGAGATAAAAGAAATCTTTTTCAATGGAGGAGAAAATGGAGGAGGTGAGAGTGGAAAAGTGAAGATTACTCTTATCATATACGACTTAAGGAGGGAATAACATGCTCACTCAATTTGGTATGAAAATCTAGTTTATACTACAGGAAAGTAGGGCAGAAACGGACAAATGGGTTGAGGGGGATGGTAAAAGGGAGAACAAATGGAAGAAGGGAGTAATTAGAAGTAAACACTTTGGGGAAGGGACAAGGTCAAATGAGAGAATAGAATAAATGGGGGACAGGGTAGAATGCAGGGAAATGTAGTTAGTCTTACATAACATGGTTATTATGGAAGTCTTGTGCAAAATGACACAAATATAGCCTGTATTGAATTGCTTACCTTCTCAGTAGGGATAGGTGGGGAAGGAGGAAGGGAGAGTAGTTGCAGTTCAAAGTATTAGAAACAAATGTTGAGAATTTTTATTACATATAACTAGGCAATAAGAAATACAGGTGAAGGGGTATAGAAACCTATCTTGCCCTTCAAGAAAAGAGAGAAGATGGGGATAAGGGAAAGGTGGGGTGTGATAGAAGGGAGGGTACCTTGAATGAAAAGGTAATCAGAATGCAAAGTCTTGTGGGGTGGGGGTAGGGGAAAGATGGGGAGAAAATTGGAACTCAAAATTTTGTGGAAATGAATATTGAAATCTAAAAATAAGTAAATAAAGCTATAAAAAAAAATAGACAAACCAAATGGCAAAAGAGGTCCAAAAAGGCAATAAGGAGAAGAATGCTTTAAAAAGCAGAATTGGCCAAATGAAATGGAAGTTCAAAGCTCACTGAAGAAAATAGTTCTTTAAAAATTAGAATGGAGCAGAAGGAAGCTAATGACTTTATGAGAAATCAAGAAATTACAAAACAAAACCAAAAGAATGAAAAACATAGAAGACAATGTGAAATACCTCATTAGAAAAAGAACTTCCTGGAAAATAGATCCTGGAGAGATAATTTAAAAATTATTGGTCTACCTAAAAACCATAATCAAAAAAAGAGCCTACACACCATCTTTCAAGAAATTGTCATGGAAAACTGCCTTGATATTCTAGACCTAAAGGGCAAAATAGAAATGGAAAGAATTCTCTGAAAGAGTTCCTGAAAGGAAAACTCCTAGGAATATTGTAGGCACATTCCAGAGTTCTCTCGTCAAGCAGAAAGTATTACAAGCAGCTGGGAAGAAACAATTCAAATATTGTGTAAATACAATCAGGATAACACAGGATTTAGCAGCTTCTATGAGATAGGATTAAAGCCAAGAATCACCTACCCAGCAAAACTGAGTATAATACTTCAGGGTAAAAAATGGAATTTCAGTGAAATACAGGACTTCCAAGTATTCTTGTTGAAAAGACCAGAGCTGAATAGAAAATTTGACTTTCAAATACAAGAATCAAGAGAAACATGAAAAGGTAAACTGGAAAAAGAAGCCTTAAGGAACTCATTAAAGTTGGACTATTTACATTCCTACATGGAAAGATGTTATTTATAACTCATGAGAGTTTTTTCAGTATAAGGGTAGTTAGAGGAAATACACATGCACACACACATATACATATGTATGTATATATATATATATATATATATATACATATATATATATATATATATAGGTGTGTATGGGTATGTATGTATGTATATATATATGTATGTATGTATACACACACACACATAGACTGAGGTCACAGGGTAAGCTGAATATGAGAGGAGAATATCTAAAAAAATAAAATCTGCTGTTGAATGGAATGTACTAGGAGTAAGAGCAAGGGTTGAGGTGGAATGTAGCAAATCCTCTCATAAAAGAGCGAAGAAAGTGCTTTTACAATGAAGTTGAAGAAAGGAGAGATGAAAGGAAATAATTGAGCCTTACTCTCATGGGATTTGGCTTAAGGAGGAAATAGGACACACTCAATTGGATATGGAAATCTATTTTACCCTGTAGGAAGGTAAGGGGTTAGGAAACAGGAGAGGAAAGATAATAGAAGGGACAGCAAATTGGGGAAATGTATAATCAGAAGCAAACAGTATTGTGAGAAGATAAGTCAAGGGAGAGAATGGAATAAATGAAGGGCAGGATAGAACAGGGAAATGTGATTAGTCTTTTATAATATAAGTATTATGGAAGTGCTCTGCATTGTTTCAAATGTATGACATATTGAATTGCTTATTTTCTCAATGGGAGTCAGTGTGGAGGGAGAGAATATGGAACTCAAAGCTTTAAGAATGAATGTAAAAAGTTGTTTTTGCATGCAACTGGAAATTAAGATATACAGGCAATGGAGTATAGAAGTCTATTTTGCCCTATAGGACAATAGAGAGGAAGGGGGATGGAAGAAGGGTGGGTAATAGAAAGGAGGACAGACTAGAGGAAGGGGTGGATGGGGTATATGATTTCTTGGGGTGTGGGGTGGGGAGAGATGGGGAGAAAATTTTTAATTAGAATTCTTTTGGAAGTGAATGTTAAGAACTGAAAAATAAATAAATTATATATTAAAATAAGATTTTAGAAACCCTGTAAGTTAAAAAAAAAAAAAACTACTTGGGTAACCTGATTACATGAGATAAATTTTCCTAATCATCCTTTCTGCTAGCCCTGCCTTCACCCCTACTGTGTATTCTTCTTTCCCGCTTTTTCCATTACTTTCTCAAAATCATACACATATTACATAAACATAACAGAATCACTCCTAGGTCTTGTCTATTTAGATTTCCTCTGTAAACCTGGATTGTAATAGTGTTCAGAGGGGCCATATACATCATCTCCCCATGTCTGAATTTAAGTAGTTTATCCTTATTTAGTCATTTATCATGTTTCTCGTGTTTACCTTATATTTTTCTTCACTCCTGTGCTTGTACTTTCAAGTTTCTCTGAAGCCCTAGTCTTTACATAAAGAGTGATTGGAAGCCATCTGTTTCATTAAATGACAATTTCTTCTTGTATACCATTATATTACATTTTACTGGGTAAAATATCATAGGTTGGAAGCCCATTTCCTTCGTGTTATAAGTTCTCTACCCCTAGAGGTTGGATGGATGCAAAGTCACGTGAGGTACTGATTGTGGATCCTCCACACTTGAACTCTTTCTTTTTGATTGCTGGTTGTATTTTTCCTTTGACTTATAAGCTTTGAATTTTTGCTATGATGTCTCTGGGAGTGGATTTTATTTCCGCTTTGCTATCAAGTTCAAGATACCTTGAAATATATTCTCTCTCTCTCTCTCTCTCTCTCTCTCTCTCTCTCTCTCTCTCTCTCTCTCTCTCTCTCTCTCTCTCTCTCTCTCTCCCTTTTCCCCCTTTCTCTCCTTTCTCCCCCTCTCTCTATTCATACAGTTCAGTGATTCTTAAAAAGTTTTCTTCTATGCCTATTTTCCACGTTATTTGTTTTTGCTACAAGATACTATACATCTTCTATTTTTTCAATCTTTTGTCATTGTTTAATATTCTTGTTGTCTCCTGAAATCAGTGGTTTCCATTTCATCCATTCTGGTTTTCAAGGAAATTTGTTGCTTGGGCAAAATTTTACATGTCATAAGCTGTTAATTTCCTTTCTAATGCTTTCTTCTGTAGTTCTTATTTCATTTCCATTTTTTCCCTCAAACACTGTCATTCCATTTATTTAAAAAAATAATTTGCAAAAAAATAACATTTGCTTCATTTTTTTCCAGTAATTCTAATTGAGTTGTGCCTAAGTTGTGTTTTTTCCTAGGGCATTGCTTATAAATGTTTTGGAATTGTTCTCTTCTATAAATTTTGTTTTGAGAATACCTTGCTCTCATAATAGCTCTGTTTAGTTGAGTTCTTTGTTTATCCATTCTTCCCAACTGCTTCCTGACTTAGGGTTTGATACTAAGTCTGGGCTCTGCCATACTTATGAAGGGAAGGTCTGGCATTCTCCTGTTGAAGATTTCTTGGTGTATTGAGTGCTGCTGGTGCTTAGCACATAATACACCCTTAACAAATGTTTCATGGTTTATCAGTGGCTTCAAAGTGTTTCTGCCAAATTGTTTTCCAGTTTTCACTCAATTTTTATCAAATCTTTGGTGTTTTTTTCCCCAGAAGTTATATCTTTGAGTTTTTCAACACTAAATTGCTATCGTCATTTACTACTGTGTATTATGTACCTAATCTATTCAATTGATCCAGCACTCTATTTCTTAGCCATTGTTATGTCATTTTCCTACACTAATAGTGGCAGTTTGATGTCCTTTAGGCCAGAAATGATTTCTGTTTTTTATCATTGTTTGTTTGTACCCCAAATGCTTACTATAGTATTAGTACTGTGTTAGAATTTTATTAGAATGAGTATTATATTAGAATTTGAAATCTGGAATTGTTAGACCACCATCTTTCACCTTTTTTCCCATTAATTTTTTCAATATTTTTGGCTTTTTGTTCTTCCTAATGAAGGTTATTATTTTTTCTAGTTCTGTAAAATAATCTTGGATAGTTTTATTGGTATGGTATGGCCTAAGCAAATTAGTTTAGGTAGAATTGTTATTTTTATTATATTGTTTTGACCTACCCATGAGCAATTATTATTTCTCCAATTGTTTAGGTCTGTAATGTGTATAAAGAATGTTTTGTTAATTGTGTTCATATAGTTCCTGGGCTCATCTTAGTAGGTAGACTTCAAGTATTTTTCATTGACTTTAGTTATGTTGGCTCTTTGTCTCTTCTAGTTCTAAATGTGTTTCTTGTAAACTACTTATTGTTGAATTTTGGTATATATATTATATATATATACGTATATATATGTATATGTGTATATATATATATATATATATACATACATATAAACATAATACTCAGCTGAGTGTATATGTGATTCTTCTCTGAATCTGTTCCTAGGAGAGTGAGGTTCAAATGTTGCTGTCCCCCCTTCCAGCGCAAAAGCGCAAAAGCTCTTCAGTTTGGAACATTTTTACGTGAGATATTTTTTCCCTATTCTTCCTCTCCTTTCTCCTATTGCATCCCTCTTTCTCAGCCATTAAATATTTTTATGAAATCATCCCAATGTTGATTCATACCTGTGCTCTCTGTCTATGTATACTCCTTTAAAACTCCTGCCATAAAAATGATAAAGTTCTTAGGAGTTACAAGTATCATCTTCCCAAGTAAGAATGCAAACAGTTTAGCCGTATTAAGTCTTTATGTTCTCTCTTTCATCTGAGTTGCTGCCTGTGCACCCCCGTCTTAGTTCTGCCTTCCAAAACAAACTCTTGAGAGACAAGGGTTAGTGATATAATTTTGATTCAAGAATCAGAATAATTTAATAAGTAGAGAAATTGGAGTGTTACTAGTTTTGTTCTTAGCAACAGGAATATCTGTCAGCATTCTGTATCTGCTTCTCCATGTTCCTTCTAATTAAGCCATAGTCCTCTACTTAAATATCACTAATAGTGGCAGTTTGCTGTCCTTTAGGCCAGAAATGATTTGTGTTTTTTGTCTTTGTTTGTATACCCAGTGCTTAGTATAGTGTCTTCACAAAGCACTTAATAAATGCAAATTGACTGCTAGTTGGCTTACTGATCTTAGTTGTACTTACTATCGCTCTCACTCCCTTTTTTATACACATTTGGATTTTAATTGATACAAGGAACTCAGAGAGGTTAACCAACTTGATATGGTAACACAGACCACATGTGTCAGTGCAGTACTTTTCCTACTAAACCACAATGGCTCAATTAAAAAATCCAACTAGCTTATTTACTGACATTTCATTGATTTTTAGGGCCAGTCTCTAGTGTTTGAATCTCATTGTTTTCTCAGCTTTACTCATAGTTATTTCTCTATTCACAAATGAAAAATGAAGCAATGGAATTTACCTGAATACTTTAACAGAGGTAAAAAATGCAGAAATCAGGCCACAGCACTCTCCATTACAGCACAATTAGATTAAAATATACTGCAGGAATATTTAACACAATAAATAAAAATGCAGTAGAACATATACAGTATCCATATGTGATCTTCTGAATTGATATATGGTCCACAAGAAGATTTAAGTACCATTTAGTCACCTTTCCTCCTTCTCCATACCCCAAATTTCTATCGGAGTTTGAAATCATAGATTTAAGATAGTGTACAATGTTAACAGTGCAAGAGACCTACTCTCATGGACTTTTGCAATTTATCAGGGAGATGAAATGCATACATGGAAAACTGTAATCAATTTTGTTTGAGAGGTGGAAAAACAAAGTAATTTGTGTTATCTGATGTGGACTATCATGATTAAGAAAAAGAGTCCCTGAAGGTTTTGTGGAGAAATTAGAATATGAATTGAGTTTTGAAAATTTAGTAAGATTTTTATAAGTATAGAGAATTAGGAAACTATGTAAAGCACAAGGAATAGTGTGAATAAAGGTAAACAGGAACAAAAGTACAAGGTGTGTTCTGGAGAAATGAAAGAGTTTAGTCTGTCAACAGTATGATGGATATGGAGCATATTAATATAAGATAAAGGTCATTAAAGATAAAATACATCTCTGGGAAGATATTTGGGAAGACAATTGGACCACCACCTCTCCCCTTTCCTGTATTTGACTACCATATCACAATATTAGTTCATAATTAGATTAAAATTCACATTTTTTTTAAAAGAGACAGTTTTCAGATGAGCTCTTGTCTAGTGTTGCAGCTTCTAATTTTTACTTATGAAACTGGCACTCTTTTTTCAAGACCATGGCATACGTTTCTATTCATCCTTAGCAAACTGTCCTCAATTAAATTTGTACATCTTTATGATTTTTATAAATTGATTGTGTTCCCTATGAGGACATAGTGATCTTTTTATGCATTTTTTCCATCTTCTGCATAAAAAATCACTTGTATTTGTTTAAGAATTTTGTTCATTTGAGCATCCACATGTCTCTTGTTCTAATTTTTCTTGTAGAACTTTAGGTCAAAGTGTTTTGTCTTGTCTTTCTGATTTTTTATAGGGAAAATTGAGAATAATAAATCAGCAGAAATGTTTAAAAACCCAAAGGAGAATAAGAAATATTACTCATTGCATAACAAACATTGGATTTATATTATAATTTTCATATATATGTATATATATATCTATTCAGACTTATATAATTTAACAAATTTCTGACAAATCTTATTTGCTACTTCTACACTTTTGTTTTCTTCCATGAATTAAAAAAATGCATGTTTTTCACTACACAGTAATATACTGTCACCCACTCTCCCTTGTAACAAATATGTGTAGTCAAGCAGAACAAATCAACATTTAGTGAAATGTTACAGTGGAGAGAGTGACAGACTTGGAGTCGGGAAGACTCATCTTTGTGAGTTCAAATCTGGCCTCAGACACTAGCTGTGTGACCCTAGGCAAGTCACTTAACCTTGTTTCCTTCAGAATACTTGTGAAAAATGAGCTGAAGAAGGAAATGGTAAACCACTCTACTATCTTTACCAATAAAATGCCAAAAGGGGTCACAAAGAGTTGAACACCGCTGAAACAACTGAGCACTAACATCCATGCTAGAAGTATTTCCTAAGCCCTGGGAAACTTTCTTTGATTAGGATTTCATGTTTCCCCTCCTGGAACCATCAGTGGATCTTTGTTATCATTATCTGGGATGTGGTAAGTTATTTGTACTCAAGATGCTTCAGGTTCTCTATTTTGGATATTTCCCCTATACCATGTAACTATTTCATCCCCCTCAAAAGAAAGTGGAATGCTTTGATCCAATGCACAACCTGGCACAAAGTAAGAAATATTGAGATCAACAATCACCTGTGAAAATATAAAGTAGAAATACAGGGAATAAGCTATTTCCAGCAGTCATTTTTGTATATTTCATTATATATTTATATATATTATATATATTTCAGTATATATTCAGTATATTTCAAGATCACTTCCCTTTGATTATTGCTTACCTTACCTTTCATCCCTGATTTCCAGTAGATCTGAAAAGCTCTTGAGATAAGAAGGGATAAAAAAGTGCTAATAATGACCAGTATTAATGCATGTTATTTTATTAAGAAACTTTTGGTGTCTGTTTTCAGATACTATAGCATTACCTAAAATTCTATCATATTCAATTAGGTTTCTCAGTGTAATAATTGTTTCTGAACAGCTTCTGGAAGCATAGCAAATTCACAGCAAGAAAGCTATAAATACCTACTGTATTATAACTTTGAGTGATGGTGATTCCACTTATCCTGGCAGAAGGAAAATCTTAATATATTAGGCAGGCAAAGTTGACCTAAACAATGTTTAAGCAAAAGAAGCAAACAAAACAAAACACTCTTTTCTTCTCTGAATACAATTTTATTTTTGTTTCAAAGTTTGGGAGAATATTCTGAACAATTTTTTGGGTGGTCAAAATTATGCCTATTGTTGGACTTTGACCTAGAATAGTCATTGAATTTGACAAAATCTTCTCTTGATAACATTGTTAAATGGTAAATACCTACAATAATTGCTCTTAGAAATGATCACCTGGCTTCCAAAGAAGCCTCATCATGGAAAGAAATGACACCATCAGTCTAAGTGAGTGTTATTGGGTCTGAAACTAGTCACACATCCCTGAAAAATTAAATGTGACAAGCTTATAGTCATACTCCAGCCATTTATATGATAAAGTAAAAAAGAATTTTTAACTAGCTTAACTTCCACTACTCAGCAGGATCACTAAAATAAATGTAGACTCGAGATTCACAATTTCCATGAAGTCAGCACTTGAAATAATGAATCAGTCCTCAAGGGTACAAGTTCCCAACAGTGATGAACATGCAATGACTTGTTGGTCTTTAAACATAGCTTTTTAAAACTTTGATTATATGTCCCTTTTATACCAAAGAATGAAAAATCTGCCTTGGTATCTATATTGATTGCTAATGTCAAAATTAACTAATGAAAATAAGTTGGTGTCCAAATGAAACAACTGAACTCCAGCTCCATAGCAACCACCTACCATGTCACTGTAAGAGATGATTTGATTATAAAAGGAGCTTATCATTATATGTTCCATCAAGAAAATGAGAAGGGTTACAGTTTGAATGAAAATAGAAAAAACTATAAAATGGCAAAATAATTTGGATATCATTGCTCTTTGCTTAATGAGCTGCTTGAAGATAGCATTTAATATAGGGATTGAGCTGATGCAATATTTTGAATTTGTCACAAAATAGACATCACCCTCTCCCCCAAAAAGGAGATTTTCATTCACATTTACCACATATACACAGCTTGGACATTTCTGTTTTAGAATGTAAGTTCTGGCAAAATATGTTAAAGATTAGTGGAATTAGATGATGGTTCTCAATTATATATACCCAAGGATCCTTAAATAGAGATACAGATTTCAGATGGAAGGACACCAATAGAAGAATTGATAAAAACTGAGGAGTAACTGTAGTTTAAACTATAGAGGCAGAAAAATTTGCGGGGGAATCATAGAGCAAAATAATATTAAAACTACACAGGATGCATTATTCTAGGTTGGAGGGAATGGGGAACAAACTACATACAAGGGCCAGAAAAATAATTTGAAGTGAGAAGAAACAGAAAAAGAAACAAATGCAAAAGAAAAACACCATATGGGGAGTGGAGTCAACTCAGACAGTGTTTTCCATACAATATCTACTCATAAAATAGTGATATAGGTATGACAGGAATTGTTATCCCTGTGCTGTAGATGAGGGAAACGAGACTCAGAGAAATTTTCTAATTTGCTTGAATTTACACTAGTGTATCAGAGGAAAGATTTACATATACTTCTAGCACTTTTCCCACAGATTCATGTTCACTCTTACTGCATGAATGGCAATTTTAAAAAAAGTGGTAAAGTTTTTATTTCATTTGGTAATTAAATGAACTTGTAATAAAATTCTACTGAACCATATCTAATGATATACATAACTGTTACTGTTCTACATGGTAATTGGAAATAAATGGTAAGCATTTGCAAAACAGTTCATAATTAGTATAAATTTCTCAGAAAAATATTCTAATTTTGCATGCCCCATTTCATTAAGGCTACACCCCCTTTACAATATCCTGATTTCAAAAAATAAATAGTCATTGTCAAATTTCTCCTAATGTCATGTATTAGATGACAAACTCAATGGAGGGAAGGACCATGTCTTAACTAAATTTATAGCTGCTCCAGAGCTTAGAACAGTTCTTCTTAAATAATCATCATCATAAGAGTATTCCTACTCTGAAAGAAAGCTATCTGCTGTGGCCTCTCCCTAGGCAGGCTCCTTCTATATCTTATGTTAGTCTCCCCAGAACATCAGGATTAGTCAGTTTTTCAGCAGTATAGGAAACTCAAGTTCCCCAGGATGTGCTTCTTGCTCCCTCACAAATCTATCTCAGTGCATTTCAATGGTTTTCAAAGGTGAAGAAGGTATCCAATTTAATCTTTGCATGTCCTCCATGACACAGCAATAATATCAGTAATAATAATAATAATTTATACAGTTATGTCTCATTGCAATGCTTTGTACATTGCAAGCACTCTCATTAATGAAGAAGAGAATGAGATCAGGGCATGAGTTCTGAGAGAGTTGTCTATGCTGTTTCATTCATATATGAACTTTCCAGGTAACTTTCTGCTTTCCATCAGCAGCTCTGCTTGGTTTGGACTGCAGGAATATTTTTCCTTGCCTAGATAAGCTGATCACATGAAATCTCACAGTCATGCAGACTGACTCAGCTTTTGATCCTCAGCACCTTCTCATCACCTCAGTGGTCTGTCATCTCTGACTGGAGGGCTCAAGGAAAGAGT
This sequence comes from Notamacropus eugenii, assembly GCF_028372415.1. Taxonomy (NCBI): domain Eukaryota; kingdom Metazoa; phylum Chordata; class Mammalia; order Diprotodontia; family Macropodidae; genus Notamacropus; species Notamacropus eugenii. The sequence goes on along the minus strand of NC_092875.1, from coordinate 305,971,152 downwards.
AATATACTCCTAAAGCTGTCCTCTATAGAGAGTTCAAAACTTTTTAGCTTGTGTCAGCTTCCATCAGTTGCTCTTGGTTTCTACTCCAAGTATCCTGTGGCTTCCTGATTTTTCAGCTTCCATTTATTTATTGTCTTTCTCTATTGTATCATAAGGTACTTGAGTGTAGCAACTATTTTTTTTTTGCCTTTATTTATATTTCCAGAGCTTAGCACTGGACCTGGAACATAGTAGTTATTTCTAAAATGTTAATTGAGTTGAATCAAATGTTTTAGTCTAGCCTATTGTAGCTGCCAGGATAAACAGAAAGATACTGAGTTAGAAATAACCTAGTTTATTAGGAGATAGAGCAGAATGAGGAAAATGAGTAGATCCTAATATCTGTACTCCTTCGTGGACCATGGAAAATTATTTTAAACCAAAATGTACAAATTGAATAAACTGAGTTCATTTTCCAGGCCTTAATGGAAGTTGGAAGATAAATGCAGTAGAAACTGTATTTCTGTCAATGATAGGCAGCCAAACCTGAGTCATAAACATCTGAGTTAAAATCCAAAATGTGATACCATAAGCAAGTCATTTAAACATTTTTAGTCTTTCATCCCCTTCATCTATAAAACTGTAGTGACTGTTGTACCAACTTCACGAGGTAGCATTGCACTGAAAAGATAGAGAGCTGATGGAAAAATCAGGAGGACTTGGTCCAATTTTGGTGTCTGATAACATCCTGGACAAGGCATTTGACCTCTTCATGGCCCAGGAAGTTCTGTAAGACTACTACTGGTTGAGGTCACATCTGCTTTGGCTGAGGGAATTTCCACAGAAAAGAGTTCCCTGTATCAATAAAAAGACAGAACCATTAAAAAAAAAAACCTATTTAACAGTGCTATATAGTATGACATAAATTAGAAAATTTGAAGGCTCTATATAAATATCAATTATTATTATTTGGAAGTATTTTGCAGTAAGACTGGATGATTTTCTGGGAGGAAAATACTAATAAGAAATAAAACTAATTATTCTTTAGCAATTAATATGGTGCTGTAAGATTATGCAAACCTAAGCAATATGAAACTTTCTATATAATTTATTTCAAATGTATCAGTTTGTGCTCCAAAATTACCATCCTCTACTAAAGTTTAGACATTAATTTGAGCCAAGCGTATGAGTCTGGGAATCAGTGCACCTGACAGAGGAGTACTTACAAAAGGTAAGAAGAAGCAAGGAAAGAGAAAAAATATGAGGAATCAGAAGTATGGTTTTTAATAATGTCCATTTTCCTCTTGCTTAGGTCCCTCAAAGAGAAAGAATGGAGGGCTATATAAGGCCACATATAAGTTATTGAATTCTCTATTTTCGGAAGGGGGGGTGCTAGTGTAGCACCATCTTCAATAGCCTTTCCAATAGAGACAATAGACAATGTTGCTGTCTCTTTAAGAGGTTTTTTGTGAATGACAACAGTTTAACTGCCATTCTATGAAGACTCTGTGAGGAAAGTGGCAGTTTACCTGTCATTCTAGAGAAAGTTAATAGGGATAAATTGAAAGCAACTATAAGAAATCAGAGAAAGAAGATAATCAAAACATCTTTCTTGAGAGAATTGTTTTGAAAAAATATTATAAAGAAAATTCCTTGAGGAGTCTGTGAGGGAACTAGAAAGTTTTCACCATTGCTTTAGAGAGTTACCTGTCATGCCTTGAGAGAGACTGATAGAAGCGCAAGAGAATCAGTACATTTCCTGAGCAAAGTTTATCCTTCATATTGTGCAGGAAGAGATTCCTGAGAGCTTTGGACTGTAGTCTTGAGAAGAATTGTGGAACTGTGTGTCAGAAGTCAGGAGAAGCCCAAAAGAACAGGGATGGTTAGAGGTGATTCTGGATCACAGCTGAAATTTGACAAAAACTTATTTGTGAATATAGACTAACACATACTGCCTACCAACTGCCCATACTTCTTGGAAATAGTGCAGTTTTGGAGGCCAATAACAGTGGAATAGTTGAAGTATTATAAGATGACTGAAAAAGCACAATTTTCCTTGAATAAAAATAATACAGTTGGAATAGAAAAAAATTAAGTTTCAAGAGAAAATTACCTAAAAAGCTAAAGTTGTAGTTGAGAGTAAATTAAAGATATAGGTATTCAAGACATAACCCCTCTTATGAACACACAGAATAAATGTCCAAATAAGAAGGTTGATGGCAAACACCTGGTGTTCGTTGCAATCTGTGAAGTGATTAGCAACATACAGCTGTGAATAACCCTAAAAGGGGGTATTTGGAGCCTTGACTTGAATAATGTGCCAGCTAGCTCATAAGCAATTTACTTTTTCTGAGGAAGATCACCACAATTGTTTTAGCATGTGCCATCATTTAATTGTATGTCCTGGCTTTACTTAATCATACTAAACAGCTTTCTGTTCAATTTTATCTTTCCAGGGGCCAGGGAAAGGAATCTACGTGTGTTGCAACAAAAACAAACACAAACAGTATTTGCATTAGGAAAAAAAGCAAGCTTATTCTCAGGAAAAAGTTCATAGGAGCTTTTCAGTACAGGTAGAACTCTTCCTAACCCTTCTCTCCAAATTGAATTCTATTTCATAGAAAAAATACGCCACATTTTTCCTCTAAGCAACTTTTCTTCCCTTTTTTTCTTTCTTTTCAAAAGTTTGAAAAGATTCACTTATGAACTAGTAACTCAAAATAGCCTCAAGAGACTTCAGTTTGGAAATAATTCTGCATATTTTTCAAATGTTTTATTTCAGAGAATATTTTCAGGGGGAAAAATGAGATGTCTGCTGTTTAGAAGTACATTTTCTCTTAGCAATTTCTACTTCTGACAACAAAATTTTTTGTTGCTATAAGCATCCAGTGCACTGCTCCACACACAGTGGGTGCTCAATAAATGTTGTTGACTAAATTACACTAAGGACTGAAGGATAGTTTTGTGATTATTTTTATTTGGTTGCCACGGACACAAGGCAAAAGCCTATTGTTAAAGCTGCCTTCTCCTGATTAGCTCCGCAAGATAAGTCCAGGATTCAGAAGCATCGGAGAGGGAACCTACAGTTAACTAAGCCCACGCTGTCTCCCAGTTTTCCTTATCACCATACCAATTAGTAACAAACCACCTTGGTTCATTATTTCTTTCTTTCATGTATGTGTATTTTATCTCTTCAAGTAGATTCTGAGCTCTGTAGAGGAAAGGCTGTATTACATTCCTTTTGTAGATACCTCAGTATCTTAGACTGTAGAGTGGGGATTGTTTTTTAAAAGAATCATCTATTCATAGAACTCTTGAACAGAAAAGTAGCTAGTCCAACTCTCCATTTACACAAAAGTGATAACTCAGATCATGAATAAATCAACTAGTAGATAGGTGAATAGATGAATGAAGGAATGAATTGTTGAATGACATGCTACTGAAAAAAGGGAGTTCATAGTTTTCCAAAATGCACTATCATTTATGAAAGGAAAGATTAAAATATTGAGATCAAATCTCATTAGTCAACTTGAACTGAAAATGACTCACCTTTCATGAAAATATCAATATAAAGTAAAAGGTATTTAATAGCCACAAACACATTGCTTTTTGTTTTTTTAGAAGAGGGGAAGGCAAGGCAATTGAGGTTAAAAGACTTGCTCAAGGTCACACAGCTGGTAAGTGTCTGAGGTAACATTTGAACTTGGGTCCTCCTAGCCCCAGGGTCAGTGCCCTACTCATTGCACCACCTAGATGCCTGAACATATTTCTTACTAATGCTCTGAGAGCATTGTGGAAGGGGTAAATTTTACATAAAAGGATAAAACTAGGTGAGGAATGCTTAAACTTTTAGATCTCATTCTGGAATATGAGACAGTGAGGTATATAAGGATAAATTAATTTTCTTTTTTAAAAAAAATAAAGTGTGGTTGAAGGAAACTCATTTTAAAGATCAGCACAGCTAAAAGTTATACTGTTTTAGACTTTGAAATGTTTTCATCGTAATTAGATATTACATTTTTTAATAACAGTACCATGGGGTATGTTAAATTGCCAAGACAGCATACAAGACCAGGATCCAGAGAATCAAGGCAAGGAAAAGAATTGAAAGGAAAGGCAAAGCATGAAAGTCAACTTGACCAGGGTATATTCAGGAACTGGTTGTCAAGAATTATGCTAAGTGCCAAAAGAGAGGTGAGCAATCTGAACTCTGGGACCACATAGGTAACTGGAATTACAAAAAGGCCATGGATCAGAAAACCAGAAATTTTTGAAATGACATATCCATCCAGCTATGCTGGAAAACAAATTCCGAGTTTAGAAAGAATGGTGCCAAAACCAAGCGGGACTTCATAGTACAAGTCAAGAGGACAATATAGAAGGCAGATCACAGTCATTCAACCGGAAACTAGACAAACCAGAAAGCAGTAAGCAGTCAGAAATACTGATTTCTGACAGTAGAAATGTAGGCAAACCAATGGATCAAGGATCAAGACAAAAATAAGGCAAAAACACATAGATACTCTATGAGATTAGGTTACATTATGTAAAAGTGCTTTATTAACACTACCTATTCAGTCATTTTCAGTTGTGTCCAACTCCTTGTGACCCCATTTGGGGTTTTCTTGACAAAGATAGGAACAGGGGAATACACCTACTAAATGACATGAAATTAAATTTGAATTGTAAAGTAATATTTAGTAATAGAAGCATACCTAAGTACTGTATTATGATAACACTTTACTTACTCAAAACATTTTCATGTGTCCCATTCCTTTTCCCAATATATATGACATTGCTATTATTGCAAAGCATTTCTCTAAGAACTGTGGGGATTATAAGAGTTTATAAGATGTAGCCCATGACCTCAGAGTTTTCATTTTAGTTAGAGAGATGAGACATGAATATAATGAACTATAATACAAAGCAGAATATAAGAAATTCTATGCGAATAATCTCCACAAAATGTTTCAAGTCTTCAAAGATGGAAGAACTTATTTCTACTGAGGATGATTAGGGAAAATCTCACAGAGGAGACTGTATTTGAGCTATATATAAAAGGGAAGGAACAACCATGATAGACAGAGACATCATGACAAGCATTCCACACAGAGGAAAACAGTAACATAGTAGAAGGATTCAAGTGACTGACAAACAGGGGATGTTTTACTTTCGTGTTTGTAATGTCTCCCCACCCCCCATCATTAGAACAGTACCTTGCAATAAGTATTTGTCTAATAATAATAGAAGCTATTCCTAACAATATTTGATACTTGCATAATACTTTTTAAAAATTGTATAATATATGTTTTCTACTTAGAGCCATAAAAACCCATGCATCATTATCCTCATATTAGAGCTGACAAAGCTGAAGCTTATTTATATGACTTGTCCATGGTGGTGTAGCCTGGAAATGTAAGAGGTAGGCAGGACCTGAATTCTTGTTTTTCTGAGTCCAGAATTAGCACACTATTATTCTATGCCATATTCTCATGTAGAAGCAAAGATGTGATAGGCATAAGGACTTCCCCAGGGAATGACAAGTAGGTCAAGGGAATTTTTTCTAGAGTACAGTATTCCTTTTTGGTACTCTCTCACTAGAGAGTTAATTCTGGAAAAGCAAATGAGATCCAATTTGTGGAAGGCCTTGGATGTTTAACAAAAGAGTTTGATTTTTTTCCACAGACAATTGGGACCTAGTGAAGGTTATTAAATTGAGATATGACATTATAATCAAGATGGTGCTTTTAAGAGATTTCTAGTGGAGGCATATGGCAGGAGTTGAAGTGGAAAGAGAGAAAATAGGTAGGGAAACCATATATCATGTTACTATATCTTCACAACTCAGTGACATAGGCAAAACAATAAAATACATTAAAATTTATGTTTTCCACTCAATTACAGTACCCAAATTTTTCTTCTTTGCTTTCTTTCTCATCCTCCAAACTGTTTTGCAATACAATGTTGTCATAAGTATCCTTCATCCATATAGTTCTTCTTCTTATCTTCCCAGGGTTCTACAAGGCTATGAGATGCTTTATTTACATTCTAACTGCAAATGGAGTATCTTTCCAGGAATCAAGTTGATCTTATTAAGGTCCTAAGTAAAATCACAAGATGGTGGCCAGGACAAAATGCATGCTTTTTTTACTTTATTGTATCAGGAGAGGTAACTGTAGATATTTGAAATAAGTCATCCCCCATGAAAAAGATATATCAATTTAATTGTAACTGCATTAACTTGAGGGGATAACCCTTCTTAAAGTTTCCAAATAATAATCTTTTAAATGAGTTAATTACAATCTCAATATTTTTAACTATCAGTTTATGTACAAAAGTTTTTAGAAATTTATGTATGCAGATGGAGATTTCTCTATTTTAGTGATTCTTTAATTTTTATAATTTTATGTAGTTTAGAGTTTAAGATTTTTAATATTTAGAGTTCAAGTAATTTAATGTGTATAGATCTCATTTTCCTAATCTATGAAATAACTGGAATGCCTCAGAGGTAACTTCAAGCTCCAAATATGTAAATTATTATTGTTATCTACATGAGGTAACATGAGTAGGGCAATCATAAAGCCTAAGAAAATGGGCTTATTTGTCAAATCAAGAAAGTCATGAAACCAGAAGCCAAGCTTAAGTTTATAACCAGAGTTTTTCAGAAAACACCATAGTCCAATCACTAAGGCATAAAGATCACACACACATACATATACATACACATACGCACATACACTATGGTACTTGATGGCCTCTAAGGTTTTTTCCAATTCTGAATATTTTATGGTATACAGTAGGAAAGTTAATCTAGCCATAAGGAAAAAAAAACTTCACAAATACAAAGGGACTTAAGAATCTGATGCATGCTAGGATATAAAAGATGTGGATATGTATATGGAATTAGGAGAAACATAATAGAAAAGGGGGTGATGAAAGGTCAATTGATCTAAAGTGAGAGTTTTTAAACTTTTGTTGCATGAACTTATTTTGTTTTTTTAATATTTTAATAACTATATTTCACATATTTGGTTTCCTTTGAAATCCTTTGTATTTTATTTTATAAAGTTAAAAAAAATATTCTAAGAAAGGGTCCATGGATAGACTTGGGAAATGGAGAGAAGATGGGTAGAATAAAAGGACTGAGCAGCTCTTTTTCTCCCCCTGTAACCTATAAAATACCTGTAAAAATGATTCAAAACAAATTCTGGAGCAGCAGAAGCCACAAAATGACAGAGTGAAACGCATTCCAAGCCCAAAACAGCCTGGAAGACTGACAGGAAAGGTCTATCATACTGGGCTTGGAGTGGGACTTAGTCCAGCTGGGGCCACACTGCATGGACAGGACTGAAGCAGACTTCAGGGTGTGGAATCATGGGTAGCAGCTTCAGTTATCAGATTTCACAACCAATAAACTCCAAAGGCAGCTTCAAAGGTCAGTAAGAAAGTTCATTCATGTGAGTGAGAAGGGAGCATCGTCCAGCCCCAGTTCCGGATCCAAGACAGTAGCAGCCACTGTGACTGTGGCAGCAGCGTCCACTTTTGGAATCATTAGCCTAAAGACCCTGGGGAAATTGAGCAGCTGATCTGAATCTCAGCCCTGGGTGAGGAGGAGCACTGGCACTGGTGTGGTAGAGCTGTAGTAGCAGTGGAGGGGGAAACCTACTCGTAGTTCCAAGGCAGAAAAGAGTGCTTGTGGATGCTCACAAACCAAAGTGCAGCCCAGGAGAGGAGTAAACTCCTCTCCCTTCATTGTGCCACCCTAGAGGAACTGAGAAATTACAGGTCCCTAGAGATATCTCAGAGAACAGGTGCACAACACCTCTGAAGTCTATGGTAGTATAAACTCCACTTCAAAAGGATTCAAAAGTCAAGTAACTGGCTGGGAAAACACCCCCAAAAAGGGAAAAAAATAAAACTATAGAAGGTTATTTTCTTGGTGAAAATATATTTTCTTCCATCCTTTCAATTGAGGAAAAACAAAGTATACCATCAGAGGAAGACATCAAAGTCAAAGCTTCTGCATCCAAAACGTCCAAAAAAGTATTCCATGGTATCAGCTCATGGAAGAGCTCAAAAAGGAATTTGAAAATTGAGTAAGAGAAGTGGAGGAAAAATTGGGAAGAGAAATCAGAGTGATGCAAGAAAATCATGAAAAGCAAGTCAACAGCTTGTTAAAGGAGACCCAAAAATGCTGAACAAAATAACACCTTTAAAAATAGACTAACCCAAATGGTGAAAGAAGTCCAAAAAGTCAATGAGGAGAAGAATGCTTTAAAAAGCAGACTTGATTAAGTGGTAAAAGGGGTTTAAAGCTCACTGAAGAAAATAGTTCTTTAAAAATTAGAATGGAGCAGATAGAAGCTAATGACTTTATGAGAAACCAAGAAATTATAAAACAAAACCAAAAGAATGAAAAAATTGAAGACAATGTAAAATATCTCATTGGAAAGATAACTGACCTGAAATATAGATCCAGGAGAGATAATTTAAAAATTATTGGCCCACCTTGAAAACTATGATCATAAAAAGAGCCTAGAAATCATCTTTCAAGAAATTATCAAGGAAAACTGCCCTGATATTCTAGAATTAGAAGGTAAAATAGAAATGGGAAGAATTCAACAATCACCTCCCAAAAGAGACTCCAAAAGGAAAACTCCTAGGAATGTTGTAGCCAGATTCCAGAGTCCCAGGTAAAGGAGAAAATATTACAAGCAGCCAGAAAGAAACAATTTAAGTATTGTGGAAATACAATCAGGATAACACAGAATTTGGCAGTTTTTACACTAAGGGATCAAAGGGCTGGGAATATGATATTCCGAAGGTCAAAAGAGATAGGATTAAAACCAAGAATCACCTACCCAGAAAAACTGAGTATAATATTTCAGGGGAGAAAATGGAATTTCAATGGAATTGAACTTTCAAGCATTCTTGTTGAAAAGACTAGAGCTGAATAGAATATTTGACTTTCAAATACAAGAATGAAGAGAAACATGAAAAGGTAAACAGAAAGGGACGTCTTAAGGAGTTCGTTAAAGTTGAAGTCTTTATATTCCTACATGAAAAGATGTTATTTGTAACTCATAAGAATGTTTTCAGTGTTAGGGTAGTTAGAGGGAATATATATTTAGGCATGTATGGGTGTGTATATATGTGTATATTATATATGTATAGGTACGTATATGTACCTGGGTGTATGTGTGTGTGTATGTCTCTCTTATGTGTGTATACACACACACACACACACACACACACACACACACACAGGGCACAGCATGAGCTGAATATGAAGGGAGAATACCTAAAAAATAAAATTTACTGTTGAATGAAATGTACTAGAAGTAAGAGCAAGGGAGAGGTAGATTGTAGCAAATCATCTCACATAAAAGAGGGAAGAAAGAGCTTTTAAAATGAAAGAGGGGGGAGAAGGAAAGAAATAAGTGAACCTTACTCTCATGGAATTTGGCTTAAGGAGGAATAACACTCAATTGGATATGGAAATCTTTTTTACCCTGTAGGAAGGCAAGGGAGAGGAAGATAGGAGAGGGAAGATAACAGAAGTAACAGCAAATTGAGTAAAGGGATAATCGGAAGCAAGCCCTATTGTGGGAGGAGAGGTCAAGGGAAAGAATGGAATAAACTGAGGACAAGATAGAACCGAGGGAAATGTGGTTAGTATTTTACAACATAATTGGAAGTGCTTTGCATTGTTACACATGTATGACCTATATTGAATTGCTTGTTTTCTCAGTGAAGGTAAGTGGGGAGGGAGAGAATATGGAACTCAAAGCCTTAAGAATGAATGTTAAAAATTGTTTTAGCATGCAGCTGGACATTAAGATATATAGGCAATGAAGTATAGAAATCTATTTTGCCCTACAGGAAAATAGAGGGGAAGGGGGAAGGAAGAAGGGTGCATAATAGAAAACAGGATAGACTGGAGGAAGGGATGGTTGGGGTGCATGCTGTCCTGGGGTGGAGGTAGGGAGAGATGGGGAAAAATTCTGAATTCAAATTCTTGTGCAAGTGAATGTTGAGAACTGAAAAATAAATAAATTATACATTTAAAAGATGGGTCTATGATGCAAAAAGTGGTAAAAAAAAAAAAAATCCAAAATAAAGCAATGTTTCCTGCCACCAGTTGAATACTTTTAATTGTTGCTGGTGTATTCCCTGGATCTTCCTTGCATTGAGGTAGCTTTGTTACTATGGATGAAAAACTGCCATATGCTAACAGGACTTTAAAATCCCCACTAAAATGCACAGAAGTGTATCTTCTGTAAACTTATCAAGATGTGGTTAGCTAGGAAGTTGACTGGAGCTGAAAACTTTTCCTTCAAAATGAAAAACAGTGCTCTCTTCATGCTGACAATGGAGCCACTGAGAGTGAATGCCACCAAAATACATAGAACTGCCTATCAAAAGTAAGGCAAATACTAGTCTCACAAATTGACTTAGTGAGAGGAGAGACAGACTCTCTATGTTAAGGACAAAAAGGTGCTATGACTAGAAGGAGAGCGACTTTGGTGGTCAAATAAAACCAATTATCTGAAGGAAAAAAAGGAAAACAGGAGCAAAACCACAAAGGTTTATTGAGATTTGAATGTTTAGATCCCAGCTGTACTTGTAACTAACGACTGGCTCCTAAGAAATATAAGAATTTGGAAGTGGGAGGCAAAAAGAAAGGGTCAAATAATCTACTTCATAGCTTCATCATTTTGTTTGATTATTTTCATAACAAAATAATAAGAATATACAAGTTATAATATTTATATTCTCTTCTGTGATATTTGTCGCTTTTGGAGGGAAAGGACTTGATAAACCAAGCCATACTAATGTACCACAGAGGGAAAGATGATTGCTTCTTGAAGATAAGGCCAAGTCTGTAAATTCAGTCACATACTGATTCAGATCTGAATGTTATTATACATGTTTATGCTAACGAATCTTACATGAAAACTTTTAGCATTGAGAAAACCCAACTAAAAATTTCAGTGGTGGGGGGAAAGGGATCCAACCACTAGAATTACTGTTAAAATTAAATACCAACTGCCCATGTACCAAGCAAACTGAGCTTGGGGAATAGGGATTCAAAAATAATAAAAACAGGGGCAACTTGTAATCTAGTTTTCATGTATAGAGTCTGGTCATATCGAAATTCTGCAAATCTGTAGTGAATTGTGCTATTTCAAAATGCCAACTTAATGAAGTGGCTACCCCTAAGCCCAGACATTTAGGTCAAGAAATCCTCTGTAGAAAATTAATTAATAGTGACTAAAAAGCCTGGTAGTAGATCTTTAATGGGATGTCCCATTAATCAAAAGAATTGCTGACCATGTTAATTATGTGATAAATAACAGTAATAATGACAGCTGTTAAAAAGATATTTATAATTAAGTAGACTTGCATGCAAGTCATGCCACCATATATTGATATCATCACTATATACATATTATATACATATGTAATAATTATAATATCATTTATTTTTGTTGCAGTTTCATGGTGTGTTGTGGGGGTCATCTTCAAGAATTTGGAGTCAGACTACCTCTAATTCAAGTACAGCCATTTATCGAGGATTGATGTCCCTCAGAAGCAGGCTAGCTTTCAAGAGGAACCAGCAATTTAGTAAGACAAGAAAGGCAAGTTTATAGTGTAATGATGCTGATTACACAACAGAAATTTTGATTATTAAAAAAGCAGCAGGAGTTTGTAAAGGGATTAGGCAATAGGGGAGGGTCCCTTCTTTAATTTGTGGTCAGACACTCTGGTCATGCTGCTTTCTGATTGGCTAGCTATTGTATTCCTGTCTGGTCAAGATATATATTTAGGTATTGTGGTCCTGTCTTAGGCTAAATGGGTGATGTGATTTTGGTTGAGTACAAGGACATAAAGGACATTTCACATTCAAATATGTGAATTGGATCAGGGGCAGTGGCTAGCTAGGGGCAGTGACTATATTGAGACTGAGGGCCTGTGGTGTGGTTAAAACCAGATTGTGTGTTTAAATTAGGACATGTCTTTTGTTCACTAATACCCATAAGTAAGTTAGAATTTGGGGGCTGAGGGCAGCCCCAATAGGATTCCATCATTTTTATATAGTACTTATTTGTGTTGTCAAACTCTTATTAGACTGTAAGCTGCATGAAACAGACTAATACCTGCCTTAAAACCTATACCTTTCCCCACTACCTAGCTCTTCACCTGAGGTGTTTAATGAATTTGAATTAAGAAATTAATAAAATTGAATTGAAGACCTCAAGACAACAAAACAGAATACTAAAAAGCACGCATAAATAAGCATTGGTCCTTAAATACACATGGTCAAACTTTCTGAGGCATTTCATGGAATGTCAGAGTTAGAATTAGAAGGTCATTTAGACCTGCCTTATCATTTTATAGGTAAGGAAACTGAGGACCAGAAAAATAAAGTAATTTATTTGTCCAAGGTGGCAGAATATAGATTTGAGTTCAGTTGTGACAAATTCATATTCAATTCTTTCCATTTTCTTCCAAATAAATATATCAAAGTAGATATACATGATATATATTTTCCAAGCATGTTATTTATGTGAAAATATAAGTAAACATTAGAGAGAGAAGAATTGAGAATGGCATAGTCTGGGGACTGAGAGTATGGTGGTACCCTGAACAGTAACAGGGAAGTTTAGGATGGGAAAGATTGTGGGGAGAGAGGGAATAAGGAGTCTAGATTTGTATATATTAAATGTAAGATGTCTGCAGATATCAACTACATAACAACTGCTATAGAAATGATCTAATACATACCTATTACATAAGATGTAATGGTTTCACTGTGCAAATTCAGAATCATCATCAATACCCAGTCTTCACTCTTCCCAGTGCTACCAGTGCAGTAACAAATTCTGTAAAAATTGTGCCCGTCCTGAGCACTGTATTGACAGCTAACTTTTGCTTTCCAGTGACAAGAATTAAGTTTTGCCCCTGAGTCTTTCCCTAGGTCTGCATTCCCTAGGTATCATGAGCAATGTCACTTACTAACTGTATGACCCTGGACAAGTCAATTAACCTTGTTTCCCTTAGTTTCCTCATCTGTAAAATGAGCTGGAGAAGGAAATGCCAAACCACTGCAGTATTTTTTTCCAAGAAAGAGTTGGAAATGACTGGAATGGAAACAATATTCATGTTTTACCGAAAGTTCAGCATAGGAGTTCATCCAATGTGCTAGAAGAATTTCTTCCTTTCTTCCAATATTTCAGACATACTAGTGAAGCACTCCGACTACCCTCCTGTCATGATGGCTCTCACCACGTGACTAGTCAGTTTTCTTCGTCCATCTTTCTGTTCCTTGATACCACTCTTTATTCTTGTTCTTCTCTTGAGTTCTGTGTTAGTTAAATGTTGTCACCTGGTTACATCCACAATAGAGCTTTCTATTGACCTCTACATGATACTCCAACAAAAACAAGAAAATCACTGAGTAGCACATCTGTTGATTATACACCAATTAAACTTTCAAAGTGATTTCCTTTTTCTTCCTCATCTGAAAAGATAGGGGGAGACACCTGTTCCCCAAGAAAGTAACCTTTTATGGTCTTACTTTTTTCCCTTTTTTGGGCATTTTCCCAGCCAGTTACTTGACTTCTAAGTTTCCTCTCCACAGCCACCTCACCTCCAGTTCTGCCAAGCCAGCACTGGGGCTGAGATTCAGATGAGCTGCTCCACAGCCTCAAGGGCTTTAGGTGGGGGCAGGGCTGCTATTCAGTGTGAGATTAAGATCAGCTGCTCAGGTTGGGGCAAGGTTGCCACACGGGGCTCAGTTCCCTCAAGGGGTTTACGATGAGACCTTCAACAATGGATGTGAGCCCCTGTCCACTACCACCTCTACTGCTGCCTCCTGAGGAGGCCCTAGTTATGGGAACACCCTGCTCACTTCTCAGCCAGCCAAAAAGACCCTCTCACTGACCTTTGTCACCTCCAAGCTCCTGACCCACCCCTCTAAAACTTCTTCATATCCATGGTTACTAAATGACTCTGTGTCTCATCTACTCCCCATTCTCTTCCCTACACTACCTGTCTCCCTCTACCATCCCATCCCAGTCTCCATGCTGTCTGCTTTTATAGCTCCCTACACACCCACACCCACTCACACACACACACACACACACACATTCACACACACCTACATACTCACACACACCCCCACACACTCCCTACACACCCCCACACACATACACACACATACAAATACACACACACACATACACACACACACATCCCATTTGCCTCAGTACTCTCTGCTTTATTAAGGTTCAGTTGAGGTATTGCTTCCAGATTGCTGTCATCATGGTCTTTCCAGGTGAGTAGCCAAGAAACCTAATGTGCCTGCCCACCTTCCCCTTGCTCTATATAGAGTTCCATTCCCTTAATCATAAACTGGGAGCACCAGGACTGAGACTATATGCTATTCATAGTCACTCCTACCCCTGAACAAGTAAGGCCAAATGAATTCCTAGGTAGAAAGTTCAGATAGCTGAACCTTGTGTCTTTTTCCATGAGATTAACCCTACCCCTTTCTTCTGGGTGACAGTAAATCACTGTTGTTCACCATATTGAAAGTGATCATTCACAAAATGACTAAATTTATAAGATGATTTTTTTTCTTGCCTGTACTTCCTAGTACATGCAAAATTGAGGTCATGCAAAGAGTAGGGTCTCATTTAAAATAGCCATTATCTCGACTGTAAACTCAGTTTATGAAAATAGTTTGCTCTCTCCTATTCAACTATTCTTTTTTAATCTTTATCGTGGAGTGGTGACCCTGTGCCCTTCATCTAGCAATTGTGTTTTCCAGAATGAAGGCTATGCTGGTTCATGATTCAAGTTTGTATTTGATCTCCTTCATAATTTAAATGAGTATCTGATAAGTAATGAAAGTGAGTGGGTATTAAGTTTTAATTAATTGAATTGGCTAATCAGATATGGCTAAATATCTGGATGATACCTGAACAGAAAATAAACAAAAAGATCCATGGTGGTGCTTTACTTTTCATTATTCTTAATGTGTGTAAAATAAAACAATACAAAAGAATGCTGTGGAATGCTCAGATGGGGCTAAGTATGATGCGTATGACTTCATTTTGAAAGTAAGGCCACAGGTTATATTATCCTGGAGATTTATTTTCTTTTCATTTAATAGATAAATATTATGAAGTAATTAAACATGTCTCAAATTATCACTGAACTCTACTCATTAATTATATTTTCTTAATTGATAGATATCACATCTTTCTGTGTCTGATGAGTTTCTGTTTAACAATGTGTATGGTACCCAGAACAAAAGAACAAAAGAGAATTAATTTTATCACTGGTCTTATTTAAATAAAACATTGAATTTGTCTGGTTTCCTAGTTTTGTTTCAAATTAGCTTTCTCTGGTGTTTGTACTTCTGGTCAGAGAATGTAGGTGTGAATACAATCCTCACATTTTTTTTTTGCATGATAATGGATTCATTTCAACACATGTGCACAAACTGCCTGATTAATAAACTCTGCATGTAATATGAAGCTCTGCATATAACATGAACCTCAATCATAGAAGAGCAACAAGGCTGTCAGTCATTTGTGTGAAAAATAAATAACAAATGTGGGGACAAAAAGGAGGCATCTATTTTAATTATTAAATGGCACTGTTTAGATTCAGTAGCACTATGCTGAGATCTAGGAAAAAAATGAGTCTGAGTGAGGAATCCTGAGATAGGCAAGAAGGAAAAAAAATGAATAAGGATATATACATTGCAATAAAAAATAATCTTTTTGTCTGATCCTATTAAGCCAACATCCAATTATGTGTGCATAGAGGCAACTGAGAGATGTGGTTATGGTGTTGAACTGAGAAGTGGACAGATTCATCCAGGTCACCCCAAATGCTCTTTTCCTCCTGTTTCTCCATTATCAGCATCTCTTGCTTTGTGCCATTTTGCAAACTCCTGCCACAGAGCACCCCATCGAAGGCTGTTTTTACTAGCAACACATCCTAAAAATAATAATAAAACAAAAGCACTTATGAAGTGCTTTAAATTGTACCAAGTGTTTGCTCTATAATAATCCTATGAGATAGGCAATATATTTACCTTTATTTCTATTTTCCCAATGAAGAAAGTGAAACTTAGGAAGTATAAGAAGTTATTCAGCATGTTTCTCTTTCCATCCCAGTGCCTTCAAAATTTACCTTGTCAGGTCTTATTTATTCCAGAATGCACTGTTATTAGATCATTGGCTTGCTAAATAATAACTGATTAATTCATCCATTCATTCGTTTATTTAGTTAGTTATTTTCAGTCTAGACAGGAATACATTAGTATAGAGAACTCCTGATAAGGAAATTCTCCCAACCAATGCAAAGGTTCACCTTCTCTGCATTGCATCGTCTTACAAGTTTCATGGAGCTCCAAGGCAACCTAATTGACTTGTCCAAAGCCACTTAGCATGTGTGAAACCTAGGACTACAATGTAGGCATTCCATACTCTTAGACTAGTTCTCAAAACTCTACTCCAGTGCTGTCAACTCAAATAGAAGCAGAAATCACCAGACCATATATAAGGATCCTTGGGGGTGCATATTGGCTTACAAAATTTCATATTTACATTATCTGTTTTACTGCATTTTGTTTATTTTGTTATATATTTCCCAATTGTATATTAATCTGGTTTTGAGATACTCAGGAGCATTGTGGGAATATGTTGCTATCCTTACTGCTTGACATATCAGTTCTGTTCTCCATGTCTATCTCTAAGACAATTGATAATAAGGAATTAGGATAGATAATTATATCTCTCAGAGACATTTACATTTAAAAAAAGAACTTGAAGTAATATGTATTAGTTATGCAGAATCAGTCATATCTTCATATCTGTAGGCCTCAGTTTCCTTATCTGCAAAACATAGGTACTCAACCAGATGATCACTTCCATTTTTAAATTCAGCAGTCCTATGTAAATGCCTAAAATATAAAGATTGATTATTTTGTGTTCCATGTACCTTTGAAGGTAGGAAGGATGTTATTAATTTTTCGGACATTTGAATAATTCCTTGCTTCATGTTAGTGACCTGTCACTCCACTCATCTATAAGTCTAGTTCTAGATGTGTTACAAATAGTAAACTTAGTTCAATAAAATTTGTAAAATCATTGGGGTTGCACTTTCTCCAAATGATGTAAATTGTAACCCCTCTATGTTATACAGCATCATAACATCAGAGATTTATTAGTGGAAATGATATTAATGAAGTTAGGCAAAAATTGAGGTCAAGATGGTTGAAATGATTTGCGGAAGGTAAAACAGGTAGTAGGTAGCCAAGCCACAACTTAATCCTAGGTTCTTAAATTCCAAGTCAGTCTCCCTTACCACTCACTGCATGTTACATCCTCTGAGATATGGCTTCGTAAATTGCAGTTATCTAGTATTCTGGTGATGATATTATCAAAACTTAGGTAGACTTGTCTTTAGGTGCAAACCTAGACTGTCTTCCTAGATCCATAGCTGATGCCTTTTCAGCTTTGCAGGGCTTACTAAAACTCATTGTTCACTAGAGTGGGTGATCAGAGTCTTTTGCCCTGATACAAAATTTTAGAGAGTAAATGTATGTAGAAACCTCTAAACTTAACACCTAATTAGTAATACTATTTAATTAAAATAGGAAATCATCAGATAGATAAATACTTATATAATACTGATACCCCTTCCTCAATAGAGTCTTCCAAGGTAAGATCTCCAGCCTTGTCTAGCAAAGCTTGATCCCTCAGTGACACAGTGGGGTTTCTGTGTTTTACACATGATGTACTATCCCCGTGTCTCCTTTTTTTCCTGTCTTGTGCTGAGATTGTCTACATGCTCACACTGATCACATTTTGTGTTTCTTTCTCGAGGAATCAGAATGCAAATTATTGCTCTAGAAGAGTCTACACTTAATTGAAAATCTTTGAAATCTTAGATTTATCTGTATACAATTTTTATACTACTATGATAAAGAGCATAGTACGTGTTTACAGTCTAATGGTGAAGAAAACTATGTTGTTAATTGTTCAGTTTTTTAAATTTATATCACCCTTTAAGGCTTATGAAAAATTTTTCTCATAGTAACTAAAGATAGACAGCACATGCTTTGTGTTTCCCATTTAAAAATATTCAAACTCAGAAACTTTAAGTGACTTTGCCAGTCACAAAGCTAGAATTCTAGTCTTAGATCGTCTCATTTCATGTACAACATGCTTTACACTGTGTCATAATTTTGTTTACTATGTGGGGTGAAATCTAAATGCTATAAAGGTGGTACCGTCAAAAACTTTAAAGAGAAGTAGCATGGCACACTTACTAGATAGAAGACTGGATTTCAAACCTGATTTTGAGTCTTGCTTCTGACACAGACTAGCTGGGAGACCAAAGGCAAGTCATTTTACCCCTCAGGCAACTCTGCAATAAAAAGTTATCAAGTTTCTGGTATATAGAGAATGCTTAATAAATTCCTGTTCATTGATTGGTTAAAGTTTCTAAGCTGTATTGGTGAAGGCAGTTCCACACTAGGTGTTCTCTACACTTCTGAATTCACGTATTCATGTACATATATATATATGTATGTATGTATGTATATACATGAACAGCTGACTATACCATATATATATAATCACCTGTTCTTCACAGTATACTTGGGAGTAAGTACTGAATCATTTGCTGTCTCCAGCTCCTTCAGGTCAAACACTGTCTTTCCTGTTCTTATTTGTATTCTTTAGCAGTTAGCACATAGTTTGTATTTAATAAATGTTTAGTGAATTAAATTATCTCTATTTTGTATGTGTAGAAATTGAGGCTGATATAAGTTAAATGATTTTTCCAGTATCATATGGCTAGCAACTCTCTGAGGCAGGATTGAAAAGAGACTTTTGGCAAAAATAATAATAAAAAGAGAGGAATAAGAATAAGCAGAACTATTTGAGATAATATTCATGGGGTAAATAAAACTGGAACTAGACTCTTATGGATGAAAATAATTTTAATGGAGAGATGGAGCAATGGATATTTTAGAGGGGAAAGAGAAAATAGCAATGTTACAAATAAGTGACACAGAAGTGACTTGGGCACCAGAAAGTGAGAAGAGAATAGCACATTTAAGGTAACTAGTAAGTATGAAATAATAGAAGTTTTGCTGTCCTCTGATTGAGAAAAAGAATGCTCACTTAATTACTAGCATCATTTTGTTCCTAGTATGATGGACCATTCTCCATTTTCAAGAGAAAAAAGTCATTCCTAGCAATAACATTTCCTTTTTATTATTCTCTTAGGAGGAGGTTTTAACACTGATTGAGATAATTTGGTACATCATCATCATCATTTCTGAAAGAATACGTTCCCTGCTATGTAGCTCCTGGTTGTAAACCATTAATATGGATAGGTGATGAGCATGGCTTAAGATACTACTTGCTATGTCACCCTTCTCTTAATTTTGCTGATTGCTACAGGATTAGATAGAAGGCATCACAGAAAAGGAATTCACTAAATCTCTGTCTGGAGACATTATAGTAAATTTCTTTACCTAATTCTAGGGAAGATATTTTTTCTTCCCCTTTCTGTTAGAGCTCAGATAGCAAATAAATAAATGTCAGCCAAATTGCAAAATTATTAATTTTAAAATATTTATCATTAAGCTTCATTGCCTAGTATTTTTGAGAGTACACTTAAAACTTCAGGATAGTTTATTATTATTTATCCATAAAAGAGGAGACAAACTAATAGTGTGATTGTCATAT
This sequence comes from Notamacropus eugenii, assembly GCF_028372415.1. Lineage (NCBI taxonomy): Eukaryota > Metazoa > Chordata > Mammalia > Diprotodontia > Macropodidae > Notamacropus > Notamacropus eugenii. Next base: position 305,951,389 of record NC_092875.1, on the reverse strand, counting down.
CTTAAGAATGATTCAAGAAAAAAGGATATTATGCCTTTTAGGCCATTATGGTCGTATCTTTAATTTGGGATAGATCTCCTAGAAAGAACAGAATAGACACAATTAGGAGTTTATTAGAGACAAAAGCAGAAAAAGAAGTAATAAATATGAATAAGAATACCATCAACAGAATAAAGTGGTCCTGAATGAGCTCATGACTTTTGAACCAAAGGATAAAATCCCATGGAAGTGAAAGAACTTAGAGATATGGTATCAGAACAAGTGTCAGGGAAGTTTGTAGAAAGTATTGAGAATGAGAAAGATTGCAGAAGACTGTAGGCAGATAAGTATTTTGATGTTTTTGAAAAGAGAAGAATTCCACAAATTACAGAATGAGTCTCAAGTTCATCACAGATATAATCAAAATCACAACCTAAAAACATTCATAGTATTCAACTCCATTTCAAAAAACAGAAAGATGAGGGCTAGATGATACTTCAAGGAATGACTAAATGCAAAAATTATGTGGTCAACTTGGACAGACTTCTCCAGTGAATTCCTTTAACTCCCTCTTGCCCAGAACTCTTTAATATATTTATCACTAATGTGGGGGCAGGGGGAAGCATAGAGAAGATTCCTATAAATTTTCAGATGTCACCAAGACAATTTGCTAAAATAATGGATGACAAACTTAGTATACAAAAATAGTTTTGATGACAGATTAGAAAAACTGTTCAATATATTAAAATTAAATTGAATATGAATAAATGTAAAGTCTTACAATTGGGTTTAAAATAGAAACCTTACAAGTACAAAATGGGAAAGACATAACTAGAAAGTTTCTAGTGAAAAAAATTTGAGGGTATTTGTGGATGACTACCACAATGTGAAACAACAGGGAAACCAGAAAAGCTAGTGAGATCTTAGATTGAATAAAAAGAAGCCATCAGTTTGGGGCCAGAGAAATGACTATTTTGTGTATTCTGCTTTCATAAAGCATGTGATATTTTTTAAAAGTTTGAGAGACATAATTTCTGGCTAACTAAACATTTTTTAATTATGCTGGCATATAATTGATAAAAGTGAATCAGTAACACTTTGGCATTTGACAATGCCAAAGACATCTCATGGAACCCATTTACTGCTTATATGCCTTTGGAAGAGTGGGTACTCCTGAAGGTGGCAATTGACTCTGATTGGTTAACAAGTAATGAGAGAAAATGAATATTACAATGAGAGGTGGGCCCATTCTAATTTAGGGCTGGGGACCTGACTTTGATCACATCACTTACTTCCAAACCACCCCTAGTCTTGGGCAACCTAATCAAAGGGTATATCCCCACCCAAACCTGAGTGAAACATAATGAGCTTCCCTGCTTGGATGGGTCTGAGCAAGTTTGAAGAGAAAGTTAATCCAGTCTCATTATCATCAGCAATGTCTTTCACATGCTGGCTTGACCTAGTGGAGAATAAGATAGAAAATAAGATAAGAAAAGCATAAATCTTGTGTCTCCCAAATTTAAATTACTAATCATTTCTCTCAGGCCATTGAGACACTTGTGTTTAATTCTTGTTGTTGCAGTTGTATTTGTTTTTCGATTGTGAAGAGGACCATGACATCAGGGAAATGATGGCATGACTTGCAGTTGACTTTGATTTGAGTGATGGAAGGCTGCGGAAGGTCACCAGCCTCATTTTCTCCTGCAGAGCCATCTGGGTCCAGTAATTACTGGAGATGGCCCAGGATGCTATGGAAGACCTTGGTCCTTTCCAAGTTCTCACTTTGAGTGAGGTAATGCCCATTCAGTGAATAGGTCTCTTTAAGAAATGAGTCAAGGGATGGCCCCTTTAATTAGAAAAAAAATCAAGCTTGAAGGGGAAAAACCTGAGGGTTACTGTTCCAAGGAGAAACAATTATGTACATCTGGAAATATTTTGACATAACTCTTAAGATAAAAGAGAATATGCTAATAACACTCAAAAGTGTTTATACTACAGTTCTAAGATTTCATTGTTAATAGTATAAAAACATTTTTGAGTTTAATTCCAGGCACCACAGTTGAGGAAGGTCATTGTTAAACTGTGGAGCCCCAGAAGAGGTCAATTAGGATGGGGAAGTGCCTGTAGAACTTCATGTGCTAATAAGCACTCTAACATACACAGGGGATGCCTGCTATCATAGGTTCTCAGAACTGCATTTATAAAAGAAAAGGCAAGTTTTGAAAGATCAACAATCACTTTAATTATTTTCAACATGCAGGACCAACAGACAGGTTTCCAATTGTCTGGTCATTACATACATACATAGCTACCAGAAAGGGAAGTATCAACATCTGGATTTTCAAAGCTGGGTGATTGTTTAGTGGCTTCTCAGAGTTTCATCTGGTACACAAACCTTCTTCCAAAACTAAGCCCCAAAGCAAAACCTCCCCTCAGAGTATATACACTCTTTTTCAGAGCCAGAAGGAAGACCCCTCATTAGCAATTACCAAAAGGTGTGTGCCATCATAGGAAACAAGCTTCCCTTAATCAAGCCTCCCTCAGGAGCCCTGCCTGAGGCCTATCAATGGCTGGGGAAGATTTTTAACTCCCATTACAATCTTTTAGCAATCCAATGAGGGAACTGAGGCTGTTTAACCTGTAGCAAGAGGACATGATTTCTGACTTCCAAGTATTTGAAGAGTTATAACATTGAAAACGTTAGACTTATTTTTCTTGGCCCCAGAAGGCAGAACAGAAGCAATGAAAATAAGCCTTCATTCAGCATACCATCCTGCCTCTCTCTGATGTGTGGAGAAATAACCATAGTTTCACTGACATGAGGATCTTTTAAAAAATTTTAGCTCCTGGGTGGCAAAATCTCCCTCGTTAGATCCTTAAATATTTTAGGTCTTGTAAATCCTGAGGAAATACTACGGCTTTTCTTCGTGGGATATAATTATCCCTATGTTGTGGATGAGGTAGCTGAGGCTTAGGGAGAAAAAGTGTCTAGCTTATGGTAACACAGGAAGTGAATATCTGAGATAGGATTTGTTCCCAGGTTTTCCAGACTCCAGATCTAATAGTCTCTCAGCTAATCTTTTCATAACCTTTCCTCATAGGAATGTTCAATATACCCTTACTTTGGTACAAGTATTCAGATAGTTTCATATGTTTGTGTCTAATTATTTTTTTGTCATTTAAAAAGCACCCACACTTTAGGCCAAAGGGAACTATCACTCTGGGATAGAAGAGAAATAGCTAATGCTAATCTTTTATTTTATTTCTTTTGTCCTTTAAAATAACAAAAGAGACTGGCATCCCTTGATTTTTCATTTAATAACTTCTGTGTTTCTCTTTTTGTCTCATTTCTCTCTTCAATGTCCCTTCAAATATTGCCTTTGAAGATTTTGCTAAGCATAAAGGCTTTCAGTTTCAGGGATGGGGAATAATTTCATTTCTATCTACTCAAAAAGATGGATCAGGCAATAGTATCAACATCCAAAATCTATAGTGTATGAATCACAAATGCCATAGACTTCAGGTGAGACAGAAAACTTGCCTTTATTCATTTTCACAGTATCTCCAGCAATTTAGACAATGTTCTCCTTGAACATAATAAACACTTTTTTTGTCCAAGGACTTCTAATCTACGGTGACCTACCTTCCACACCAAGACTTGGGAAACCCTAAATGCTGGATTATCATGGCATATGGTAATTGTGACAGAAACTGTTTTATTAGAAAAGAATAATTAATGTATTTAACGTTTAGTGTTAAAACATGTCAAATGTGCCCATTAGAGGCAGTGTTACATAGTAGGGAGGGCTGAGTACCCTGATTAGACAAGAAGTTCTATGTAGAAATCATACATCTCAAACTTACCTGTATTTCCTTTGTAACAAGTATTTAACTTCTCTGAACTTATAGCAACCACAACTGTAACAGTTAGCTTTGCTATATATCAGCAGAGAGAGACTCCATGATCACAAAATTTCAGGTTAATGAAATAAAGGGTACAATATTGTATCTCCTTTTGAATCAGGGACTCTGTATCTATAACTTTCTCCAGTTCTTTCTCTATATCCTGCCACTTGTTTACTGGAAGCTGGAACATGTAATAGTTTGTTAGCTTCTTTTTGTTATTTTTTTGCCCTTATTTCTATCTTCTTCAGCTATATGGGTGATCATGATAGGAATTAAGATACAGTAAACTCTATAAAGTAAGAGCCAATATACAGAGGATACATATTTTTACCTCTGTCTAAATGATTATAACTGTATTTTTTAAAGATTTCTGATGTTCTAGTTAGTCATTTGTGGTGGAAATCCAAGATTAACAAAGAAGTCTAATAAGACATATCAAGCAATAGGGATTTATAAGTGTCTACTATGTGCTCATTATTATGTGTAGCATTAGGAACACGGAGACAAAAATGAAGGCATTTCTTCCCTCAAGAAATATACTATATTTCTTGTAATATACTCATATACTATGAGAAAAAGCAAGAGGAACACATTTAATTAGATGTAAAATACGTAGAAATTAAATGAAAAATAATTTCCTTTAGGTGGAAGGAGAGAAGTGCAAAGGACACAAGCAGCTCAGGGGAAATTAGGAAATGCCTCATAGTGTAGGTAGCTCTTAAATTGACCTTTGATGGAAACTGGGAATTGTAAGAGCAAAAGATCAGAAGAGAATACATTCCAGGCACAAGGAGATCCTATGCAATTGTAAAGAAACAAGAGGTAGAAGACTATGTGAGAGGCACATTAAGATGGCCAATTTTGTTTTGCTGGAAAATAGGATGTGTGGTGAGAGTTAACATGCATTAAAAATGGAAAGGTAGGTTGGAGCAAGGTGGTAAAAGATTTAATTTAATTACCAAATAGAGGATGTTGTACGTGAACCTTGAGGTAATAAAGTGCTATTGGAATTTATTGAGTTGGGTAATAATAAGGTCAGATGAGATGTGCTATTAGAAATATCTTTTGGCACCTCTATGGAGAAGAATGAATTGAAGGAAGATTTTATGCAGGAAACACAATTGGAAGGTTGATTAAATAGTTCAAGAGAAAGATGATGAGGTACTGCAAAATTATGGTGTCAATGAGAATACAGGTTTGACATATCTGGTAGAGGCAGAATCACCAAAACTTGACAACTAATTGGATACATGGAGTTAGGGAAGGAGAATGAGTATTCAAGGATTACTCTAGGGTTCTGCATCTCGTGCCTAGATGGATAAAATATCATTGATAGAAATAGAGAAGTTCGAAAGAGGAATGTATTGGGGGAAAAAATCAAGTTTTGAATAAGGGTATATTAAAATACTTATGGAATTGAGAAAAGATAGTGGAAAGAAGCCAGGAAGTTGCCTAAGCTCTCCCTACTTTCCTTATGAAACAAAGTTAAATCAAGTCTCTAAGAGAATTCTGGAGTGACAGAACCCACAAAAAGTTTTAGTGGAACCATTTTCCACCCCAAGATAACTTAGAAGGACTTCAGGAAAGTCTATCTCACTTGGGTAAAAGGGGAGTGCAACACAGCCCAGACAGTGTCCTGGCAAGCTAGCAGGAGGATCTCAGTCATAGGACATATTAGAAACTGAGGACACCAAGGCCTGGCTCAGCAGGTCACCTATGAAGCCTCCAGCCCCAGTGTACTAGGCAAATTGCCAGCCCCAGAACCCCTTACAGTATAACCAAATTGAGCTGTCCTTGTGCAATGGGCAAGCCACCAGCCTCAGAGGATCAGGTGCAGAAAACAAGTGACCAGGCCCCTGGTCCACAACACAGGAAGTTTGGAACAGGGCCCCCATACACCAGGAGCACAGTTCCACTTTAAAAGTCATTGAACAAGTTAAAAAATGAGCAAAGAAAAAAGAAAAAGAAAATTACTACAGTAACAGGGAAGATGAAAACACAGAAGAAAATAACAATGCCAAAATGCCTACATGCAAAGGGAATATGAATTGGACTCAAGCCAAAAAAGTCCTCTTGGAAAAGATCAAAAAGCATTTTTAAAGTCAAGTTGAAGATGTAGAAGAAAAATTGGGAAAAGAAATGTTATGCAAAAAAAAGAGTAACAGCTTGAAAAAGGAAACAAATAAATCAAGTGAAGAAAATAATTCCTTTAAAAATAGAATTGAACAAATTGGAGAAGGGGCGAATACACTGAAGAAAACAACTCCTTAAAAAGTACAACTGGCCAAAGGAAAATAAATATGCTAAGTAAGGAAAACAACTCCTTAGAAGTTAAAATGAGGGAAGTGGAAGCTAATGACTCTCAAAAACATGATGAATCAATCAAACAAAAAGAATGGAAAAAAATAGAAGAAAATGTAAAATCCCTCATGGGAAAAAAGCATTGAAAGAATCCACCAATCACCTCAGATAAGAGATTGCAAGATAAAAACCCCAAGGAGCATTATAACCTAATTTCAGAACTATCAGTTTGAGGAAAAAATATAAGTGACCAGAAAGAAACAATTCAAATATCAGGGAGGGCATATGAGGGGAAGTGGTAGACAGAAGGAAACCACTGGTGAGGTGGGAAAGGGTGAAAGGAGAGAGAAAGAGAGAGAGAGAGAGAGAGAGAGAGAGAGAGAGAGAGAGGACAAACAGGAGAGAGAATATGATAGGTAGTAATCATAACAGTGAATGTGAATTGGATGAACTCTCCCATAAAGCATAAGTGGATCAACAAACAGAATTCTGAAATATGTTGCTTACAAGAAACACTTGAAACAGAGACATACACAGAGTAAAGGTAAGGTACTAGATTAGAATCTATTATGCTTCAGTTGAAGTAAAATAAAAAAAAGCAGGGGTACCAAACCCGATGTTACACAAAGTAAAAACAAAAACAGACCTACTTAAAAGATATAAAGGAGGAAACTACATCTTGCTACAAGGGTACCATAGACAATGAAGCAATCACATTAGAAGAGCAAGGAATAATAGTCTACCTGTCAAATTTATGGGGAGGAAAAGAATTCAAGACCTAACAAGAAATTATAAAAAGTAGAATAGATAATTTTGATCATATTAAATTGAAAAGCTTTTGTACAAACAGAACCATTGCAACGAAGTTTAAAAGGAAAGGAGAAAACTGGGAAACAATTGTTATAGGGAGTGTCTCTGATAAAGGTCTCATTTCTCAAAAATATGAAGAACTGAGTCACGTGTATAAGAATACAAGCCATGCACCAATTGATAAAATGGTCGAAAGATATGAACAGTCAGTTTTCAGATGAAAAAAACCATAGATTTTTAATAGACATATGAAGAAGTATTCTACATCACTTTTGATTGGAGAAATGCAAATTAAAATAATTCTGAAATACCATCTCACACTAATCAGATTGGCTAATATGAAAACAAAGGAAAATGATAAACATTGAAGAGCATGTGGGACAATCGGGACATTAATGCACTGTTGATGGAGATGAAAACTGATCCAACCATTCTGGAGAGGCATTTGGAACTATGCTCAAAGGGCAACCAAATTGTCCATACCCTTTGATCTGGCAATACTTCCCCTAGGTCTGTAGCCCAAAGATATTATAAAAAAGGGAAAAGGACCGACATGTACAATAAAAAAAATTATAGGGGCCCAGTTTTTTGGTGGCAAAATATTGGAAATTGAGGGGATGCCTATCAGTTGAAGAGTGCCTGAAAAAGCTTTGGTAAATTAATATAATGAGATATTATTATGCAATAAGAAATTATGAACAGACATATTTCATAAAAACCAGAAAAGAGTTGCACAAACCGATGAAAAGTGAAATGAGTAGAACCAGGGAAACACTGTGCACAGTGTCAGGAACATCATGAGATGATCAACTACGGATGACAGCTTTTCTCAGCACCACAATGATCCAGGACAAGTACAAAGGACTCACGTAGGAACATGCTATTCATATCTAGATAAAGAACTGATAGACTCTGAATGCAGATCAAAACATCTTTTTTTCACTTACTTTATTCTTTCTTGTATGTTGTTCTTTTGATCTGTTTCTTCTTTCATAACCATGCTGAATATGAAAATATTTTTGCGTGATAGCATCTCTATAAACTCTATCAAACTGCCTACCATTTCAGAAGTGGAGAGGGAAAAGAGGAAGGTAAGAAGGTGGAGAGAAAAATTTGGAACTCAAAATCTTTTAAAATTTAAATGCAAAAAGTTTTCTTGATATGTAATTGTGGAAAAATACTATTCAAAGAAGAAAGGTGACTATAGACAAATTTCATTAATGAATATTGATGCAAAATTTTTGAATAAAATGTTAGCAAAGAGATTACAGTAATTTATGAGGAGGATCATGTGCTATGGCCAGGTAGGATTAATAATAGGAATCCCAGGCTGATTCAATGTTAGGAAAATTTTCAGCTTAACTCACTATATCAATAACAAAACTAACAGAAATCATATTATTATCTCAATAGACGTAGAAAAAAACTTTTGGCAAAATGCAGCACCTGTTCCTATTAAAAACTAGAAAACATAGCAAAAAATGGATCTTTTCGTAAAATGGCATGTAATATCTATCTAAAACCATCAGTAAGCATTTTATGTAATGGGAATAAGCTAGAAACATTCCCAAAAAGATAAGGGATGCCCAAGAATAAAGGATACCCGTTATCACCATTACTATTCAATATTGTACTGGAAATGTTAACTTTAGCAATGAGAGGGAAAAAAAGAAATTGACCGAATTGTAATAGGCAATGAGGAAACAAAACTATCACTCTTTTACAGATGATATGATGGTACACTTAGAGAATTCTAGATAAGCAACTAAAATACTACTTGAAAAAATTACTAATGTTAGCAAAGTTGCAGGATATAAGATGAACTCACATAAATTATGGCATTTCTATATATTACCAACAAAGCCCAGCAGCAAGAGATAGAGAAATTCCATTTAAAATAACTATAAAAAATATAAAATATTTGGGAGTCTACCTGACAAGGCAAACTCAGGAACTATAGGGACATAATTACAAAGCAATTTTCATACAAATAAAGTCAGCTCATTAATAGACTGAACTAATTTAATAAAAATGACAAATCTTTCTAAATTAATTTACTTGTTCAGTACTATCCCAATCAAACTACTGATTTTTTTTTTTCTAGAACTAGCAAAAATAATAACAAAATTCATCTGGAAGAACAAATGTTCAAGAATATCAAGGTAATTAATGGGGGAAAACGCAAAGGAATGTGGCCTAGTCATACCACATCTAAAACTATATTACAAATCAGCAATCATTAAAACTATTTGGTATTGGTTAAGCAATGTAGTGCTGGCTCAGTAGGATAGGTAAAGTACACAAGACATAGTAGTAAATGACTATAGTAGTCTACTGTTTGATAAACGCAATCTATTGAACAGGAACTCACTATTTGACAAAACTCCTGGGAAAACAGGAAAATAGTTAAGGCAGCAATTAGGCATATACCAACATCTCATACCACATACCAATTATAAGCTCAAAATAGGTACATGATTTTGACATAAAGGGTGATACAATAAACAAATTAGGAGAGATCTATGGTAAAGGGAAGAATTTATGACCAAATGAGATAGATAACATTATAAAATACAAATTAAATCAAATTAAATCATCAAATGAAAATGTTTTTTCATAAAGCCAATGCAACCAAGATTAGAAGGAAAGGAGAAAGCTGAGAAACAATTTTTATAACCAATGTTTTTGATAAAGGCCTCATTTTTCAAATATGTAGAGAATCGAGTCAAATTTATAAGAATACAAATTATTCCCCAATTGACAAATGGTTAGGGGATATGAAAAGGCAGTTTTCAGATGAAGAAATTCAAACTATCTACAGGCATATGAAGAAATGCTCTAAATCACTATTGATTAGAGAAACGTGAATTAAAACAACTCTAAGGCACCACCTCACACCTATCAGATTGACTAATATGACAGAAAAAACAAATGATAAATGTTGGAGAGAATGTGGGAAAAGTAGGAGATGAATGCATTGTTGGTACAGTTGTGAAGTGACCCAACTATTCTGGAGAACAATCTAGAACTTTACCCAAAGGGCAATTAAGCTGTGTATACCCCTTGATCCAGCAATACCACTTCTAGGTCTATATCCCAAAGAGATCATTAAAAAAGGAAATAGGATCCACATGTACAAAAATATTTATATTAGATTTTTGTGGTGGCAAAGTATTGGAAATTGAGGACATGCCCATCAATCAGGGAATGGCTGAACAAGTTATAGTATATGAATATAATGGAATACTATTGTGTTATAAGAAATGATGAGTAGGAAGATTTCAGAAATTCCTGGAAATACTTATGTAAATTGATGCTGAGTGAAGTGAGCAGAAGCAGGAGAACATATTACACAGTAACAGCAATTTTGTGCCATGATCAATTTTGATGATCTTAGCTCTTCTGAGCAATACAATGACCCCAGATAACTCCAAAAGGCTCATGATGGAAATTGCTATCCATATCAAGAGAGAGAAATATGGAATCTGAATGCAGTTTGAAGCATACTGTTTTCACCTTTTTAAGGGTGGATTTCCATTTTGTTCTTTTTTTTCTTTCACAATGTGACTGATGTGGAAGCATGTTTAAAATTGTTTCATATGTATAGCATATTTATAACATACCATATTTTGCCTTCTTCTAAAGGTTTTATGGGAGAAATAGAGGGAGAAAATTTAGAACTCAAAATCTTATAAACATGAATGTTGAAAACTACTTTTACATGTATTTGTAAAAGATAAAATACTATTTACTGGAGAAAAAAGAAGAAATACCTATGAGAGCCTAGTTATAAGTGTCTAATAAGTATTGAGTGTTGTCAGTCCACAGGAGATGGAGTAGGGCTGGATAAATAAATCTGAAATCCCTCTTAATAGAGGTGTTAATTGATGGAACTAAAGTCAGGAAGATCTGAATTTGAACAAAATTTCAGGAATTTACTATCTATATAACCCTGGGCAAGTCATTTAACTTCATTTTTTTTATCTGACATTGAGTGTGATGATATTGCCTACCTCACAAAGTTTCATGAAGATCAAATGAGAAGCATTTATGTCTTTCAAGTCCAAAAGCAATGTTGAAGTGGTTGCTGTTAATTTCTCATTATGTCCATATCATCTGTACAATATTTTAAGGTAATAAGAACAGTAGAACTATAAATGACTTCAAAGAGAATCTAGTCTAACACCTTAATTTTACATACAAGGAAACTGAGGCTAATGAAAGTTAACTGAATTACCTGTAGTAGTCAATGTAAATAGGTGGAAATGAATAGAGGTTGCCACATCACAAAAGTAATCTTTCCACCAGACCGTTTTTACATTGCAGGCTGTCATCAAGTCATCTGACATCCTTAGCCTCCCATGGGCTTCCTCCTTTGTCCTAGTCTCCTTCAGAGATGTTTTATAGGTGTCCTTCCCCTGAACATTGGCTACTCACATGTCTTTATTCTGTATTGCTTATGAAAGAGTACTCCGATATGCAGATCAATATTTGTCATAATAGGAAATTAGATATTTCTTCCTTGATAAACCTTCATGTTGTAAGTCATTATTGGAAGGATATAACTGAGACTAGACCCAGAACTAGATTATAGGTAAAATAGTAAACAGAATAATTAACTTGGATTCAGGAAAATCTGGATTCATATCATTCTTTATATGTGTGATCCTAGGCAAATCATTTGCCTTCTCAGGGCATCTGTTTTTTCATCTGTGTAGTTGATCTATCTATCATAGCTTTCATCTATGTAGTTGGAGGTCATTTCCAGCTCTAAATCTATGAACCCATAATTCTATGATAAGAAATGTTGGATTTCTATACATACGGGTTGGTCACTAGATATGAAGCAAATTGAATAAAACCTGTTCTCATCCTTTAACAAATCACCAATATGAAGAATTTTAGAGAAATTGAGATGAGTCAAATTATAGTTAATCAATTTTCTCATAAGAAAATCTTTAAAGTGAGAAAAGAATAATTGCCTTCCCCGGTAATACTAAAAATTATAATCATCTCCACAGATGCAGAAACCATGAGGACTTTACATTTTCATTAAACCAAGGGCCTGTTTAATTGTCTAGTCACCTGTGAGAGAATACATTCAGTATTTTCCTTTCAGTTATTGTCTAACATATTACAATGTAACTCAGATTTTGTTTCTGTTAAATCGGATTCAAATTTATGCCATGTTTAGTTAAATTGTCATTCTTCAGTAGCTGGTTGCTGTATCAAATGAACCTCTTGTAATTAAATAGTGTCTTCCATCCATGAAGTAAAAATAAGTAGATTTTATAATTTAAGGTACATAAATATAGAGTGCTGATGTATTAAATAAGGGGCCAGCCTTGGAATCAGACCTTGATTCAGATCTTATTTTTGATATATTAGGTGTTCCAAAAGTTTTAGTAAAGTTTTAAGTTATTATACCTTAAAATGCAATAAGACTTTTAGAACATGATATATATTGACTAAGTGATCATTGACAAGTTTAGTCTTTTTTTGACCAAAGTGCCACTCTCAGATTATAAAACCATAGTTTTTGAATGAGATTCTGATCTATATCAAGTAGGAAGAGTTTCTATAATGCCTATCTGATCAGCACATTACCTACACTATTGATATCAGATATCTAGTGTCTAGTTAATGTATATGCATATGTATACCCTTTGCGTGTACTCATATATGCACATAAGTACACATTCATATAAAATAGATGTTATATGTGTGTATATATAGACACTCGTACACACATGTCTTACATATCTATATCTATACATACATATAGACATGTGGAAAAAATTCCACGTGTGCATATATGTATTGTATATATGCTTAAACAAGTATATACATTAGTATACATATGTTGCATAAATGTAAGAGAATATATATCTTTATAAATATCTATAGTTTGATAAAATGACCTCTATACACATAAATAAATACAGTAGATATAGATGGTAGCTGCATATATAGTAGATATAAGCATTTATATAAAGATTCATAAATTTACATAGAAATGCTTATATGCAATCCTAATATGTACGCTAGTTCTTGTATATGTGTTGGCACACACATATACACATACTTACATAGCCTGATAATATACACACATGTAAATGTGAACAAATATAGAACTAAGTGGCTCAGTAGATAGAACCTTGAGTCAGGAAGACCAGAGTTCCAATCCATCAGACACTTCCTAACTATGTGAGCCCGGAAAAGTCACTTAACCTCTGTTTGACTCAGTTTCCCCAGCTCTAAAATGAAGATGATAATCACAACTACCTCCCATTCACAGAGTTGTAGAGAGGATTAAGTGAGATAATATTATTAAAGCACTTAGCACAGTACCTGACACTTAGCAAGAACAACTTAAATGATAGGTATTGTCAGTATTGCTAGTGTTACGTATATCACATTTTATAATGCAACTCTTGGACATTTTATGCCATGCATATGTTCCTGTATACTTTTAAGCAATATACGCCCACATATCCATATACACATAAAATGGTACCTCATACATGTATACATGTTAAAAATCTCTATAATGAGATAGATATGTATACCTATTCAGATAGATATTGCTATCTGTACATATATTTCTATAAATATATGTGCTTTATGTATGTATAATATGTATATATATGGCATGTATACTAACATATATGGCATGTATACTGTTACATGCATTTACATGTACATTTATACATATATACACAAGTGTTTTGCACAGATTCGTATCTAAATGGATATTATATATGTGTGTGTGTATGGATGGATAGATAGATAGATAGATAGATAGATAGATAGATAGATGGATGGATGGATGGATAGATAGATGATAGATAGATAGACAGATAGATAGATAGACAGATAAGATGGATAGATGTAAGCAGATAATTTTGTTGAGTCCAAATATATATATATATTACATATATATATATATATATATGTTAATGCTATGCCTTTCAATGACCCCTAAATTTGTTTCTGAATTAAAATTCTAAATCTTCATGTTTCTGCAAGTTGTGTTCTCCTACCTCACCCTATTATTTACAAATTAAAGTTTGTTTTTCTTTTGGTTCAATGTGGTGAGAGATAGGAGGGAAGATCTTCCCACTCACTTGTCACAATCAAAATAACTAATTTGAGCTTTGATTAAATAATGTTTTATAAAGGGATCTTTGAAATCTTTCAACGGTTTTTTTAATTTATTGTTTGCCCTGAACTTTAGCACATTGCCTTTTAAAAGCACCTGAGTAAGTTTATTTTGAGTGATACCTGAACAGAAAAAAAATAATTTGACAGGATTCATTTAAAATCTATGTAGCCTGTGGAGAACTGTGTGGCCTCAAATCCATGGGATTTGAGGAATAGGGATTTATTTTCCTCTACTTTAAAATAGTTACTATGATTTTCTGCAATTTATCTATAGAACAACAAGATCTAGTTGAACTCTGAAACATATAACTGATTTTCCTACCATAGGGTGAGCATACCAGAGAGGCATGTCACTGGTAATTTAACAGGTGCATACTTATTCTCTTCCTTTGCACAAATCAAGCAAAGAAAACTTCAATTGAAGCTTTGGCAATCCTCTAGTCATTGAACCTATTAGCTGCTTGAATGGATGAATGAAACTTGAATGAATGAATGCTTGAATGAAACACCATCTATTAAACACTGTGTCAAACACTGTGCTAAGTAATAAGGATACAAATACAAAACTGAGACAGTCCAAAGCCTCAAGGAGCTTACAGTCTAATAGGGAGAGACCATGCAAATAGAAGAGTGTTATCTAGGAATGGGTACTTTGGCTTGTGAAGGCATAATGAGCAAAGTCATATAGAAATTTGTTCGCGAATTTCCAATTGTAGTAACAGTATTGATTTGATTACAGTTCCAGAGCTGGAAAGGATCTAGATTGGTAGGGAAGGGGGTCTCTCTCCAGGTGGTTATCAGGAAGGAAAGAAGATAAACAGGGTGGAACATAAAACTTTTTTCTCATTTCTAAAATGACTTGTTCACAGCAACCTGCTTAGATAGTTATTATCGGTGTTATCACTCACAATTTATAGATGCTCAGAACTTAGAAGAAATTAAGTCTCAAAGAAGAACCTAAGGGACTTGTCTAGGGTCATGTAAGTAGAAAGCTTTAGAGGTAAGATTCAAACTTTAGGCCTCTGGTCTTCCAGGTCCAAGGTTCTTTGTACGGTACCTCTCTATAGGCATGCCTCAGACAAACTGAGACCTGGACTGTGCCCAGGGCCCTTTCTAGTCATCCTGATTTGTGTCTTGTCCCTGGACCCAGAAGGCTCTGGAGGACAGAGTGAGCTGGTGACTTTGCACAGACCTGCCTTGCTTAAATCCAATTCACTTGCAAGTCAAGAACTCACCTTTCTGATATTATTGGTCCTTTTTGAGAATGAAGGAAAAACAATGAGCTGTGAGTTCTATTAGCTGCCTGATTGGAGATCCAACTAGCCAGTTCTAGTTGGGCAATGCTGCTCTCTCCTTTCTTCCATCCCTCCCTCCTACCTTTCCTTCCTTCCTTCCTTCCTTATTCCCTCCCATACTCACTCTACTTCTATCTACATGGGGAATCATGTATTTACATGTGAGTACTCTGCCCAGGAAAAGTGGATTTCCTGAAATAGAACTCTGGAAAAAACAGGCTTTGGTAAGGCCCACTGGAATTCATATGGAGCTACTTCAGTATGCCTTAAACCCAAATCACTTTGACTCTCCCAACCCAAGCCTCTCTTGGTTATTGCTTGGATTTTTATCGCTCAGATCAAGTGTAAATAGCAATTGTTGCTGTTCTGCCCAGAAGGATCTTCTACCCTGGGTATCTTCCCCTCCCAGACTGATCTTTTTTTCTGAGTAGATTAAAGAGTCTGTGTTTTGCCTCATTTCTTATCTATCTAATTACTGAATGGGTGTTGCCCAGCAAATTGAGACCTGGGAAAGGTCTTAGCTTTAAAAGGGTAAGGTCTGCTACTGCATCTGGGGCCATCTCTAGTCATCCTGATCTATGTCCTGCCACTAAAACCAAAAGACTGAAGGAATAGTGAGGCTGGTGACTTTGCACTGTTCTGCCTCACTTAAATCTAATTCACTTGAAGAGTAAGAAATCAACTTCCTATGTCACTCTTCAATGATGAAGGAAAAAAACAACAAATAATCTGCAGTCATACCCCAATCCTCTTCCTCCTTTGGACCCTGATTTTACTCACCTCATCAGGTCTGCTCTATTGTTCTCTCTCACTTCTAAGTATCATCATTGGTTGCTGGGAAACTTGGTACTGGTATTCTTGCTCAAGTAATCGCCTGGTCCCACAGTCATCTTCAGGCCTAGTGGTTAGTCCCTAAGGTTACTTTTTTCCTGACAGTTTGCCTATTTATCTATTTATCAACTCCTAGTCTGTCATGTGCCTTGAGATTTTTCCAAGATGTTTCCTGAAGAGTTACTTTGAACCTCTTAATCACAGTACACTGTCTCCACTGTTTATACTTACTTGAGAATCACAAGTCCATTATTATCACAAGAGATGATGGTATTGACCTCATAGGCAGTGGCTTGGTCTTAAATCAGTGGGGAACTCTTACTTTCAGACAGATTGCTATATATTACCCTGATGGGAATATGCCAGTCACTTAAATCCTGTCCCAAGGGAATTAAAGTCTACTTTAGATAGTAAGGTGGTACAGTGCTCTCCTCAGAGTCAGAAAGACCTGAGTTCAAATACTGCCTCAGAAACTTACTGTATGAAAGTAATTTAATCTCTTTTTACCTAGGCAAAATATTTAATCTCCTTTTACCTAGGCAAATCACTTAATGTCATTTATCAGGAAATAATAAATTTATCAGTAAATAAATAAATCAGTAAATAAATCAATAGCCTGTAAGGTCTCTTTCATGTCTAAATTTGTTGCCCAGGGTCCTAGGAACATTTTTTAATCTTCCTCCACCATTTCTCTGTTTCATCAATCCCTTTTTCTGCTCTAATATCCAAAGATATCCTGATGACAACATTGGCAGCAATAGGAGCAAAACTTCTTCCTCATGATGTAAAAGGCAACATAATTTAATGGACTTGGAGACAGGAAGACCTAGGTTTAAATTCTTCCTCAGATGCTTATGAGCTGTGTGAACCTTAACTCTTTCTGCGTCAGTTTCTTCATCTGTAAAATGGGTTCCTTAGTCTCTAAGGGCTGTTTTGTTTTTCTAGCTCTAAATCTGTAGTCTGGTTCAAGGCAGGACCCTGTGTTCACTCTTTACAGACTCCTAGTCCTGCCAAACCCTCATTTTTGAACATCTATAAAAATTGTGGGAAACAAATGAAAACAAGGGACAAATTAGAAATTTAAAATGATCCCCTTAAGTATATTACAGATTAGTGATTCACTATTAATACTCTCCCAAACTACAGAATGAATTTCAGTGATACTGTCTTCAATTATAATTTTTTTTTAATTTCTAGGCAAAGTAAGAAATGACTGAATCAGAAAATTCCTCACCAAATGATTTTATAACTTAAACCTTCACCTAGTTGAACTTCATCTAAAAAATAAAGAACCCCTAAGATTTTCCATTTTAAGTCAAAATACTGAGGTAAGACTTAGTGACTCAATGTTATTTTCTATAGAATGGTTCACAGAAATTGCATTTCCCCTGCAATTTACTGGGAATAATTACAAAGTTCAAAACTGAAAGCAGAGAGAGAGAGAAATTAAGATATATAGGTCAGGTGAAAAGGAACATTTTCAGGGAAAATTTGAAACCTGTGTAGAAAGTCAATAAGGTAGGCGAAAGGAAGGCAAATCACTGCAACTGGGAACAGAAGAGGGGAATGTTCTTGAAGAAACATGCATGACACTGAGAAGCCATTTAATTTGTGTCCTGTATTTATCTGAATACTTTAGCTATGGGAATTCCTAAAGAGAATGAATGGGGAAGTATCTTTCAGAGATCAGAGTATAATTAAGTTGCAGTTACATCAAATCTGACCACAAATCAGTAGTTTTGGCTCTGCATATATTAATTTATGCTGTCATACCCATGACAATCATAATGAAATGACTTTTTTTTTAAATAGATGTAAATAAGAAAGAGGGTTTTCTGACTATGCATTTCCTTCACACACTAGATTATTGCCTTGGCATATTTGGATCACAGGCCTAAATTTTGTCTTTCTTTTATTTCATTTATTTGCTTTTAGTTTTCAACATTCACTTCAATAAGATTTTGAATTCTAAATTTTCTCCCCTTCCATCCACTCTCACCTTTCCAAGATGTTATGCAATCCTATATTAGGTATACATGTACATTCATATTAAACATATTTCCACATTAGTCATGTTGCTAAGAAAACTTAGAACCAAAGGGGAAACCACAAGAAAGAAGAAATGAAAAAAACAGAAAATAGTATGCTTCGACCAGCATTCAAACTCCATAGTTCTTTCTCTGGATGTGGATACCATTTTCCATCCTGATTCTTTTAGCAATGTCTTGGATCTTTCTATAGCTGAGAAGAGTTCAGTCTGTCAAAGTCGGGCATTGCACAGCTTTACTGTTACTATGTACAAGGTTCTCCTGATTGTGTTCACTTCACTCCATATCAGTTCATGTAAATATTTACAGGTTTTTCTGAAGTCTGCCTGCTCATTATTTCTATGGAACAATAGTATTCCATTAAATGTATATACCACAACTTGTTCAGCCATTCCCCAATTTACATGGACCTCCCCACAATTTGCAATTCTATGACACCATAAAAAAGAGCTGCTATAGCTATAAATATTTTTGTACATATGGATGTTTTTACCATTTCAATGATATCTTTAGGATATAGAACCAGAAGTGGTATTTCTGGGTCAAACGGTGTGAACAGTTTTATAGCCCTTTGGGCATAGTTCTAAATTACTTTTCAGAATGGTTGGATCAGTTCACAAATCCACCAATAATGCATTAGTGTTCCAATTTTTCCTCATCTTTTCCAATATTTATCATTTTCCTGTTTTGTCAGGTTAGCTAATCTGATAGGTATGATGTGAGTTGTTGTAATTTGCATTTCTCTAATCAACAGTGATTTAGAGCATTTTTATATGACTATAGATAGCTGTAATTTCTTTATCCGAAACTTTCCTGTTCATATCCTTTGACCATTTGTCAACTACGTAATGACTTGCATTCTTATAAGTTTGACTCATTGATCTATATACATATAGATATATATAGACATAGATATAGATATATATTAGAAATGGTTCCCTTATTAGAGACACTGGCTATAAATCTGTTTCCCAGATTTCTGCTTCCCTTCTAATCTTGGTGAGATTTGCATTATTTGTGCAAAAACTTTTTAATGCAATGTAATCAATTTTATCCATTTTGCATTTAATAATATTTTCTTTCTCGTTTGGTCACAAATTCTTCCCTTTTCCATAGATCTGATGGGTAAACTATTCCTTGGTCTTCCAGTTTGCTTATAATCTCACTCTTTATGTCTAATTCAAGTGCCCATTTTGATGTTATCTTGGTATACAATGTAAGATGTTGGTCTATGTTTAGCTTCTGCCATAACTATTTTGTAGTTTTCCCAGCAGTTTTTATTAAATAATGAAATTCTTATCTCAGAAGCTGGAGTCTTTGGGTTTGTGAAACAGTAGATTACTGTAGTCATTGATCACCAAGTCTTGTGTACCTAATCTATTCCACTGACCCATGGCTCTTTTTCTTGTCTAGAATCAAGTAATTTTGATGATTGCTAATTCATAATACAAGTTAAGAACTGTTAGGACTAGAGCACTTTCCCTTGCAATTCTTTTCATTATTTCCCTTGATATTCTTGACTCTTTTCTTCCACATGAATTTTGTTATTTTTTTCTAGCCTTATAAATTACTTTTTGCTAGCTTGATTGGTATGGCACTGGACAGTAAATTAATTTAAGTAGAATTGTCATTTTTATTATATTAGCTTGGCCTTCCCCGGAACAACTGATACCTTGTCAGTTATTTAGATGTGAATTTATTTGTGTGAAAAATGTTTTGCAATTTTGTTAGTATAGTTCCTGAATTTGTGTTGGGAGGTAGACCCACAAATATTTTATGTTGTCTATTATTCCTTTAAATGAAATTTCTCTTTCTGTCTCTTGCTGCTAGGCTTTTTTTAATAGTATATAGAAATGCTGATGATTTATTTGGGTTTATTTTATATCCTGCAACTTTGCTAAAGTTGTTAATTGTTTCAAGTATTTTTTTAGCTGATTCCCTAGGATTCTCTAAGTATGCCATTGTATCATCTGCAAAGAGTTATAGTTTTGTTTCCTCATTGCTTATTCTAATTTCATCAATTTATTTTTCTTCTCTTACTGCTAAAATTAACACTTGTAGTAAGATATAAGTAAGTAAGAATAAGAGTGGACATCCTTGTTTCACTTCCATTTTTATTGGAAATGATTCTAGCATTTTCCCATTATATGTAATGCTCACTGATTATTTTTGATAGATATTACTTATTGTTTTAGGGAAAACTCCATTTATTCCTCTTCTCCCTGGGGGTTTAATAGGAATGGGTGCTGTATTTTGTCTAAAGCTTTTTCTGCATCTATTGAGATAATCATGTGATTTCTGTTAATTCTGTTATTTATATTGTCAATTATGATGATAGTTTTCTTAATATTGAACTAACCCTGCATTCCTTGTATAAATCCCACCTTGTCAAAATATATTATCCTCATGATTACTTGTTGTGATCTCTTTGCTGAGATTTTATTTAAATTTTTTGTTTCTATATTCATTATGGAAAGTGGTCTAATTTTCTGTCTGTTTTGGCTCTTCCCAGTTTAGGTATTAGCACCATATTAGTATCATAGAAAGAATTTGGTAGGATTCCTTCTTCACCTATTCTTCTAAATAATTTATGTGTATTGGAATTAATTGTTCTTTAAATGTTTGGTAGAATTCACTCCATCTGGCCTTGGAGATTTTTTCTTAGGGATTTCATTGATTCCTTGTTCATGTTATTTTTCTTTAAAAAAAGTTCAGTGTTTCTCTAAGCTGGAGTCTGCGAGTTTACCTGATGGCTGTGCCAAGGAGTGCAGTGTGGTGATGGGTGTGATCCTGGTGTTGGCACTTCCCTCCTCCACCAGCCTAGAGTTCAGGATCTTCCACTGCTTTGCTAATGTGGGATTTCCACTGTGTTGCTGGGATACCTCCCATTCTGCACAGCTCCCCTTCTACCAACTGAGAGGGATTTTTTCCATTAATTTCCCAATCTTTCTGCACCACATTTTTTTTTACTGGTTCTCCTATTCCAGGATTTTTCCTGGGGTTATATTTTCTGGGATTTTAGAGGTCAGTAAGGGAGAATGAGATCAACTTACTTCTTACTCCACTATCTTGGTTCCTGGAAATTCACTATAACTTTCATTTCTGTTCCCAATTTTTCATCTACTTTTCTCTCTCTTTCTTTTTTTACTTTTAAACTCCTTAAGCTCTTCCAAGAAGGCTTTGTGGGCTTGGGACCAATTCATACTTCCCTTTGAGATTTCAGATGTAGGTATATTGACAATGATTTCTTCTTCTGAGTTTGTGTTTTGATCTTCCTGTCACCATAATAATTCTCTATGGTCAGTGTTCTTTTTTGCTTTTTGATAATTTTGTTTGCCTATTTCCTGGCTGTTAAAGTGGAGTTCTCCTGCTGAAGCATAGATGACACTGTCTCAAGCTTCTTGTGCTGGGCACCAGGAGTCTAGTCACTGGCTTTGTGTTCTGGGGCATCAGGCACTGGAACCTGGGGACATGTAGGAGTCTGGCAGCTTACC
This sequence comes from Notamacropus eugenii, assembly GCF_028372415.1. NCBI lineage: Eukaryota > Metazoa > Chordata > Mammalia > Diprotodontia > Macropodidae > Notamacropus > Notamacropus eugenii. The sequence continues at coordinate 305,929,561 of NC_092875.1, read as the reverse complement.
TGGTGCTGAGCTTGGTCCCTAGTAGTGGTATCTGACTTGTACTGAGGCCAGATGGAGTTTTTCTGCATTTGCCCAGGGGCTGTGCTGAAGCATGGGGAATTTCAGCTACTGGAGGACAACTGTTTGCCTGGGGCCATGCTCAAGTACATAAAGTTCCAGTTACTGGAGGACACCTAACCCTAACCCTAAATGCACTGAAGTTCTTGGAGGTTCACTTCTGGAAGGCATCTGTCTGCATGGGGATGATTTCCAACCACTGGAGGATGCTTACCCACCCAATGTAGCTCACTCATGTGGAGGTCCCCCACTTAGAGATACCTACCTGGTCACCCAAGACACAAGAAAATGTGGTATTTCTCTGAGTTGGAGTCTGCTAGTTCACCTGGCTATTCTAAGGCATGTGAGGGGTCCTGGTATTGGTATTTGCCTGCTCCATCACCCCGGGGCTCAGGATGTGCTGGTTTCCTGAGGAGGGCCTGCCACTGGCTTGCTGGGACATTTCCTGTCCTGAAATGTATTCCTTTTTATCTTAGTGAAATAGAACACTCTTATTGATTCTCCAAATTTCCTCTGCTAAAAAGACTGCTCCACCCCATCTTTCTGCTGAGTCCATTGTTCTAGGATTTTTTTCCAAGGTACTATTTTGTTTCTGTTTTTTAAGTGGTCAAAAAGGGAGAATGGTAGTGACTTATTCCTTACTCTGGCATCTTGGATCCCAGAAGTTCACCTAAATTTCTTTTATTTATGCCTGAATTCTCCATCTATTTCTAGCTCCTTTCCTGGTATCTCTCCATTTATCACATTTTAAAAATATTTTTTAAAAGGAATAGACACTGCTTATCATAGTGATTGGAGTTCAAAATGGATTCAAAGACCTGGATTCATATTCTGACTGACACGTTACTTGACAAAGTGATTATAACTCTGTATGCCCCAAGCATGTTTCTAAGATACACTTGCTAACAAATGAGTAGCAGTCTGAACTGATGGAGGGAGTTCTCATACTGATTTCCTGTCCCTTATACTACGAAATGCAAGGTAAATTTGTGTAGTTAGAAAAATTTGTGATCATATCAATGTGGGTACTCCCTTTTCTGAGGCAGATTGTAAACCCTCCACTCTTTCCCATTCCCTATAATTCTCACTCATACCTGTCTGTAACTATTCCATTGCTATTATTATTCTTTTATTTGAATTATTGGTTATAGTAGTACTACAAAGACAGCATGGCATAATAGATAACTGAATCCCTATTATGACACACATTCCTATGTGATACATAGTAATGACTAGCTATGTGACCTTAGACAAGCCAGTTAATATCTCAATGCTCCAGGTAATTATCTAGGCCAATGTTTCACATCAGTTGTTGCTTTTCTTTGGTAAAGGGAGCTTACTAGCTGGCAATTCCCAGAAATGACTGAACAACAAAGCAATTGGCAAAAAATTTAAAAAAACCTTTTCATTCCTGACTCTGTCTCTCTTAGCATGAAATGAAGAGAAAATATACTCATATATTTTTCTTCCTTAGATTTGATTTTAAACAGGTGTGACTGGTTTGTCCTAATTTCTATGAATATTCTCCAACTTTCTCTGAATTATTACAAAGAATTTTACTAACTGACTATACTTCCTATTATATAGTAAGTGCTTAATAACTCACTGAATTGATTGCAATGGAATATATTTACCATTGAGAAGTCTATGACAAAATTTTTGTTGTATTTTGTTTATCTCATCCTCTCTTAGATTTAGACCAGCAGTATGCTGGTCAATGTTTAACAATCCGATCTCAGAAGAAGAGAAAACATGTATATATTTCACACTTTTAAGTTTAATCAAACTTACTAACATTTTCTCCAACATTTTCTTAAATCTAGGTACCTAAATCAACTAATAAATAAATCAAGTACTCCTTTTTAGCACTTCCTGATTCTGAAATATAAATATTAATTCTAAAATTTAATAAGCAGTTTTCTGAAGTGATATGAGCTTGTTTCATCTACCACTGAGCTGGATCATTAGAAACCAGGAGAGCAAATGGCATAGGAAGCATCTATACATTCAGGAACCTGCAACTTAGTTGAAGAAACAGAAAATCCACTTAAAATTATCTAAAAAGCAAAGCATCATATTAGTGGCTATCCAAAGCATTGCAGTTTCATAACTGTTACTTTTACATCATTGTACTGCAGTAGAACTTACAATTTTATTTTAAGAAAGACATTTCAGTATGAAAATTAGAGTTGTCACCTAATTAGGTAAAATGCATTACCACATTTCTACTCACTTCCTTCTCATAGTTTGGCCAAAGCATCTATTCACCATTTATAATTTTTTATTCTTTTCATCATAAATCATGGTCTCTACCCATTTTGCTTTCTCTCCAACTCTCTGTGTTTGTCGGACCTGTGAGAGTAATGCCACACTGGCAGTCAGAGGTTTCCATTTATACTTGCATGATAAAATGTTCCATCTTTTTATTCATACTTTATTTGCTCATGCATTTCTGATTTAACAACAAATCTGTCTTTAACTAACAGAGCGTGTTATAATCCTGGTGGGAAGAAGTCCAGTGGTATTCAATGGTTTCATGTCAGAATCACAGAACAATGCTTCCTGACCTTTTCCATCTTGCTGAACACTTGCAAATATCTCAATTTCCTAAAGCAATTTGTGAGGAGGGCACAAAAATGGATGCTAATTGGGGAGTGCTTACGATGGAGAAGAAGGGCTATCTAAGGGCACACACATACAGAAAATACAGCTGCTAGCATGGGACAGTAGCTAAAAAGTCTTAACAATTTAAAACCACCTATTCATACCACAAGGATTGCAAAACTAATTCTGGATCAATATGGATGACATAGTTTCATTGAGTTAAATAAAAGTATGAGTAGGATGGCCTTCTTTGTGCCATTTCATGTCATAGAAGAAAGGGGAGCCAGAGTGCTAAGGAAAGTCAGATTTCAGTAAATTACTTAGCCTTGAGTTAGAAAGACTCCTCTTTCTGAGTTCAAATCTTGCCTCAGATCTTTACTAGCTGGGTGACTCTGGGCAAGTCACTTTACCCTGTTTGCTTCAGGTTCCTTGTCTATAAAATGAGTGTGGGAAGGAAATGTCAAACCACTCCAGTGTCCATGCCAAGAAAACCCCAAATGGGGTCATGAAGAGTTAGACACAACTGAAGCAACTGAACAAGAACAAGAATCCAACGAAGGACCGAGTAGAGAACTCTGTTAAACGATCCCAGAGGTATTCCAATGTGTTTTAGTTATATTATCAAGAAATGTAGATCAATGATTGTTCATTCAACAGATACCCAGTATCTTCAGTGGGATCATTTTGGAAAGCAATCATTCTTCAAATGATGAGCAATTTCCTCCAAGTGGCCATTTTATCTATCAGTGAAGAATGCAGCTGCTCCACCCACCTGAGTAGGTGATCTACTATATACCATTTATCTTAGTAAGTGCTGCCACATCCTCAGCAAGAATTAAGTTAGTATTTATTATATGTCAGGCATTATGCTATTAGGGATACCACAAATAGAAAAACAAATCAGAAACAGTCTCTCTCCTCAAGAACATCACTAATTGCTTTGGTCAAAAGACTGGGCCAATGTGATTACTATGGGCCTTCAGGGTGGACCTCTGACCACAGAAATAGAGACTTGTGAGGGTTTACCTAACATCTTTCCCATCCCATCCTGCCAAAACTTGTGCTCCACTGCTATATCTTTCGAGAAACTAAGTCATCTCCACATCATTGTAAGATATCAGAATAGGATTTTTGTGGAAGGAGGGTGATGATACAATTTTCAGTCCCTTCAATGATAATGGGATTTTCTAAAAACTACTAAGTTCATGTCAGTAAAGCACTATATCTTACCTCCTCATCCAAAGCATAACTACTGTTAGTTCTGTGCATAAAGTTCTAACTAGCATTATTAATGAATCACAAAAGATTATTTCTGTATTTTAAAGAAAGTAGTGGCCAATTACTTTGTGATTACTTTATGGTAATTTCAGCTTTGTCTAGTGGAAATATGGGCCACCAAATACATTCCCTCCTGATTAAATTAACTGACCAAAGAATCGGTATATTATATCTAAGCAGTTCATAACTATGTTTTCTCCCTTGAAGGTATACTTCAGAGTATTCTTAGTTCTTTAGTCTCTAATTTCTTTTTAATATAATTTTCTTTATTTTTAACATTCATTTTTAAAAATTTTAAGTTCTAAATTGTCTCCCTCCCTTCAATCCTTGCCCCACCCACTGAAAAGGTAAGTGATATGGTATCAAGTATTTATGTGAATCATGTAAAACATATTTACATAATAGATATGTTTCAAAAATAAAACAAAAGCAAGGAAAATGAAGTAGGGGAGAAAAGCATGCTTGAGGCTGCACTCAGAGGTCCTCAGTTTTCCCTCTGGAGGTGGATAGAATATTTCATCATAGTTCCTTTGGAATTGTATTGGATTATTGCATTGATTTCAATAATCAAGTCACACACAGTTAAACATCATTAAAATTATTGCTATTAATTGTTAGTGGAGTTGTGAACAGATCCAAACATTCTGGAGAGCACAAAAGGCTATAAAACTGCCTATATCCTTTGACCTAGTTGTAACACTACTACATCTGTATTCCAAAGAGATCAAAGAAAAAGGAAAAGGATTTATATGTAGAAAAATATTTATAGCAGCTCTTTTTGTGGTGGCAAAGAATTAGAAATTGAGGAGATAGCCATTAATTGAGGAATGGCTGAACAAGTTGTGGCATATGATTGTGATGGAACAATTTAAAAATGTGCCTTCCATCTATTGCATTATCCAAATGCTCCCGACCATAATGAATGCTAGAAACTTCACCACTGTGAATAGTTTCAGTGTTTTCTCGAGGTTGATTCTCTCTAGGTTTCACACCGTATGATGGATTCTCTAATGGAATGTTCTTCATTGTAATTTTTCTCATAATTTTGCCAAACAAATGACACAACATGCTACTATCCATGCTAAAAAAAACTTTATTCCCTGTTGCCACTTGGATAAAGCACAAATACATCTACTTCACATTTAATGTCCTTCACATCTGGTTCCAATCCATCTGTCAAGTCTGATTACGTATGATACCACCTCTACTTATTCCACATTCTAATGGAACTGGTTCACTTTTAAATATAATTTGGCAGTAAAAATCTCTACCATGGCTAAGAACCCTTCATATATAGTTTGCTAATCAACCTTAACTTTTACAATGTTTTATAGGTGCCTTTTATTTTTACATCATATTCTCCTAAGTCCTCTCTCCGTCTCTCTATGCTGACTTTGGAAAAAGAAAGGCATTTAAAGAAAACTAATAGAAATAAGAATGATATCAGGTAGCAATTACACATCATCCTCATATCTCATGGATTAAAGGCCTTTCACCATTCTTGTTTCTTTCTTCTGAATATATTCTAGCTTTCAATGTCCTTCTTAAGCCACATTGCTCAGAGTTGAGTACTTCAGATGAACTATGATGAGGGCAGAGAATAGTGAGTCTATCACATTCCTGTTCCTGGGACCCATATTCTTCTTAATGCAACCCAAAATTGCACTGGTTTTTGTGGTTGCCACTTTGTACCACTGGTTCTTCTTGTGCTTTCAGTCCACTAAAATTTCCAGGTATTTTTCTGAACAATTCTCATATATTCAAACTCCAGCTTTCCCTATCTTATACTTCAGAAACTAGTTTGGCCCTAATCATGCCAAGTATTTTTAACATTTTCACCTTCACTTATAGGAAATATGGCCCACCTCCAAGACCAAAGAGAACATTCTCTATCTGACATTTCAGAAACTACATCATCTGGCCCCTTCCTTCTGCCCAATATCCTGATGCTCTGTTCCCCTATCTACATGCTACAATCCAGATACACTGGCCTACTTGTTATGTCGTGCTCACTACCTTTCATCTGCTCTCTCTGGACCTTTTCATAAGTTGCCCAGCAGAACTGTAATGCTCTCTCCCTTCATTTTTGCTTCTTTGTTTTCTTGGCTTTTTTGGAAACAAAGCGCAGATTCTCCTATAGGAAGTGTTCCACAGCTACAACCTATTCCTTTCATTCCCCTCTCTCCTTGCCCCTAAGGTTCCTATCATCTCCACTCTGGAATACAGTTTCTCTTCTCTGTTAGTGAAAATTTTATCCAAAATGGGATTTCCCTTTGGAGGTTCTTCTATTTTTCAAAAGATAAAATTATCACCAAGAAGTTAGTGCTTCTCTGGCTTTGGCAGAGAGAGAGTACTCCAACAGATGCCTGAATGATTGAACTCCCAATCATTACTATATCAAATCTCTGTGCCAGGCCTGTGATTTCTTCCCCAAAGTCTTCATCCAGTTCTTATTTCTGTCAAGTGGTCTATGTGTATTCAAAAGGCAAAAGCACTCTCCTCCTTTGTTTCCTGGTTTTCCTTAAGTGTGGATACCTTACTAATATACTATGTTATCCCTCTCATTATCCCCTCATGTTTCTGTTGAACGTGGTGTTGTTATTCTAGGACTATGATCATAAATCTGAGTGACACGTAGAAGGTAAGAGTTGCCTTCTTGCATTAAATCTTCTAATGATTTGTGTTTGTTGCCTAAAATTTAGATATTTGGTATAAATACTTGAAGTCGTGAATTTTACTCACTGTTTCTTTCTCAAATTTTGCTTCCTATTAATTTCTGAGTATCAGCTTCTACTCTTCCTTCTTGGGTGCTAATCTCCATAATGTCTAATTTGGGGGAATATGCTTAGATAGTCCTCTCCTCCCATCTTTGTTAGTTTAAAACTCTTTTGATACAATTTACAGGAAAATTAAATAACCATCCTTTGTTAGGTGTACTCCATCTCTTACCAAAAAAACAAAACAAAACAAAACAAAACAAAAAAAACCTGCAAACACTGAATTGTAAGTGGTGATATTGAAATTCAAATTTTATTCTCGTGCACTACCTTCTTAACCAGATGTTGTCTTACCATTTTTTTCATTTATTCAACCTTTGTCTTTGGTGGGGTTTTAGTTGAAAAACAAACACAGATTCACAACTTGCACCCCTATGATTTCGGTTTCTTTTCCAAGATTTATTTTTTATAATTAGCAATAGTTTTTTTTTATGCCTTTCTGAAAGTGTCATTTGAAAGCCTTATAAATCATCAGAAGTGAATAGTTGTTACACATTTTGATAAGTCTTGAGAGAATCTAAAGATTGATTTGTTGTTAACAGATCAAAAAATAATCACTCATTCACCTTAATGAGTGAAAGGGAATTCCCATGTACTTCTTCATGTTTTCTTTTTTCTCTGCCCTTTTACTGAATGAAATCTCACCTGATAGCTATTGCAACTCTACTATTATTTTGAGAAAGACAAGAAGTGTTTTTAATTTTCGTCCTTTCACCATCAAGTTCTCTAATCTTTAGGAAATGACTAAAATCTGTTTTTAAACTCATACTGTATAGCTGTTCTTTTGCTTCCTTTCGCTCTCCCTTTATCACTCAGTTTTTCATCTACCACACACAGATCCCTCATTGCACTGAAACCTTGTTTCTATCTCCCTTAGAAACTGTCCATTTCCCCCTAACGACCTAGACTGGAGAGCCATCCTTTTAGTCCTTTCTTTTGTAGGTATGGGGGAAATTAGCCTACACTTGGAAGATGGATAATATTAACTTCACCATGGCAGAAATTACATGCTCCAAGCAAGTGATGATAATTTTTCATTATTCTTTATAATGGATTTGACTTTTTACCTTATTTCTTGAAATTACTACTACTACCTCAACCCTAATACTAGTAATTTTTTAAATACAATATCTCTTCTTAGTTCCTTGACATGACTCAAACTCTTTTCTCTGTTCTCAGCAAGAATTCTACAGTCAAACCCATCTCTTTCTGCCTTGATCTAGTACCGGTATTCTGTCTTTTGAGCAATTTTCTCACCCTCAGATTTACTCTACATATTTGCTGATCTCTCTAATTTTTCCACTTCCTTTTTCTTACTTCCTTTCATTTGTTTTGCCAACTATTTATTCTTTCTTTCTTAAGACTATGTCTTCAGTTTCCACTCCTAATCTTCTCCAACCTTCCCTTTTAATTGTTTAACTGATTCTTCTTTTCTTATTCTCTAGAACAAAAGTCTGAAATGGCACTGAGGTCTCAAGTTTGTTTTTCAAATTATCATCAGGTTATCATTTATTTTACTAAATTTCTTCTCAAAAAGTCCAACCCCTAAATTACTAAATGAGTATAATTAGCTTCAAGTTAGCTACATGATTTTTTCCCTCCTTAATTGGTTCAGGTACAACTGTTTACCCAAGGAAGATAGAAGTAATCTCCAATACTCACACTCCTTTAACTGAACTATACTGAAACTACAGATTAAATCAGAAGTCCAAGTGCAAGCTTGTTGTAATAATGTATCTGGTTCTGAGGTCAGATTCTTCAAAACACATCATAGACTTAGGATCATAAGGTCACAGATATAAATGTCAAAGGACCTTTATATGTCACACATACACACACACATATATGACATATATATGTCATACATACATACATATGTATATATAAACACATGTATGCATGTATATTCCTCCTACTTTTTGTATGGTTCTTAATCTACACTAGTTTGGAAGGAATTTTAACCCTTCTGGATTTCAGCAAAATTCATATTTCCATGTTGTATCTTTGAAAGGGGAGAGACAGAATATGCTAAATTCAAGGCATTTTATGAGACTGTGACTCTAAAACAATAGCTCACAAGGAATTTTACTATAGCAGTATAATGTGAAATGTACTAACTATATATTACTCCCAGTATAAACCCGCAGAAAATCCTCCCATAAAATCACATGATATTAATAAGAAAAGCTGGCATACATACTATTGGAGAAACACATATTGGGAATACACATAGATAAGGCAACACCTCCAGCTCTATGTGGCCTTCATAATTTTTTCTCTTCCTATGGTGTCATCATGCTTCAGGCCTTATGGTTCAATGTAACTGAGACTTTCTGAACCTGCTCTTTCTCAAATGTTCAACTTTAGTCAACAGCTAATTTTCATTCTCTTCTCTTCTCTTCTCTCTCTCTCTCTCTCTCTCTCTCTCTCTCTCTCTCTCTCTCTCTCTCTCTCTCTTGCTCTCTCGCTCTCGCTCTCACTCTCGCTCTCTCTGTCTCTCTCTTTCTCTCTCTTCATTTTCACAGGTGACATTATCATGGTTGGGCAGGAGTAGAGTACCCTTCACCATTTACAAAATTCTTCTAGAAAAGCTTCACATTGTTAGGTGTTTCAACTGACTTCTTAGAATGTATGACTTTAAAAGTTACCCCAGGCATGACTGACCCGTAAGACAGGCAATGAGTATCTTCCCTATCATTCAAGTTTGATTGAAGAAATTTACCCGTCATAAAAGTGCCAATGTCCTTACTTATGTTATCAAATAAGTACTGTAGCTCTTGAATCTTTTGGTCAGAACTGATGACTGAGTACACACTCAAGACTGGAAAAAACGTACTATGGAAAGCTGATTTCCTTGATTGTAATTGTAGATCGCAGGTTGTGTTTTACTAAGTCTATTTGATATTTAGATTTGAAAACATACTATTGAGTCATCTGTTAAAAATGATCATGTCAGATGGCAGAGTGAAAGCAGGGACGCACAAATTCCCTCAGATACCCCTAAGAGGTAAATCTGAATTAATTTTAGAGTGGCAGAATCCACTAGGAGACAGAGTGTGGCAGCTATCCAGTCGAGGACAGCCTGAGAGATTGACACAAAGGATCTGTTACCCCTGGCTGGGGGAACATAGAGGTCATGGAGGCACCAGCACGAAAACAGCCATAACAAAGAGGAAATGACCCTGGGCAGGCAAGCTAAATCTCCAATGGCAGCTTGGATTCCCAAACTTCTCAGCAAAAGGTAGGAGTCCAGCAGAACTGGGTGAGAGAGAAGTTCAGGGCCCATGACAGCTGCAACAGCTATTCCTGGGGCTAACAGACCATAGACTAAAGTTATGAAAGTCACCTACTTGAACTTTTGGAAGCCAAGATGGCAGAGTAAACTGTAAGAGCTCTCACCAACCCTGATTAATCTTGCAAAACACAGAGAATATTGCTCCAGGAAAAATCCTGGAATAGTGGAGCCAGCAGAAAGGGTAAACAGTCTTTTAGCTCCAGGGTCTAGAAAGACCAGTGGAAAGGGTCACTCTTGCGGTGGCTGAAGGGGACCAGTGCAAGACCAGAAGCATCCCAGTAAGCCCTACATGAGGGAACCAGAAGAAGATCCTGAGCCCAAGGGAGTTGGAGGTAGTAAACACCAACACCAGGAACCCAGGTGTGCGTTAGCATAGCCAGGGGTATTGGGCAGACAGGGTTAGTGGAGCCCTAGGGGAGGAGGAGATCTCTGGCAGCCAGATTGCCCTTCCTCCACACCTCATGGCATGACCTTCAGTGTAACCCTGGGGAAACTCAGACTTCGTCTAGCCTCAGCCTTGGCACACAACAGCCAGCTCAGCACCAGATAAACTGAAGTGTTATATGACTTCTAGTTGAAAGAAGCAGAGACCACAGAACACAAAGCCAGTAAGCAGGACCCTAGCTCCCAACACAAGAAATGTGGGACCGAGCCCCTTCTCCCGCAAAACAACCATTCACTTTAAAAGTCAGGGAAAAGGCAATCACAATGAGTAAGAAGCAAATTAGAAAACCAAAGAGTATAGAATCTTATTACACAGACAGGGAAGAACAAAATGCAAATTCACAAGAGGACAGCATTGACACTGTACACACATCTAAAATCTTAAAAGGGAATATGAACGGGTCTCAAGGCCAAAGAGCATTTTGGAAGAGCTCAAGAAGGATTTTAAAAAGTCAAATTAATGAGGTAGAAGAAAAATTGACCAATGATTTTAAAACTGCATTCAATTACTTAAAAAGTAAAAATTTTCCAAATGGATAGGGGTATGCAAAACCTAACTTGAGAAAGTAACTCTTTCAAAAAGGAGATACAAAAGCTAACTGAAGAAAACAATTTGTTAAAGATTAGAATTGGGCAAGTAGAAACTAATGACTCTATGAGGCATCAAGAATTAGTCAAACAAAATCTATAGAATGAAAAAATAGAAGAAAATGTAAAATATCTCATTGGAAAAATACAACTGACCAGGAAAATTGATCCAGGAGAGAAAATCTAAGAATTGTTGGTCTACTGGAAAAACATGATGAAAAAAGGTCCTAGTTAGTATCTTCCATGTAATCATTCAGAAAAACTGCCTTGTGGTCCTAGATCCAGAGGGCAAAACAATAATTGAAAAAAATCTTCCAAACAACTTCTGAAAGACATCCCAAATTGAAAACACCAAGTAATATTGCTGCAATTCAAAGACCAAGGAACTGTAGTCAGGATTGCACAGAACATTGCAGCTTCTGCATTAAAAAAGATCAGTGGGATTGGAATATGATATTTCATAAGGTAAAAAAAAACTTGGACTATAATCAAGTTTCAACTAGCCAGCAAAATTGAGCATAATCTTTCAGACAAGAAGATAAATATTCAATGAAATAAGGAATTTCCAGACCTTCCTGATGAAAAGGTCAGGGATGAATAGAAAATCTGATATTCAAATACAACACTCAAGAGAGGCATAAAAAGGTGAATGGAGAAAAAAGAAAAAAAATCTTTTTATTCAATATGGGTATACTGTTTACATCCCTATAGGAAGGATGATACTTGTTAATCTTGGAAATTGTATTTTTATGACAGTATTTAAAAGGGATATACATAGATAGAGGGTGTGGGTATAAATTAACTGATGTCATAATACAAATACCTAATTAAGGGGTGCAGAGGGAGAAGAGGAAAGGAGGAGGCAGAAAAGGGTAATTTACATCACATGAAAAGGCACAAAAACATATAATAGAAAGAAAGAAGGGAGGGACATGAGCATCACTTGAGCTTTATTCTCATTGGATTTAGTTCAAGGAGGAAATAACATTCTCAGTTAAGTATAGAAATCCAACTTGTAATACAGGCAGCAGGAGGTAAAGGGGGAAGAAGGGAGGGAAGATGTAGTAAGGGAAAGAAAAAGGAGGGGGGCTGATAGAAAGCAGGGAAGACTGAGGGGGGCAGTGGTGAAAAGTAAAAACTATTTTGAGGAGAAGGGAAAAGGGAGAAATAAAACCATAAATGGGGAGGGGTACAATGGTGAGAAAGACACACATAGTAATCATAACTGTGAATGTGATTGGGATGAACTCTCCCATGAAATGGAGGTGGATAGCAGAATGAATTAAAAACCATAATCCTACAATATGTTGTTTGCAAGAAAAACATTTGAAATAGCAAGATACACACTGAGTAAAGGTAAAAGACTGCAGCAGAATATATTATGCTTCAGCTGAAGTAAAAAAAAAAAAGCAGTGGTAGCAATTCTAATCTCAGACAAGGCAAAAGCAAAAAGATATATAATCCAAAGAAAAAAGAAAGTAAACTATATCCTGCTAAAAGGCACCAGAGACAATGAAGTAATATCATAACTAAACATATATGCACCAAGTGCTATAGCATCCAAATTCTTAGAGGAGAAGTTAAGAGAATTAGAGGATGAAATAGCAACACCATACTAGTGGGGGACCTCAACCTACCTCTCTCTGAACTTGATAAATCTATTCTCAAAATAAACAACAAAAAAGTTAAAGAGGTGAATTCAATTCTGAAAAAGGAAGATATGCTACAACTCTGGAGAGAACTGAATGGGGATAGAAATACCTTATTCTCAGCAGCACATGGCACATACACAAAAACTGATCATGTACTAGGGCATACAAGTCTCACAATCCAGTGTGGAAAAGCAGAAATAGTCAATGTATCCTTTTCAGATCATGATGAAATAAAAATTATATGTGATAAAGGGTCAATCCTAAAGATCCTAATCCTAAAGAATGAGTGCGTCAAATAGCAAATCATAACAACAATCAATAACTTCATTCAAGAGAATGACAATAATGAGATAACTTACTAAAACTTATGGGATGCAGCAAAGGCAGTTCTTAGGGGAAGTTTTATATCTCTGAATGCTTACATGAATAAAGTAGAGAAAGAGGAGATCAATAAATTAGTCATGCAACTGAAAAAGCAAGAAAAAGGAATCCTGATAATCCAAGAAGAAACTGATAAATTGAAAACAAAAAAAAAGTCAAATTAAGAAACAATTTAAAGAAATAATAGAATTATTAAATAGTATCTACTTTCACTATATTTAAGAAAGAGGAAAATCAGATTACTAAAACAAAAATGAAAAAAAGCAAAATTAACCGTAAATAAAAAATGAACAATGTTACTGGAAAATATTTGCCCGATTCTAGGTCTATAAAATCTGTAATTAATTTTAACTGATGAAACTATAAAATACCATTATTAGTAGAACACAAAAGAGTGAAATTAAACAACCTGATCTGAGTAGGGAAAATTAAACAAAATGACAATGAACTACCAAAGACAAGAATTCAGGACCAGATTTTTTATAAACATGTCCTATGAAACATTCAAATAAAAATTAATTCAAATGTTTTACACTCTGTTTGTAAAAGTAACAAAGAAAGGAATCTGAACAAATTGCACCTGTGATATGAAAATGGTCTTGATAATCAAAGGACCAATATCCTTACTTAACATGTATGAAAATAATTTAAAATCAATATGAACAAGGATCCATTAGAAATATATCACATAAAATTATATAGTACCAGGTTGCATATGTATAGGAATGAAAGATTCGCTTAATATTTGGAAAATTATAATAATAATTAATCATATTAATAACAAGAAAAGTAAAAATGTATGATTTTATCAATAGATGCTAGAGAAAAGATATTAACAAAGTGCAAATCCTTTTCTGTTAAATACAGTAAAATATATTAGAATCTATCAATGTATAATAAACTCAGTCAAGAGTTTTTATTTAAAACTAGAAATAAAATTATGTATAATGGGAATAAACTCAAAGTCTTTCCAATAAGATCGGGGATAAAGTCAGTTTGTCCATTTCCATCACAACTATTCGATATTCTGAAGAAAATACTAGATGCAGTGATAAAAAGAGAAAAAGAAATTGAGGGATTAAGTATAAAGAAAGAGGAAACTAAACTATAGCTTTTTTGCAAGTGACCATGATCGTATACTTAAAGAACCCTACAGAGTCAACTCAAAAATTAATTGAAAAAAATGACATCAGCAAAGCTTATAGTATAAAATGATTCTATTTAAATCATCAGATTTTCTGTATATTACCAATAAAAGCAGAAGAAAAGATATTAAAATTAATTTTAAACTAACTATAGAATGTATAAAATATTGAGGAGATTCTCTGCCTTGGTATAGTCAGAAACTGTATGAATAAAACTGCAAAACATTGTACTGAAACAAAGACAACATCAACATTGGGCAAAATATTAATTGTTCACATGCACAATGAGCCAATATAAAATTATGATAGCACTACCTAAATTAATTTATTTATAGTGCAATAACAATCAAAATACCAAGGATTATTTTATAAAATTAGAAAAAAATAATGAAGTCATTGCAGAAGGGAAAAAAAAGTCAATCATCTCAGGAGAAATGATGAAAACAGTTGTAATAAAGAGCCCAAAAATAAGAGATCTCAAACTATACTGGAACAACATAATCATCCAAAGAATTTTTTAAAATGAAGGTGATCTATGGAACAGAGTAGGTATATAATATACCAAAATAAGTAAACCTGGTAACCCAATTCTAGAAACTCAAAGAACTGGACTTTTATGGTAAGGACTCATCAGGTAATTTTTATTTTTTTAATCTGTGAAAAGTCAGTTGCAGCCTTGCAGAAATTAGGATTAAATATCTTTATACTATAAACCAAACTAAACTTAAGTAGACACATGACTTACATATAAAAGGTCATATCGTAAAGAAATTTGAGGAGAAAAGAAAGAAATTGTCTTTTAGGTCTATGGATAAGGGAAAGGTTCAGAAGAAAGCAGTAGAGAAGAGAGGAATTAGCATTTAATAAGTGTCTACTATGTGTCAGGCATTGTGATAACTTTTTTTACAAGTGCTCTTATTTGATCCTCATAAAAACCCTGAGACTTAAGTATCTTTGCAATTATATGCATAGAAATGCTAATCAAATCCATAGCAGCTAATTAGCTGACCAAAGGAGAGCATGCAGAGAAAAGAGAGAAGAGGGTCCTTGGGGAATGCCAAAATAATTTATACTTAATGTGTGTCAAACATTCCTTCATGAGTAGTCTAAACTATTTCTCATTTTAAATTAGATCATATGTCACACAAGAGCAAAGTCTCTTTTTGTAAATGATTTTTAATAACCTTCCATGGTGCTTATTACATGACACAAGAATGGTAAATGTGTAACAAATATTGACTCAAGGGACTGATTCATTGATTGAATTAGGGTGTCAAATGGTTGGTACAGCAGGAAGAGAACTGATTTGGAATTAAGGTTCCCAGGATCAAATCGTGCTTCTGATGCTTGCCTCTGGGACCCTAGACAAGTCTTTTCAACTATATGGACCTCATTTCCTTCATTTGTAAAATAAGAGGTTAGACTGCAGAGTGCTTTGTGTCACTTCTAGTTCTGTCAGCCTATGACAAACTGACATACTAGTTTCTCATGTCATTAAGGGATGTAGTTTCCTCTTGTTCATCTGGTGAAATGGCATTGATCATATGGGTATGAATATTTGCTAAATTTTTCTGCCAAATCTAGTAGGTATAAAACCTGCGTGTGAATAATAATTGTTCTCTGATTGACTGTTCTTAACCCAGCTTTGTTTCATAAGAGGTAGAATTTGAATCTGAAATTTATAATCAATCTCACTACAATCTCTATTTTTAACTTTGTGTAGATGTAGGTCTGCATTTTTGTTCACGGCATCTTTTTTCTGACCTCTGATACTTAATGTCAGTGTGTTCATCAGAGAATCTGAGACATACAGCACCCTCCCTGCATTTCTCTCTCTCTCTCTCTCTCTCTCTCTCTCTCTCTCTCTCTCTCTCTCTCTCTCTCTCTCTCTCTCTCTCTCTCTCTCTCTCTCCCCCTTTCTGATACATCCAATGACATCATACATCCATTGAATTTTCACAGTAACCATTTTATATGACAATTTAGCCTAATTGTTTTGTGTTATTTTCCTATTTAAATTTAAATTTTATTTTATTATTGTTTTTTGTTTTTAAATGACATTAATTTATGGATTTAATTGTTGGATGTAATGAATGGTATGGTATCATTTTCCCTCTTATTTTTCTTTTCTTCTTCCCTACTCAGACAAGTATCATACAACTAAGAATTTTAAAAAAAGATAACAATAACATGTAATAAATGTTTTTAATAAATGATTTAGTTAATGATTTAGTAAATCAATGAAATGTCAAACATAGGTAGTACATGCTACATTCTATACCCATAGTCCTCAGTCTATGCAATGAAGGGAAGGAGGTTTAGTTTTTCAACCCCTATCCAAGGACCATCTTGGTGACTAGAATTACCAAAAAAAACCAGTTTTAATTTTTCTTTGTTGCAGAAACAAGAGTTCACTTCTGTCTTGACTCCATTTCTGACTTTTCCACCTTCACATCCAAGAAGATTCCTTCACCCACAACCCTCTTCCTTTTCCGTTCCTCTTTTATTGTGTTTTCTTTCCCCTTTAGAGTATAAATACATTACTAAACATAGTAATATAGCACACAGTTTACATAGCAAGATCTTGATAAATGTTCTCCCTCTCTCTTGTCTATCCATCCATTCATCCATCCATCCATCCATTCATCCATCTATCTTTCTGTCTCTCTTGTAATTTACATTTTAATTGCTATCATTGTACATGTTGTTTTTCTAATTCTCCTTACTTTACAATTCATCTATTTATATGCCTTCAGTCATCATTTTTGCAAATTTCCTGGGTGAGAGGGGAAACCTCAGAGATGCTTTGATTTTCATTTTCCATATTATTAGTAATTCTGAACAATATTTTATGAAGATAATTAGACTTTTCAACTCTTTTGAGAACTATTTTTTTCATTTCATTAGGCAAACTATTCATTTGGGAAGGGGACTATTTCCTTCTTGTTGATCTTGTTTATACAAGAGATTTTTAATTTCATATACTCTAAATTATCTCTCATATAGTAAGAACTTAATAAATTTATGTTGACTTACCTATTTTATCTTCTTGATATCTTTTTTTGGTTAAGTATTTTCTCCAGAGCTATTTTTTTAATATACCTTTATCACTTTTCCATTAAATGTTTCTGATGTGACCTTATATTTCAATTATTTATTTGGAACTTACATGATATAGATTGAAGGTCTAAACTTATTTGTTGTCAAACTGATTTCAATTTTTTCTCGCAAATAGAATTTTTTCTCACAATTAGCAATTTTTTTCTAGGCAAATAGAGCTCTTTCCCAAGCAGAAAATGTTGTTGGATTTAATGAATGGTATGGTATCATTTTCCCTCTTATTCTTTCTTATCAAAACTTTAGTGATTTAATTTTCTATTTTTATAATTAATTTATTTTCAATTTGCAACAATCACTTCCATAAGTTTTATATTTTTCCCCCCTCCTTCCCCACAATGGCATGAAATCTTATATGGCTTCTACACGTACATTCTTTCTTTTCTTTTGAAAATGAAAATTTTATTTATTATTCATAAAAAACAGATTAGGGTACATTCCAAAGTGTACAATCAAATTTACATTATCCTAACGTAGGATTCTCTTTTTAGATTATTTGCAAAGGGTGCCATTGATAGAGTACAGGTCCAAGTCGAGACGTTCAACCCTTATCCCAAAAGAATTTGAGTCCCATTTTTCCATAGGCCCTGGAAAACCCCACCTTGAACTCTCCTCAAATCTTCCTACTTAATCTGGCTTTTCATGCTTTTCACTTGTCCATCAAAATCCCATTATCTTAATTCTGGTGTCTGATCTCTAATTGCATCACCTACTGTCTATTCCCATCAAGACCCTCGTTAAAACCCTCCTCTAGTCACCTCACACTACTTGACCATCCCTAGATCCCTCCCACTGCCTTGCAGGTTGCTATTTTTTTTTTAATATTTTAAAATTTTATTTATTTATTTTTACATTTCAACATTCATTTACACAAGATTTTACATATCTAATTTTCTCCCCATCTCTCCCCTCTCCCTACCCCAAGACACCCTGCATTCTGATTACCTCTTCTCCCAATCTGTCCTCCCTTCTATCACACACCCCTTCCCTTATGTACAACTTCTCTCTTTTCTTGTAGGGCAAGATAGATTTATATACCCCATTACCTAGATTTCTTATTTCCCAGTTGTATGCAAAAACAATTTTCAACATTTGTTTTTAAAACTTTGGGTTCCAACTTCTCTCCTTTCCTCCCTCCCTATCCATCCCCAGTGAGAAGGCAAGCAAATCAATATAGGTTATACATGTGTAGTTATGCAAAAGATTTCCATAATAGTCATGTTGTGAAAGACTAACTATATTTTCCTCCATCCTATCTGGCCCCCCATTTATTCTATTCTCTCTTTGGACCTTGTCCCTCCCAAAAATACTTGTAATTTACTTGTAATTACTCCTTCCTTCCAGTTGCCCCACCCTCTATCATCTGCCCCAAACTCCACATATCCCCTTCTCCCTGACTTTCCTGTAGCTAAACACAGGTTTTTATATCAAATTGAGTGTGCATGTTGTTCCCTCCTTAAGCCAAATGTGATGAGAGTAATATTCACTATTTCCCTCCCACCTCCTCCTTTTCTTCTCTATTGAAAAAGTTTTTTTCTTGCCTCTTTTATGAGAGATAATTTGCCCCATTTGATTTCTTCCTTTTTTCTACCAATATATTCCTCTCTCACCCCTTAATTTTACTTTTTTAGATATCCTTTTCTCTTCAGCTCACACTGTGCCCTCTGTTCATACACACACACACACACACACACATATATGTAAGTATATATGTATGTATGTATATAATCCCTCCAACTACCCAAATACTAAGAAAAGTTTAAATTATATAAAAAATATAATCTTTCCATGTAGGAATGTAAACAGTTCATATTTAGTTAGTCTCCTATGATTTCTTTTTCCTATTTAGCTTTTCATGCTTTTCTTGAT
This sequence comes from Notamacropus eugenii, assembly GCF_028372415.1. NCBI lineage: Eukaryota > Metazoa > Chordata > Mammalia > Diprotodontia > Macropodidae > Notamacropus > Notamacropus eugenii. The sequence continues at coordinate 305,910,354 of NC_092875.1, read as the reverse complement.
TCTTGGGTTTGAAAGTCAAATTTTCTATTCAGATCTGGTCTTTTCATCAAGAATGCTTGAAAGTACTCTATGTCATTGAAGGACCATTTTCCCCCTGATGAAGACTCAGTTTTGCTGGGTTTGTGATTCTTGGTTTTAATCCTAGTTCTTTTAACTTCTGGAATATCATATTCCAAGCCCTTTGATCCCTTAATGCAGAAGCTGCCAGATCTTCTGTAATCCTGATTGTATTTCCACAATACTAGAATTGTTTCTTTCTGGCTGCTTGCAATATTTTCTCCTTGACCTGGGAACTCTTGAATTTGGCTACAATATTCCTAGGAGTTTTTTTTTTTATCTGTTTCAGGAGGTGATCGGTGAATTCTTTCAAAATACATTGTACCCTCTGGTTCTAGAATATCAGGGTAGTTTTCCTTGATAATTTTATGAAAGATGATGTGTAGGCTGTTTTTTTGATCATAGTTTTCAGGTAGTCCCATAATTTTTCAGTTGTCTTTCCTGAATCTATTTTCCAGGTCAGTCGTTTTTCCAATGAGATATTTCACATTGCCTGCTATTTTTTCATTCTTTTGCTTTTGTTTTGCAATTTCTTGGTTTCTCATGAAGTCATTAGCTTCCATCTGTTCCATTCTAATTTTTAAAGAACTATTTTCTTCAGTGAGCCTTTTCCATTTGGCTAATTCTGTTTTTTAAAGCATTTTTCTCCTCATTGGCTTTTTGGATCTCTTTTGGGTTAGTCTCTTTTTAAAGGTATTATTTTCTTCAGCATTTTTTGGGTCTCCTTTAGCAAGCTGTTGACTCACTTTTCATGATTTTTTTGCATTGCTCTCATTTCTCTTCCCAGTGTTTTCTCCACCTCTCTTACTTCATTTTCAAAATTCTTTTGAGCTCTTCCATAGCCTGAGACTATTGCATAGTTTTTGGAGGTTTTGGATGTAGAAGCCTTGACTTTGATGTCTTTCTCTGATGGTATGCTTTGTTCTTATTCATCTGAAAGGATTGAAGGAAGTACCTGTGCACCAAGAAAGCAACCTTCTATAGTCTTATTGTTTTCCTATTTTGGGCATTTTACCAGCCTGTTACTTGATTTTTGAGTCCTTTGTCAAGTGGAGTTCAGGGACCTGTCCCTCTAGGGACCTGTAAGTTTTCATTTCCTCCAAGTTGGTACTAACAAGGGAGAGGTCTTTCCTCCTCTCCTGGCCTGTGCTCTGGTCTGGATGCAACCACAAGCCTTTCTGTGCATCTGTGAGTAGAATTCCCTCTCCAGAGCCTCCACCAGCTCCATCACATGAGTACTCTTCCTCACACCAGGACTGCCACTCAGGACTGAGACCTAGATCAGTGTCTCAATTTCCCCAGGGTCTTTAGGCCAAGTGCTCCAAAAATGGATACTGTTGTCACCTCCTGGGAAGACCCTGGTCCCTTCTCACTCAGGTGAAAGAGCTTTCTCACTGACCTTTGAATCTGTCTTTTGCACTTGTGAGTTGAGAAATCTGGGAACAGCAGCTGCTGACTGTGATTCTGTGCCCTGAAGTCAGCTCCAGTCCTGTCCATGATTATGGGCCAAGGCTGGGCTGTGCTCTGCCCAGAGCCTGGTGTGATAGACCTTTCCTGTCTTCCTTCCAGGATGTCTTGGGCTGGAAATCTCTCTCTGTTGTTTTGTGCCTTCTGCTGGTCTAAAATTTGTTTAGAGTCATTTTTATAGGTATTTTATGGGCTATAGGGGGAGAGCTACAGCAGGTCTCTCTTTCTACTCTGCCATCTTCCACAGACATTCTCATTAAGAACATTTTCACATTAACCATGTTGCATAGAATTAAAACAAATGGGAGAAATCATGAGAAAACAAAAGCAAAACAAAACATAACAGAATAGAAAATAGTCTGCTTCATTCCACATTCTGACTCTATAGTTCTTTCTCTGGATGTGGATGACAGTGTGCATCAAGAGTCCGTTCAACATGTTTTAGGTCCTTGTATTGTTGTGAAGGGCTAAGTCTATTAGAAATAGTCTTTGCACACTGTGACTGTTACTGTGTATAATGTTCTCCTGGTTATGCTCATTTCACTCAACATTGGTTCATATCAATTTTTTCAGGTTTTTATGAAGTCCACTTGTTCATCATTTCTTATATAATATTCTATTACATTCATAAGTCACAACTTGTACAGCCATTTCCAATTTATGGACATCCCCGTGATTTGCAGTTCTTGGCCACCACAAAAAGAAATGCTGTAAATATTTTTGTACATTGGTGTTTTGATTTTCTATTTTTCAAAAGACAAATGAAATAGTTTTTTTTTAATGAATATTTCTTTACAATAGGGTTTTTGTTGATGTTTAATTTAGAAGGATATTCTTCCTTCAGTCCTTTTATTATTGTCTCCTTGGACGTTCTAGATTTTTATTTTTCCAAATGAATTTTGCTAAACGGTTTGATTCTATGAAGTATCACTTTGCAGTTGTTATAGCAGTAAATCTGTAAATGAACACAGATAATATGGTAAGAGTAGTACTAGTGGTAGCAATAGCAGTAGTCATAGCAATAGCAGCAGCAACGGTAACTAACACTTATTTAGAGTTTGAAGGTCTACAAAGAACCATATATAATTTATTTCATTTAACAATTTTTGATAGTGAGATAATAATTTATGGTACATTAGTATGACTTAACCAGCAGCAGTACAGATCCTAATAACTATTTTGCTCACACTTGATTTCTTTAAAGTGTTTTGCAATTGTTTTTGTGTTTTAGGAGTCCCTCAATACATTGAGTCTCCAATATTTCTGCATTTTGTAGTTATTTTAAATGATCTTGTCCTATCTACTATGTCTTCTTAGATTTTGTTATTTTTATGTAGAAATGTTCATGTTTTTATCCATGCGCTTTGCATCAAGTTATTTACTGAAGCTATTAATTGTTTCAATTAACATCTGGATTGATTCTCTCAGGTTATCTAAGCAAGCAATCATATCTACAAAAATTATGTTTTTGTCTCTTCCAATTTTTATGTCTTTAATTTATCTTTCTTTTATCATCATTGCTAGCATTCTAAAAGTATATCAAAATAGTGGGAATATGACACATCCTAGTTCTTCTCATATGTACTGAATTAAACTTATTGTGTCTCTCCATTGAAAATAATTTTAGACTTTAGTTTTAGAGATATGATGCACAAATGTTTTTCCTTTCTTTTTGTGGGCCACTGTTGGAAGAGGGGGAGGATGGTAAGCTGAATTGCATTTGTGAAACACTTCCAGAGATCCCAGGCTATTCCCAGAAACAAAAGCCCATCTTTTTAGCACCATTATTCTTCTGGTTGTCATATATGACTATAGATCATGAAATACTACAGTCTTGGAAAAATGAAATTGAGAGCAATCTAAAGGGCAATGGAAAGACTAAGGTGGCTTTAAATTGGCTGTTGCACATAACCAAAAATGACTTGCCTGCAAGAAGTGGCATTTTTCATCCTAGATATGTATATGATAGGAGAAAGAAGGGCCTTTCTGTATCCAAGGTTAAGGATAATAGATAGATGACCTAAGTACTCTACTGGTATCCACATAATGGTAAATAACACAGAGAAATGCCTCTAGTTCCTTGGATACATGAAAAATTTATGGAAGAACACGTACAAGAATGAGAGAGAATGAGCAGGCTTCAATAACTTATTTCTGTTTGGAAATACTAGATGAGTAACCCCACTACTAAGATCCTCAATCCCTTGAAATCTACATATGTTTTCTGTTTGTATGTTTATAAATCTATGCATATATAATCCTGAATCCCTTGAAGTATGCATGTTTGTGTGTATTTTTTTCGAAGACATTTTTCATTAGCATTGCCTTATACACACACACACACATACACATACTCATACATTTATTGTTGGCAAGTTATGACAATAGGAAAGTTAAATGAAAAATACTCCTGCCTATTTCTACCAACATAAAGAGTTATGAGTCATACATGAATGCTTTGCCACTGTAGGCAAGATGAGTAGGTAGTATTTGAGAAAAACATATGTATAGATATATTCTTAATATGAAAATATACTTAATGTACTCCTGTGAATTGAAGTTTTCACTAAACTGTATACTTGAAATTACTTGGTATATAAGAGAGCAAGATAGATCAGAACGAAAAGAGAAACAATGCATAGTGAGAAAGGAATTTTATCTCCCAGGTATAAAATAAGACTTTCCATGAAAATTTTCTGCATTTAATCATAAGGAAATGTTAATAATACAAAATTAAACTATGAAATTCATTGTATTCATTTATTCCAAGCTAATAAAATTTCTCAGCTACCACATTTCCTTCTTTTGCACAGTAAGGGATGCATGATTTTCACATGTACTCAACTTTTTATTAAATATGAATTTTGTTATAACTTTTCTCTGTACATCAGAGATCAGAGTCCCCCTCTACTCTAAATCTTGCTTTCATAAATGTGAATGTGGTTTATGAGTTTTTCTTCTTGTTCTATAAAGAATAGACAAAAAAAATTAAAATAATAATTAAAGTGATCACTACATAATGTTACCAAAAAAGGCAAATATGAAATGCAATGATAATAATACTGGTATTGAAATAAATATAAAAGGACTCAGTAAAATTGTTTTAATATAGAAGTATTACATAATTAATTAAGCACATACCAACTTTTTTTTCTCTTAAAGGGTACTTGTTTTCATAGTTCAGCCTGTATTTGGTCTATTTTCTATTCAATTTAATGCAGTAAATAATTTATCAATCTAAGTCATACGAAGAAAATATTTTCATGTTTAGAGGCTGAGTATTTATGAAATAACTTATGTGCCTTCTCTTTTCAAAATGAGCTTTATTTTTCATAATTATTGTATAAGTATAATGAAATACATTAAATATTAGATTTTTTAAAAATATTTTTACACTGAATATAGAAAAAATCTTCCAAGATACGTGATTTGGAATGTGTCAATGGAGAAACCTAAATATTCTTGTGTATTTGATGCTGTTGTTGTGACATTCTATAGGCCCTAGACAGCCCACAAATCTCCCAGGAAGCACCAGATTAACATGTCATTGGAAAGTACTTAATAAAGGTACAATTAAAAACATTAAAATTTCATTTTAGAGCTAACTCAATATGCAGCCAGTAGAGAGCCTTAGTGGCTCCCTTTTCCGTTTGGGTTTGATGTTTTAGTGTATAGAATAAGGAACTTAAAAGTCAGGAAGATGTGAACTGGAATTTTATTTCAAGCACTTCATAGCTGTGTGACTCTGGGTTTATCAAAAAGCCATTCTGTGCCTTACTTTCCTTATCTATAAAATGGGGATAGTAATAGGGCCTATGTCACTCAGTTGCTATGAGGATCTTATGACAAAATATGAAAAGTATTTTACAAATTGTAAAGCAGTATACACATGTTAGCTATTAACAATAAGAGTAATAATCCGAACAATAATAATAATTCTACAATTCTTTCAAAGTGATTTATACATTATCTCATTTGATCCTCACAACTCTGCAGGATAGGTCCTCTTATTTTTTTTCTCATTTAACAAATGAGGGAACTGAAGCTGGTAGAGTCTCAGGGGACTTGCCCAGGGTCATATAGACAAGTGTATGAGTCAAGATTCTAACACAGATTCCTAAATTCCAAAGCAAAATTCTCACTCTGGAGGTTCACCTCAACCCCTAACCTGTTAGAGACATTGCTACAGTGAGCAGAGCATTAGATCTAGAATCAGGATAGATCTGAGTTCAAATCTGACTTCAGATACTTATTAGCCATGTGATCCTGGGTAAATCACAACCTCTGGTTTAATGTCCTTATGAGTAAAATGTGGATAATAATAGTGCCTTTCTCCCAGGGTTCCTGTAAGACTAAAACAAGGTAATATTTGGAAAGTACTCTGCAAAACTTCAAATAAAACAAATGCTAGGCATTATTATTATCATTATTATTAGAGATGATTTATCTCTGTGTCCCCTTCCACAAATTGGTTAGACTCTCTCAGAACCTCCACATAAAGGAAAGTACCCAGTCAAGTTATGTCTTCATTTCTCATCAGGATTCACTCCTAACTCCAGGCTTTTTCTATTGCACCACAGCAGTTTTCTCACCTAGGATTTTTGCTGTGGCCCTGCAGCTTCCTCAATCTGGAAGTTTACATCTCTACTGCAGCCCCTTCCCATAAATGGTTGGTTGCTGCTATAACCTCCATTTTGAAGAAAGTTCCAAGCCTAGACATGTCTTTATTATTCTCCAGGTTATACTCCAGACTCTAGATTTTCTCCATCATGCCCTTAGAGGGGTGCCTTTTCTTCTCTACTCACTCCACCTTAAAGCTTTTTTGTATGTTACTTCCTTCCATTAGAAAGGAAGCTCTTTCAAGGCAGGGAGTCTTTTTTTTTTACTTATAGTTGCATTTCTAGTACATGATATATTGGCCTGCACATAGCAATAGCTTAATAAATTCTTTAGTGGCGGTTGTTATTATTTTTCAAATTCAATACTCTTTCTACTGTGCCATCTAGTTGACTAACACTGATTTCAGTATTGCATTCATAGTATTCCTAGAATGATTTTAGACAAACACAAACATATATATGTGTGCACACATATACTCACACATATATATGCATGCATATATATACATACACATACATATATGCTATATATATGCGTTATATATGTATGTGTGTATATATATTTATGTAAAATATATTTTTGCTTAATAATAGCTATCTCTAGGAGGGGGGAAGGGAAGAAAAAAGGGGAAAAACAAAGTGACATAATAAGTTTATCATATATTTAAAAGAAATAGCAAGCTGTGCACAATAGATTCGCAGTTTAATGTATAATCACCTTTTCTTTGACTATATCATGTAAATGCTTGTTTTATTTCATAAATTAAAAATATTGCATTTAACAGATTTCATTGATATGGGAAAATTTGTTGGTTTTGTTAATGGTTTTATGATTTGAATGCATCCTAGTTCCAGTTCAAGATCAAATTAAAAGACTTCTTTTCACCATGAGGCTGGCAGCTTGGAACATCTAGTTCACAGAATCATGCCATTATGGAAATAGACTCTTGAATCTCTTAAACACAGGGACTGCATCAGATAAGTCTGGTGTACACCCTCACTATCTTCCCTTTACAATTCCCTTCCTTCATTTAAGATACATGCCATGCTCAGTTAATTGGCAGAGATGACTTTTGAGCACACTGTCCAAGTCCCCCATCTGGAACAATTCTCTGGGATTCTGTGTATTGTTCTTCCACCTGCCCAGTGCCATACAGGAAAGAATATCAAAGCAATCAGTGTGCACAATTTTACACATTACACCATGTACAAATGAAAAATCACAATTGTCCCAAATGCAGATTTATGTAAATTCAAAAAAGATCATTTTGTAAGGTTTATCAGAGATTAAAGCTTGCTTAGTTTTCCACAGGGACCTTTTTCAATGCTCACAATAGCCTTCCCCCTGGAAAAAAAATACAATAAAATAAAGTAGACAAAGAAAATCAGCTTCTGACCTGAGAAGGAACTCTGATAACTGTGGAGCTTCTCATTCTATGTGGAATTCTCTAAAATGGGCTTTAGAAATGGAACTGACTAGAAGTCAACCTCAGATAATAAATCAAATGGTGCTGGATGAAATATCTTCCATGATTCCTTAGTGTATAGAGCCATTCTAAATGGGATCTGGATAGCGTTTTTTGAGGCCTATTTCTATACTAGTGTAATAAGAGTTAAAGATCTTCCCTCACCCATTAATAGGGAAGCTTGATTGGGGAGGTTTGTTTCGTAGGAAGCCCCCACACCTTTTGTTAATTTCTAGTGAGAGCTCTAATGGGTTAAGAGGGCTATGATGCCCTCTGGCTCTGGAAAGTGTATATATACTCGGAGCTGAGGTTTTGCTTTGGGGCTTTCTCTTTGGAAGAAATTTCATGTGCCAGATGAGATTGAGTAACCATTAAGGAGGCCCCAGCTTTGAAAACCCATATGTTGGTACTTCTGTCTCTGGTAACTATGTATGTACATAATGGTCAGATAGTTAGATCTGCTGTTGATCTGTGACATATGTATTGCTTAAGTTCAGACAATTAAAAGTCCTACCTGCTTGTCTTTATTTCTCTGCTTGTATTTTCTCTGTTGGTATATGTAATTAAAGTAAATTGTTGACTTCTCAAAAGTTGCTTTCCTTTTAGAAAAGCAGATCTAAAACCTGTGCTAGCAGGTCATCCTGGGCATGTTGGAGTGATTGTTGTTACAACTAGGCACAACAAAATTTCTTTCTGGGTTTCTTTAATCTAAGCTTTCATCCTGGAAAGTCCAGGCAAATACTCCTGAATCATCATACCTAAAGACACTTGAAAATCTCCCCGATAGATCACTGCCATTGCGAGGCAATTCCAAACTGACTCAATAAGATAAGTAGATTTAGTTAGAAATCACACAAGGCAGGTATGTATAATCCTTGATATGTAAAATGAATACACAGTGAATGTGTGGGCATTAAGAGCTGGGTGAATCAGTAAAGGTCTCTTGCAGGAGACACAAGCTGAGCTTTCAAGGAAACTAGGAACTTTAAGGTGAAATTGGATTGCATTTGGGACTTGAGGGACAGCTTGTGCACAACCTTGGAGACAGAAGGTAGAATGACACATCAGGGAAAAAGTAAGTTAGCCTGGAATGTAGAATGCATGGCGAGGTGGGGGTGGGGGGAAGGCATAATGTGTAATCAGACAAGTGACAATAGTGAGAAAGGAGCAGATTAAGGACATTGGAATCTATGCCTCAGTCTTTCAGTAAGAGAATTATCCACTACCAGTATGGAAGAACTATAAGATAAGAACTCCAGAGAGAGGAGAAAATCAAGTTATGTTGAACAAGTAAACCTGTGTGAAACAGAAATTAAGCAAAACCATTTCAGGTCCTTCCTACTTGGCAGGTAACATTGATATTAGGTATTAACCAGTCTGAATCTTACTTTTCTTCTCTTTAAATGGGGATATTTATTATCTTATTATAATTATTATCTTTTCTCCATCAAAATATTAGCTCTGATAGATCAGGGACTATTTAGTTGACTTACGTTTTCATCTTCAGCATTTAACAAGGTACCTGTAACATTGTAAGCACTTCGTAAATGCTTTATTATTCACTCATCAGAGTAGTTGTAAGGAGAAAATGAACCAGTATATGTAATATAATTCACATTCAATTTTATTCAATTCAACAAATGTTTATTAAATGTTTACTATATGCCAATCACTGGGATCAGGAGTCAATAAACGTTTTTCATAGTCGACAAAATAAAAGTTTCTTCTTTTTGGAAACTTAAGCTCTGATAGAAGATGTGTACTCAAATACCTATGATATCATTTACAAGATAATACATATCTAGAGAAAGTGTCAGAAGGAAGAATAAAAGATTTGGGAAAGGAGTATCATTTTGAGCTTTCATGCTGAGAAGGCTTACTAGAGGAGGAAACAGCTGAACTAGTACTTGAAAGAAGAAAGGAAGGCTGACAATTATAGCTGCAAAGGGCACTGAAGACTTAGAATTCTGTACATCAGAAAAGCTACCTTGCTTCCAGTCAAACATAGTCATTCCGTAGTGTAAACTTGTTCCATGGAGACAATGTGTTTGGACATAAATTCTTGCTTGCTGTCACTCTTGCCCACATCTAGGCTTTCAATTCTGGGAGTTCTATAATAAATACATCTTACAGAGCCTTGAAAATATGACAGTAGAAAAGAAGACAGTACTAGCAGACCTCAGATCTATGATAAAGTTGTGATCCTCATAATTTTTTTGATGTTGGTTAAGAATGGAAAAGAAGATCGGTGGAACATAAGAGAGAAGCAAAAGCTAGAAGCAATAAAAAAAAGTCATTTAGTGTTTGACAAACCCTAAACTGGTGGCAATATTGAGAAATAGATTGCAAAAATAATTGTGTTTCTAAAAGTTTTAGGGTCTGTTAGCAAGGGTCAATGGGACTTTTCAGAAGAAGTAGTCCACAAATCAACCCTAAAAGCTTAGGTCCTTTCACTTGAACTATTTAAGGAAAGACCACATGGATCAATTTGAGATAGCTATGGAAGTACAGAGCAGGAGATAGGAATATCAAGGGAATGGTAACATGAAAAGATTTTCCTCATGGTATTCTGTGGTTTCTCATAATTTTGTAGTGAGGGGATATTTTCAACTGAGTTAACTGAATTCTCCTCAGACTACTTGATGAAATTACAGATCAGGACATGTGGATAGGAAACAAAGGCAAATATATGTTAAGATGTTAAAAGCAGTGTGAAGATGTTTTTATATATGAGTTTTAATAAAGAATGGGGCTGGTGATCAGAAAAAAGACCTGTAAAAGAACATCAATGGAAAGATCTGTGGAATTTCTTGACTCTTGAGATAGCAATTCATTTCACTTTGGAGGTAGATCATTTTTGTAGGTGATATTTTTCTTAACTAGTAAGATATTGGTACCTCAGTGCTAACTGACATTTTATGTCACAGTGGTAGAAAATGTTTATTCTACTAGACTAAAGGACTAAAGAGTCAATAACTTCGTGATAGTTAAAGAAACATGTTGATGATTGGGAATGCAAGTATTCCTTTGTTTAAGTGGAAATTACTTTTTACAGCAATTCTTATCTCTTTTTTTCTTAATTCTTTAACATGAGAGAAAAGGAACAGCCCCAAGAAGATTTCATGTTGTTGCTTTGTTTTTGAAGTAGGTATCTTGTGACTTGCATAAACCTTACTTGGATGGGATGGATGCCAGGAGCATTGACATGTAACCTAAGAAAATAACACCAAGGTTCCAACATGAAAATTTTACTCATATATCTTAGGAATCAAAAAGTTTCCAGAGTTTTGAAGATTTTTTTGCTATTTCATTCTAACTCTGTTGATGTAATTATCAGGACATCATCAAAATGCAATGACAAACCTAGAGTCCTACAAAGAAATGGTCTTATGTCCAGGGGCAACAAAATTTCAAGAGCTACAATACTTGATTGTGAAGATCCCTTGATGAATGAGGAATCTTTAGAACACTGTCAAGATTTACCAGTTCATAGTTTTGGGAAAGGTCAGCAAGGAAAAAATAAACCTACTTTTTAAGACAAGATGAAGTGTATGGATGATGCTATGTGTACATGAAATTAAATAAAGAAACCTTTCTGTCTGAACACTCTTTCTTAATCTCCTATGTCAGTATTCATCTGAATCATGTCTACTAACTATGGATGTTTCCAAACCTCTGCTCTTGAATTTCTTCTCTTTTCCCTTTATAATATTTGCTGTAGTAATCTCATTAGTTTCCATGGAATCAGTTATTATTTCTATGCAGATAACTTGTTCAGTTTCAACTGTCTCCTGATCACCAGTCTCACATTTCAAACTGCCTATTTGACATCTTAAACTGGATGTCTTCACAACATGCTGGATATATTGTCAACAGTCGAAATTCACAATATCCTTTCTATGTACTGCTTTCTCTCCTCTGATGCTACTGCCAACCGTCTACAAGCCTTCATCACTCCTGGCTTGGATTATTGCAATAATCTTTGGTTAATGACCCTGCCTCAAGTTTCTCCCCACATCAGTCCATCCATTCAGTTGTCAAACTGATTTTCTTAAAACCCAAGTCTGACCATAATACTCCCCTCTTCAATAAACTCCAGAGTCTCCCCATTATCTCCAGCATCAAATGTAAAATCATTTGGCTTTTAAAATTTTTTGTAATCTAACTCCTTCTGAAGTTTCAAGTCTCTTTACACATTGCACCCCCTTCTCTCCCCCTACCCCATACTCTTCAATCCAGGGAAATTGGCAACCTTTCTGTTTCATGAAGATAATACTCCCAAACCTAAACATTTTCACTGTCTATCCCTAATGCCTTGAACTCTCTCCCTCCTGTTCACTATCTTCCTACTTTCCTGACTTTCTTTGAGTCTCAGCTAATATCCCACATTCTGCACAAAGCTTTTCCCAGTTCTCTATAATCTTAGTGCCTTTCCTTTAATATTATCTCCAATTTATCCTTTCATTGTTGTATAGTCATTTTGCATATTGTCTTCCTCATTACATTGTGAGTTCTTTAATACCTAGGGCTATGTTGTGTTGTTTTTTTTTTTCCTTTTTTTACCTTTCTTCCTATCCTCAACACTTAGCTCAGTGTTTGGTCCAGAGTAGACACTTAACAAATGTTTGTTGACATCACTGGATTGGCCATTGTTATACCATTTAGTCTCTATGATCTGTTTCAGAGGAGGAAATCTATATAAGGCCATTAACATGTGACCCTGAGTTGAAGAAGAACTTTCATTCTAAGGGACGGTATGTGGGAACAGATCAAAGACACTAAATGTCATTATTATGCCTATAATTTTAATTAATTTAAAGAGGCAATAGTTCAAAAGGATCTTACGTGATCATACTGATTATGTCTAGAGTCACAAAATGGGATAAATAGGAGTGGGCAGCCACACAATGGAGACTGATTAATGTAACATTCTTCATCATCAGACTTTAGCTGACAGAAGATACGCAGAGACAATCTGACTAAAAGTTTGAGATGCTATTATTAACTCTGTGTCTCCATAAGGTTTCCGTGTATATGTGCTCAGACGCTGTTCATTAATGAATCAGGGACTCCAGGTTTGAGGTTTAACCTTCCTAACTGTGAATAAGGAAGTAGTAAGACATCACTAATGGGAAGTAGGGTCTTCACAAGAAATTCTTCTCCAATATTCTAGGGAGCCACAAAGAGGTTTTGAACACAATGACATGTTCATACTTGTCTATTAAGTAAAAGTAATTTGGTCATTTTTAGAGGATATGGTGAAGAGGAGAGAGTCTAGAGTCAGGAAGCCTATTTAGGATACTATTTTAATAGATCAAGTGACAAATAATAAAGGTTCAAATTAGAATGGAGGCAGTGAGGAAAAATAAGAGAGATTTTGTAGAGATAGAAAAAGGTTCTTAGATAATGGTTAGAGTTGAGGGGCAAGAAAAAGAAATAAATAAAAAGACTACAAATTCTTGACCCTAGATGGCTGGGAAAATGGGATTGGTAGGGAAAAGATATAGGACATGTGAAAGAAATAGTTGTGGAGGGAAAGCACTCTAGGGGATAAAAACAACAGCTTTCGAAATGTTGATTTGGGGGCATTCTTAGGTCATATACAACAAAAGTCAAACACATAAATGTAAATTTGAGATTGGACCTCAGAGGAGAGATTTAGACTGGTTATAAACATTTAGGAGTAATCTCCACTTGTATGTCTAACTCTTTGTGACCCCAAAGACCATAGCACACTAGGAGCTCCTATCCTCCACTGTCTCTCATAGCCTGTCCAAACTCATGTTTTTTTGTTCCCATGACACTATTAATAAATCTCATCTTTTGTCATCCCCTTTTCCTTTTGCCTTCAATCTTTCCCAAGATGAGGGTCTTTTTTTAATAAGTTTTATCTTCTCATTATTTGACCAAAGTATTTAAGCTTCATCTTTTGTATTTCACCTTGTAGTGAATAGCCTGAATTAATTTTTTTGAGTATTGACTGATTTGACCTCTTGCTGTCCAAGGGACTCAGAAGTCTCCTCTGGTACCACAATTTGAAAGTATCATTTCTATGATGCTCAGCTTTTCTTATAGTCCAGCTCTCATAGACGTACATTTCTACTAGAAAAGCTATAGCTTTTGCTATATGGATTATCATCAATAGTCTCTGCTTTTTAGTATTCTATCCAGATTTGGCATAGCTTTCCTTCTAAAGAGCAAGTCTTTTTTAATTTCATGACTGCAGTCACTATCTGCAGTAATCTTTAATCCCTCTGCTTTTTAGTATTGTTTCCAGATTTGGCATAGCTTTCCTTCTAAAGAGCAAGTCTTTTTTAATTTCATGACTGCAGTCACCATCTGCAGTAATCTTTAATCCCAACCATATAAAATCTGACATTGTTTCCATTTTTCTCCTCTATTTGCCAGGAAATAATGGGACTGGTTGCCAAGATCATAGTTGGGTTTTTTTTTTAATGTTAAGCTTCAAATCAACTTTTACACTTTCGTTTTCTACCCTCATCAAGAGGCTTCATAATTTCTCGTCACTCTATGCCATCAGAGTGGTATCATCTGCAAATCTGAGAGTTTTGATATTTCTCCCAGCAACTTTAATTTCAGCTTTTTATTCATCTAGCTTGGCATTTTGTATGATATACTCTGCATATAAGTTTAATGAATAAGGTGACAATACACACCCTTGTCATACTCCTTTTCCTATCTTAAACCAATCTTGTTCCATTATAAGTTCTAACTGTTGCTTCTTGTCCCATGTATGGGTTCCTCAGGAGACAAGTAAGGTGATCTGGTATGCCCATCTCTTTGAAGACTTGCCACATTTTATTGTGATTCACACAAAGACTTCAGTGTGATCAATGAAGCAGAAGTAGAGGTTTCTCTGGAACTCCCTTGCTTTTTCCACAGTCCAACAAATGTCAACAATTTGGTCTCTAGTTCTTCTGCCTCTTCAAAAATCAGCCTGCTCTTTTGGTAATTGTAGGTTTACATATTGCTGAAGCCCATCTTGGAGAATCTTAACGCTTGCTAGCATATGAAATGAACACAATTGTTTAGTAATTTAGATGTTCCTTATCATTGTCCTTCTTTTGGACTGAGGCATAAACTGATCTTTTTCTAATCCAGTGGCCACCGCTGTGTTTTCCAAATTTTCTCATGTATTGAATATAGCACTTTAAAAGTATTCTCTTTTAGGGTGTTGAATGACTCAACTGGAATTCTTTCACCTCCACTAGCCTTATTGTTGTCAGTGCTTCCTGAGATCCACTTGACTTCATTCTCCTGGATATCTGGTTCTAAGTCAGTAACCACTCAATCATGGTTATGTGTGATGTGAAGATCTTTCTTACATAGTTATTTTGTGTGTTCTGGTCACTTGTTAACTTCTTTTTGTCTTCTTTCATGCTTATTTTGGCATGAAGCTTTCTTTTGATATCTCTAATTTACTTGAAGAGTTCTCATCTTTCTCATTCTGTTGTTTTCTTCAATTTCTTTGCATTGCTCATTTTTTTAAAAAATCTTATTTCTCCCTACTCTTCTCTTGAATTCTACATTCAGTTAGGTATATCTTTCCTTTTTATCTTTACCTTTCATTTTCCTTCCTTCCTCAGCTATTAGTAGTTTTATCAGACAGACATTTTGCTTTCTAGCTCTTTTTTTTTGGAATGATTTATGTTGCTGCCTCCTGTATGTGAACCTCTGTCCATATTACTTCTATCTAATCCTTTAAATCTATTTATTGCCTTCACTTCATATTTATAAGAAATGTTATTTCGATGATTCTTAAACCATCTAATGGTTTTTCCTACTTTTTTCAATTTAAGTCTGAATTTTGCAACAAGAAGGTCATGATCTAAGCCACAATGAGCTACTGATCTTTTTTAACTGACTGTCCAGAGCTTCTCCACGTGTGGCTCCAAAGTATATAATCAATCTGATTTCTTTATTGACTATGTGGTGACTTCCACAAACTTTTCAGTTGTTGAAATATTATCTTTTATGACCAACTTGACAAAACTCCATTAATCTCTGCCCTGCTTGATTTTTTATTCCAAGACCAAACTCGTTTGCTATTCCAATTGTCATTTGATTTCCTACTTTTTCCCCTATGATGAATGCAATATCTTTTTGGATATTATTTCTAGAAGATGTTGCATATTTTCATAGAATTGAGGAACTTTGGCCTCTTCAGCAACACTGTTCATAACACAGACCTGCCTTATTCTGACATTGAATGGTTTGCCTCACTTTCAAACAGATATGAAATAACCTTGCCTGAGGCTCCTGAATTGAAGTCAAGAAAGTAGATAGTCATCAAGGAAAAAATGCTGAGAGTAAAGAGAAGACAAAACACAGAGCCTTGTTAGTTACATTCACTCGGGAACAGGAGGAGAAAGGCACACCAGGAAAGAAGAAAAAGGAGAACCATGAAAGATCCAAAGAAGAGCAGAGTATCCAGAAGCTGGAATTGACTAGAGAAGAGTGGAAAAAATTAAAATAGAGGTTAGATTTAAAAAGGTCAACATAGGTAACCAATTTGCTTTCATAGTAAATCTTTTTCTTTACTATTCTTTCTATCTTCTGCAAAAATGTCAGAGGATGACCTGTCCAGATCTATTGGTTTATGATAAAGAGTGTCTATATTTAAAGAAGATTGTCATATCCAATATTTGTATTGATCTTTTCTAGTTCATACACCTTTATGTAGTGGAGATCCATCTTTTGGCTTAGTAAAAGAAGGAAAAGGAGGAGGAGGAATATCTATTGGGTTTATGTCCTGTATAAAGGTATTTGAACCAATGTTGTATTCTATGGGACAGGGTCATCTATGATCTTCTGTCTGTTCATCATCTATGCTGACCAATGGCTGAGTGTTTGCTTTCCTTGTTTCTAGTACTCTTTATAGTTTTAAGACAAGTAACTTTTATGCCAACAAGTACTATTTTTTCTTTTACTCCTCAAGAAGGCTTAAGTACTGTGTACCTATGGGGGCTGGAAAACCTCCCTCTTTGTTCTTTCTGGAAATTGGTCATTTTCCTGCCAAAGACTTTCCTAATTATCACAGTATTTTGAGGAAAATACTTTCAAATGACATGTATAAGAAAATATAATACAAAAATATACCCCATCTGCAATTCCTTCTCTCTACTCCTTCATTTTTTTGTGAGTCTATTACATCCTCTGAGATGCCAGTTAGATCAATCTTTTCCCTACACATTTGTATTTGTTAGTCATTTTTAAGCTATATTTGACTCTTTATTTCCCCATTTGGAGTTTTCTTAGTAAATATACTAGAGTCATTTGCCATTTCCTTTTCCAGCTCTTTTTTATAGATGAGGAAAATGAGGCAAACAGGGTTAGGTGACTTGCCTAGAATCACACAAGTAGAAAATGTGAAAAGCCAGATTTAAACTTGTTAATATGAATCTTCCTGACTCCAGGACCAGCAGTCTATCCATCACACCTATTAATGCAGAGTTCAAATTCTGCCACTAACATTGACTAACTGTGCATCCATCAACAAGGTTCCTTAATGTTCTTAACTTTTAGCCTCTGTTTCTCAAGATCCTCACATGTAAAAAGAGGACAATGATATCTGCTACCTCACAGGGTTGGTGTTGAAATCAAATAAGTTTTATAAAGCATTTAGAAAATGTTCAAGTACTGTGTAAATGTTAATTATTATTATTAATGGAGCAAATTGATATATGATAAACTGCCATGAACAGGTGATATTACTATATAGATGTGGTACCTCATTGTCAATATCAAGAAGATTCTTTAACAGTTCAGAAAAAAAAAATGTGCTCTGTCATCACAGTTTGACTATTTTACAAAAATTTCCCCTTGTATAAGAACACTTTAATTCAACTCTAAAAAATGTCTTTGCCATGAAATCTTAAAATTTGTACCGTTGTTTTTATTTTTGCAGGAAGCTTTTTGCAGACAAGCAAAGGCAAGTATCATCAAAACATTAGGCCAGAAGTTCTTAACCTGAAGTTTATGGACATTCTGTCTGTGAGATGTGGATAGTTTTCAGGGTTCCATGAACTTGAATAAGAAAAACATATTTTCATTTTTACTGATCATTGGTTTTCTTTGTAATTCCAAATGTTTTATGCATTTAAAAAAAATATCCTGAGAAGTGGGCTCATAGGCTTTCCCTGAATGTCAAAAGGGACTACAAAACAAAAAGAATCAGAACCCCTACATAAGAATAACAATGGGAATCAGGAGCCCACTCACCAAGAGATGTTTCTTTTCCCTTCCTCCATATCTCATATCACTCAGATGTCTTCTGGTATTAACTACTCCTTCATCCCTATCTCTTATGAAAAGGCAACCCTTTTCTTTGCTTAGTTCCTCTACATGCACGTCATTCCATTCTAATATTTTCTCTAGCACCTTGAAGAATATGAGATTAAATGTGAAATCATTCACACTCTCACTTATCTTCAATCTCCCATTGTCTTTAGCTGCTTCCCTATTGCCTACAAATACTTCCATCTCTCTCCCATCCTTTAAAAGACCTCATTTTATCCATCCCCACTAGCTATCATCCAATAATTCTCCTGCCTTTTTTGACTAAACTCCTTGGGAAGGTCATAGCCAAAATATATCTTCATCTCTTTTCTTCTTTCTCTCTTTTTAACTTTATACAGTCTGGCTTCCAACTTCATCATTCCACTGAAACTACTCTTTCCAAACTTACCAATGCTTTCTTAATCATCAAATCTAATCGCCTTTTCTCAATTTTCTTTATTCTTGATCCTTCTGCAGCTTTTAATGCTGTCAATCACCTTTTTTTTTTTTTTTACTGTCTTCTATCTAGGTTTTCATGATATTCTGGTTCTCCTTGTACCTATATGATCATTCTTCAGTCACCTTCATTCATTATTCATCCAAGTCATTTATGCTAACACTCAGAGGACTCATCTGTATCCTCTTCCCTTCTCCCTCCATCCTAATTCACTTGGTGATGTCATGAAGGCTTATGGATTCAATTATCATCTCCATGCTAATGATTCTCAAGTCTACTTATCCAAACCTAAACTCGCTGGTGACCTCCAGCCTAGCATTTCAAATTGTCTATTAGACATTTCGAACTGAATGTCCAATACATGTCTTAAATCCAACGTGACTTAAACTGAATTCATTATCTTTTCTCCAAACTCCTCCCTCTTCCTAACTTCCCTCTTACTAGCCAGTGTACTACCATCCTCCCAGTCACTCAGGCTTATATCCTAAATGCTAGCTATTCTCAACCCCTCACTTCTCTCATCCTCCATATTCAATTAGTGGTTAGATCCTATAATTTCTACCTTTTTAACCTCTCTCATAAATTCCCCTTTTCTCTCCTCTGACATTGCTACAACTATGTTCCAGGGCCTCATCACTCTACACCTAGAATATTATAATAACCTAATGGTAGGTCTCCCTACCTCACTTTTCTCCTCACTCCAATCCATCATCCACATAGCTGTTAAATTCATCTTTCTAAGTACAAGTGTGATCATATCTCACACACACACGACACAACATAACACACACTATTTGGTAAACACCAATAGTT
Organism: Notamacropus eugenii; assembly: GCF_028372415.1. Classification (NCBI taxonomy): domain Eukaryota; kingdom Metazoa; phylum Chordata; class Mammalia; order Diprotodontia; family Macropodidae; genus Notamacropus; species Notamacropus eugenii. Next base: position 305,891,176 of record NC_092875.1, on the reverse strand, counting down.
GCGATTAAATGCATGATGAAGTATAAAATCCTGTTTTAAGTTTGTCAAACTTGGCCCTTCCTATATTTCTATTTTTAATTTACCTTGCCCCCACATACTCTTTAATGTAGTGATGCTGTCTTCCTTGTTGTTCTCAGAAGATTTTCCATCTCCCCAGGCTGTGAATTTTCACTGGTGATGTCCTATGCCTGGAATTTTCTACCTTATCATCTTTTCCTCCTGGCTTCCCTGGCTTCCTTCAAGTCCTAAATAAAATCCCACTTTGCACTAGAAGACTTTCCTATTCTCTGTTAGCACTAATACCTTCCTTATTAATTGTCTCCAACTTACCCTGTATATATCTTGATTAAACACAGTTTAAATTTTGTCTCCTTTGGAGCAGAGATTGTCATTTGCCATTCTTTGTATTTCTAACAATTAGCACAATGTCTAGCACATGGTAGATGATTTAAAAAATGCTTACCAAATGACTGAAGAATTCTTTTTTTTTTTTTGCTATCATAACTAAAAGCTCCTCATGAAAGTAAAAATATTCTTTGTAATTCATATTACCTTTTGGAATTCAGTTCCCCTAGGAGTTGTACTAAATGCTACTACTTGTGTGACTCAAGTAAGTCACTTTACCCTGTTTTCCTCAGTTTCCTCATCAGTAAAAATAATCTGGAAAAGGAAAAGGCAAACCCCTCTCAAGTCTTTGCAAAGAAAACCTTAAATGGGGTCATGAAGAGTTGGACACAACTGAACAAAAATACAATTGCGATGAAGTACCACGGCGCTATAAAAATGGCAATAGTGGATTGGTTTCAGGAAAAAAAAAACATGTCAGGTCATATATGAATGGATGCAAAGTGAAGTAAGAAGAACCAGGAGATCATTGTACACTATAAGAGTAATGTGAAAGACTTGACTACTCTGATCAATACAACGATCCAAGACAATTCCAAAGAACTCATGATAAAAAACTACTATCCACCTCCAGAAAGAAAACTGGTTAACTTCAAATTATAATTTTCTCACTTTTCAAATATTTTTGTGACATAGCTAATATGAAAATATGTTCTGCATGATTTTACATGTATAATTGGCATGATATTCTTTGCTTTCTCGGTGGGAGGGATGGGAAGGAGAGAGAAAATCTGGAACTCAAAATTTAAAAAGAAAAGAATTTTTTAATTTAAATTATTTAATTTAAAAACATTTTTAAAAAGTAAACAATTTTTAAAATATGTGAGTCTATAACTCAGGGTTTTTTTTTTTGAATGATTCTTTGTTGGCTAGACATCTTCCCATATTCCTAATTGTGCAAGGACTATGGGTCTCACAGAAAAAAAAAAGCAAGCTGAAACTCATATCATTAGCTAATTTCCATAAAATCAAAGCAAATAGGGCAATAATATTAAGCAAAAATCCTAATGCCTTTATACGTGCTAGTTAAATTTTTCTTATTTTAAATTAAATTAATCATTTCTTACTTGGATCTATCTCTGGCTCTATATATCCAAATAGAGTGAATAGAGAAGGAGGAGGAAGAGAAGCAGGAAAAGAAGTAAGGGCCAAAAATAAAGGAAAGGGAAAGGAAAAAGAGGAAAAGGAGGTGGAGAAAAGGAAGCAAGAGAAGTGGAGGAACAGAAAGAGGGTGATGACAATGAGAAAACTGAACACACTTTTTTGCTTGCTGTTTGTTTGTGACTGAGTCTCCCTATCTTACCCAAACTGGAGATACAAAGCACAGAGCCCCAGTCTCACTATTGATCAGCATAGAAACTTTCATCTCCATTTTTCTGACCTGGGTCATTTTCTCTCTCTTCAGGAAAACTGGTTCCTCCAACCTCATCCCAAGGGCTCACCATATTGGTAGCAGGCTTGTTTTAGACACTTAAGTCACCTTTGGCACTAATGCATATCAAGAGTTTTGAACTCAAGTGATCCACCAGCCTCATTTTCCCTAGTAGAATGTTCTGCAGATATGTGATGACACATTTGACATTATTGATTTTAAAAAGATATAAGCTTGGAAACAGCCTTGACTCCTCTGGTCCATAACTTGAAAGGAATCCAGATTTTCTATGTCTATTTCATAACTGATATTTAAACATTCTGAGTACTAACAGTATTTATTCTTAGACATAATAGTTTCTTTCTTTCTGAATGTGTTAGACAAGAATTTGCTCTGTGCCCATAGTAACAGATTTCAAAAAATGTTGTACAAAATTCATACAACAAGCTGCTGACCATGATTTTCCTTAATGTCATAGACAGAGAGATAAAAAGAGAGAGAGAAATTGTATATTAATACCACACAATTTTATATTTCTCTATGGCATTGCTACTATTTTCATTGTGTAGCAATTCCTGTCAAGGTACTGGCAGGCCACAAAAGACCCTAGGAGTTGCAACTCTTCTCAGGTCAGGAAAAAAAAAAATCAAAATGAGATCAGCCCTCAGGTTAAAGGGTGTAGGTATTTCACATACAGCATATGACTCTGTTCACATACAGAGGAACTCTGAGCGCAAGGAGATGAAAAGGAAGAGGTGGCAGTTGTCCTAAGTCATTAGCATTATCATGGGAGCCAATCGCCAAGACATGGTCTTCTTCCAAGCCAAGAGAGGCAAGCTCTACATGGATAAACAGAAAGATGTGTGTCTGTGTTGTCCATGCTACTGTCATGGGATACCTATCTTTTCTCATCCCACAGTTCTGGCAAAAACTTCAGTTTTGGGTTATATATGAAAGACCTCCACCCTCTAATCCGAGGATTGATCTCACTTAAGTTTTCTAATTTCCTGAACTGGAAAGAGCTGCAATTCCCAGGTCTCTGTAACTAGTCAATGTCTTGTCAGGGGTTGTGATTATAACATGTCATTTTATTACATCATAATATCTTTATTTTAACCTGAGGAAACTAAAATATCAAAGATCATCCTGTGATTTTTCTTAGGTTACAAAATGACTCCTCTGCACAACCCTAGCAGACACTGATTTTTCGTATCCTGTTATTAAATTAATAGATGTGCCTGGAAAATACCCGGGTGACTTAACTAAGGTCTAAAAGAATTTTCAGGAATGTTTCTACAGATAAACTTTAAGGGTGTTTTTATTTTAAGGTGATTTTTATGATCGTTACCATTGTCGTACCAGTAGTCGTAGTAACAGCAGTAGTAAAAAGAATAGGAAGTAGAGTAGTATAAATTAGCAGTAGTATCAATAGTTGTAGTAATAGTAGAAGCAACAGTAGTCATGACAGCAATAGAAATAGTAATAGTAAAAGGAACAGAACAGGCTCTTCTGTCAAGTCATTATATTTGGCTACATAAATATGGTTCCCCGACTACAAGATGCACATTCAGACTGGGGACTGTAGAGAATAGCAACCATCTGACTTATCTTCATCCATCCTTTCCAGATTTTTTATCCCAAATTGGCTCTTCAGGAATATAGTCACTCTCTCCCAAAGTTTCCACCAAACATGCATTGACAGCAGACAAATCCTTACTTAGCACTGACTTCAAATCCTTTCCTCTTCCCTAGTCTCAGTTGCCATGCCACCCCTTTTTTATGTCCTAAGAAGCATTTTTTAATAAGTTAAACAGTCAGATCATCCACTGTTGAAGATGAGAAAAGGCCAGACAATGGGAAAGAAAATGAGTGATCCCCAAACCCTGAGGCCCAGAAGAACAGTTAGAGGTACACTGTCTAAATACTGGAGGATGGAGGAGGCAGATAACAATGATTCATATAAGCCTGCATAAGATTATACAGGTATTTAAGTCAGTGTAAGAAGAAGGAGTTCCCATAGCTTCCTAGGAGCCTACAGTGTGATTTGTGGGTCTCTGCTAATGGTGTATAAAAAAGTCTTAAGTATAAAGAAGGTATTGAGAGGTTTTTTTCTCTTTTAACTATAAAACCAACTCTCAGATAATTATTCCATATGGGGCAGGTTAAACAAACTCATTTCCTGGAAAGGGGAATGAGTGCTATGTGTTGAAAGAGAACCAAAATGTGGAGAACAGAAAGCAGCCATACAAGAGCTGATTGGCAGAATGGAGATTGGTCAGAAAAGCCATCTGCAGCCTAAGAACAAGAACTTCGGTGGAGCGATAAAAGGGGACAGTACACAGGTAATGAGAGATCAGCAGCCACTGGTGCCTGTTGAGGAGAAGATGGGTAAAGAGAACAACTGAAAACAAACACTTTGGTAGACAGGAACCATGGAGATGGCACAAATAGGAAGCAACCTACCCTGATTATCCCCATCTGGAGCCTTGTCTACAGAAATATGAAAAGTCATGGAGCTTGTATAGGTCTTAATAAAGTGCTGATAATTGGATACTAGCTGAGAACAGGCACTCTCTGCAAATAATAATTTATAAATAAAAATGTTCACTTTCTGAACTTTTTAGTTCACTTTAAAATTGTTCATTTTTTAGATCATAGATTTAGAGCTGGAATACACTGCAAAGGTGTAATGGAAGCTAAAGATCTTCCCCCACCCATTAATAGGCCTCAGGTGGAACCCATTAATAGAAGCTTGATTGGGGAGGCTTGTTTTGTAGGAAGGTCCACTCATTTTATTAATTGTCATGGGGTTGTGATGCCTTCTGACTCTGAAAAGTTCATATATACTCTGAAGTGAAGTTTAGCTTTGGGGCTTATTCTTTAGAAGAAGGTTCGTGTGTCAGATGAGACTCTGGGTAGCTGCTAATGAGACCCCGGCTTTGAAAACCCAGATGTTGGTGCTTCTCTCTCTGGTAACTATGTATGCATGCAATGGTCAGACAGTCAGATCTGTCTGTTGATCTGTGGTGTATATACTGCTTATGGTCAGACAGTTAGAAGCATGGTCTGCTGGCCTTTATTTCTCTGCTTGTATTTTCTTCGTTGGTATATGTGATTAAAAAAGATTGTTGATCCCTCAAAAGCTGCTTTCCTTTTAGAAAAGCAGATCTAAGAACCAGTGGTCATCCTGGATGTGTACCAACCTTTGTGGAAGCCTGCCAAACCTTCTTCCCCAAATGAGTGGTAGGCCCTAGTCTTTTTCCTCCCCACTTTGGAGTAAGTGAAAGTATTTTCTGATTGTTTCTAATCAGCTAATGGTGTGTCTTTTAATTAGCCACTAAATTAGGAATGAACATGACTATAAAAAGCTCAGTCTGACCAACTCTCTCCCTTGTCCCTGAAAGCTTTCCATTGAGGAGAAAGAAGAAATGCTTCAGAGCTCCAGGCTGGGGGAGAGACAGAAGGAATGGCAGCAGCCTCCTGCCATAGCTGTCTTATCTCCTTCATCTTGCTACCAGAGGGACATAAACATATTGTGTCTTTTTTTCTTCTATTTGTATTGTTTCATTCTTTTCTGCTCTTAGGAGAATATGTATTAGTGCTAAGACACGTTATGGCCTTGTGAGCTTCAAAAGGTAGGAAGTTCTCCTTAAACAACTGAGCCAGAAGCAACCGTAGCCAAGTCAAATAATGATCCAGCCCCAAGGAGCAAGTTGCTTGACCCTGTCTAGCAGTTAATAGCTCCAGCACTCAAGATAGCACGCCCTGCAATCAAGAAACATCCATTAGCTATGCCAAATACAGAAGTTAATTTTGTTGGGGGAATATTTTGTAAAAACAATTTTAAATTTGGGGGCAACTAGGTGCTACAATGAACAGAGTGTAGGCCTGGCATCAGGTAGACTCATCTTCCTGAATTCAAATCTGGCCTCAGATACTTACTGGTTGTGTGACCCTGAGAAAGTCACTTGACCCTGTTTGTCTTAATTTCTTCATCTGTAAAATGAGGTGGAAAAGGAAATAGAAACCACTCTAGTACCTTTGCAAGAAAACCCCAAAAAGGGGTCAAGAAGAATCAGACAGGAATGAAACAACTGAATAAAAACAACACTTTAACTTTGAGCCCTTTGTTCTCAGGAACCAGCATGGTAGAGGATCATATCTTTCTAGTTTGGAATGTGGTAGTGCAGTCCTTGTTATATGTTCTCAGTAAATATTCATTTTTAAAAATTTATTGATGCTTACTGGTTAATTGATATTAAGAAGATAGAAACTGGTCCAATTATGTTGTGGGGAAATCACCAGATAAGAGAATATGAAGAATAGTATAGAAAACCACACAGTTCCTAAGGGTCACCCTTAGATCCGTAAGGAAAGAAGTAGTAGCTGACCTCCAGAGAACTGACCTGTAAGTTGGAAAACAGGGAGAACAACGAGTCCATGAACTAGCGTTACAAATCTAGAAACCTGTATGTGGCAGTTTTGTTTATACACAATAATGGAAAATGTATAATAAAGAAACCAAGGCATAGAGAGATTAGATGATTTATTTAACTTCTATTGACCTGAAAACTTGGTTAAAGAAAAGGCAACAGGCTAAATGCATACATTTTATGATTTAATTAATTAATTAATCAATTCCCTATTAAAGACAAAGGTAACATAATGCATTATGTAGCCAGAAATGTTCTGGCTACCCAGTGCAGAAATCTTCTGGCTTATATACATTTTGCCATGAGAAAGGAACTCTCCTAGTTGAACAAATCATAAATTCAGTAAGACAAGACAATTAACAGAGTAATGTCGGTTGGGCCTTGCGATTCCAAGCTGTGTAAACATATGTCTTGGTGACGAGGAAAGAAATCCCACCACTAGTGAGTGGCAGGCTTCCTGCCCTAAACAGATAACTGATATAGGAAAGGGTAAACAAAGTTCAATAGAAATTACGACCTAAGATGTCTATATTTTCTTTACCATTAATATGCCATAACATAGTATATGTCTATAGATAATAAGATATAAAGGAAAGTCCCATTATTCAAGATAGTGTCTTAGGTTAAAGGTCTCCTAAGGAATGTAGAGTCAGCCTTGACTGGCTTTGTTGACATAGGAAGAGGCATTCTTTGAGTTTGCTTCAGAGAGAACAAAGAGATTATTCCAAAATTTTATATTAAACATTATCACTTCATATAAGTACCTACTTGCCAACATGATCCTGAAGCTCAGATCTTGATCCCCACCTGTGATCTTTCTACTGCGCTACTTTCTATGAATTGATGAATAAGTGAGCAAAAAAAAAAAAAAAGATTAAATGTTTACTATGTACCAAGGATTTGCTAAGTGTTGGGAATTAAAATTTTAAAATTAAGACAATCCATGCTCTCAAGAAATTAGAGGAGATTGTTCAGTTGGGACGGTTCAACTTCACAGCAAATGGAAGGTTCTAACGCCTTAGTGTGCTATGGTAAGGCACATGGAAATTCTCAGTGGTCATTAAAATACAGTAAAAACCTGTTTTTCCATTTTACTGAAAGAATTATAGCTAACAACTCTCCACTCATCTAAATGATGTAAGAAGCCATATCTGCTGAAGCTGAAGGGGTAGAGAAGCCCAAGTTCATGATGAATGGAAAGGGAAGAGTAGGCCCAAGAACTGGAACAGAACCAGGGTAATTCCTACTATGTGTTACAATGAAGGGGTGAGCATCCTCCTAAAAAGACAAAAGCAGTCAGAAGGGATGATCCTAATGGAATTTGAGTAGGGAGAGGGCTTAGGAGTAGGTGGGATCATTGAAGGACCCCTGTGAGCCTGGATGAATTTATTAAAGTCAGAATCTCTTACTTAAAAATAAATGATTGATAGTAATAGTGAGATTACAAACAAAACTAAATTTCAGAATGTTTTGATCATTCTCTACCAGTGCTAGGTATAATAGTGAAGACCCCAGAATAACCAGGAGGGCCTGCTGTACAGGTTCTTAGATCTGCTTTTCTAAAAGCAAAGCAACTTTTGAAGGGTCAACCATCTATTGTAATCAAGCACATGTATTATTCACTTAGTTCATGGGAAGAAGTTAGCACCTTGAACTTCAGAGAAAATATAAACAGAGAAATAAAGACCAACAGGGCTTCCAACTGTGTGACCATAAGCAATACATATATCACAGATCAACAGACAGATCCAACTGTCTGACCATTACATATATACATAGTTACCAGAGAGAGAAGCACTAAAATCTGGGTTTTCAAAGCCAGGGGGCTCCTTAGTAGCTGCCCAGAGTCTCCTCTGGCCAAACAAACATTTCTAATGAGTAAACCCCAAAGTAAAACCTCACCTCAGTGCTTTTTAACACTTTTCAGAGCCAGAGGGCATCACAACCCTTGAGAACCATTGCCTCCTTAGAAATTAACAAAAGGTGTGGGCCTTCCTACAAAACCAATCTCCCCTAATCAAGCTTCCCTTAATGGGCAGATCCATTAATTGGGTAGGGAAGCTCTTTAATTCTCATTAACATAATTAACATTACATTAGGCTTTATCTATTATTCAGATATGTATAAATAAATAATTTGAGGTGACTAAGAAAAAGCACAAGTACCATGTTTTGAGTGGATTTGTTAAATTATTACTTTTCTCCCTTTAAAATCTTACATTTATTTTAAGCAATTATTAATATAAGTTCATTTTTCCTTGGCTGATTTACTCTCTATATGTTCTGAAGTTAGGGGGCACATCCCTAAGCTTGGAAAAGATTATTTCAGAAGGTATTTGGGCCAATTATGATAGATAGATAGATAAATAGATAGATAGATTAGATAGAAAGAAAGAAACATGGCATAAGTGTAAGCATTGATACTGATGTAGCTAGAGTACAGATACATATACATAGATATAGATGCAAACACATAGAGATCTTTAGATATATTTATTTTTATTTATTAATTATATCAATATCTAGATACAGAAGAGACAGAAGAGATAGCAATAGAAGAGAGAGAGAGAGAGAGAGAGAGAGAGAGAGAGAGAGAGAGAGAGAGAGAGAGAATGAGAGAGGAGAATTGGTCAGAATATGAATACCTCTTGTTATATTTTTAATTCATAATCACAATAATCACAATCATATTTTTGTGAATTTGTCCTGTCTAAAATTTATAATTAAAGGTAACATTAAATGAGCTGTTTTTTTCACATTTCACAAGATAACAATTCTAATTTCTTCATGAAGGATAATATCCAGCAAATTTTTTTTAAAATTTTTTTCCCTAATCTTCAAAAGTATAACTTTGGGTATCTACTTGTTTTGTTAATTCTTGCAATATGACAGACCAAAAGCAATAACTACACCTGACCTTTAGTGCCAGTAAAAAGGAATAAAAGTGTCAATTTGGCATAGCACAAAGAATTTTAATACTCAATAGGAATGAGAAATTAACCCAGCACTGCCTAAATTATATCACTTAACAGATTATAAAATATTTGCATCCTTGCTGAGGTAGATAAATCCTATTTGCCCAAACATTTTTATCTTTGGCTACATATTTGATATAATGGTTCTTGTTTTTCTTTGGGAGTAGCTAGGGAATTATTCCCACTTATTTCCTTTAGCAAAATTAAATGTGTATATCATAGACAGATTATGTTTGAACTAAATTTTGCTTTGTTGTTCTCCACTTCCTTTGCATTTAGCAAATAGATTCACATAGTAACAAGATACAAGAGGATCAAGCTCATTTGAAGGATCCACATCCAAGGCCATACAAGAAAAAAAATGCCATCTGTCAATTCAATTAGTTTCTTCTTATCAGTTAACTACAGAACAATAGCGTTCTGGCATTTAGAGGTATGCAAGTGGTGCATGAGAAATGTTAAGGCTCTCTTTTCCAAACGCAACATTTTTTATTTTAAATGTGAAACAAAAAATGCAGGTGTCATATAATTTGTTCCTCTTCTCACACGACAGACTACCCCTAGAAAGGTCTAGCAGTCAAACATGATATCTGTTGCCTACCAACAATCTGATAATTGTGTGCTTTAGATGACCTGTATGTTTCTGGATGTTAACCCTTATGTGGTTAAATTAATTAAATTATTTAGCTTTCAAAAACATTTATGATTTTTGACAAGAATGTCAGAAAAGCATAGGCTTATTACACTTAAAAATTGTAATATACCCTTATGTAAATTACATGATCTCATAAATCTAGCCACAAATATGAGAGCTTATTTTAAAATAGCAAAAAGTATGAGGTCATAGAAAAATGTACTGAATTTTCAATTGCCATTAGTATTATCAAATAACACTAGTCATAGAAACAGAATACTAGTCATAAAAAAAATTTAATTTCCAATTATCTTTAGTATTATCAAATAGGGGCAGATAGGTGGTACAGTGAATAGAATGACAAACCTGGAGTCAGGAAGACCCATCTTCCTAAGTTTAAAGATGGTCTCAAACACTGGCTATATGACCCCAGGACAAGTCACTTAACCTTGTTTGCCTCAGTTTCCCTATTTGCAAAAAGAACTGAAGAAGTAAAGGGCAAACCAATTCAATATCTTCGTCAAGAAAACCCCAAATGGGGTCAAGTAGAGTTAAACATGACTGAAACAACTGCACAACAAAACTATCAAATAAAGTAGATGAGGAGGAGGATAGTTAACATTCATAAAGGTCATTAGAGTAGCAAAGTGCTTCACATATATTATCTCATTATGTTATCACAACAGCCTTATGAGGTGTGAAATTTGGACTCAGACAAAAACAGCATACACTAACTCCTGTGACTGAGTCTTCTCTTTTCACTGTTGTTCAATGTTAAATGCATACAATTTTTTCAAAACTCATAATGCCTCAAAAAGACATTTGAAGCAACAAAGAATGTTCAAACTGTTTCAGCTTTGTAAATGACAATCACCTTATCCTTAACCCTCAGAGAATCAGAGTTAAACAAAAAGGACATGAATCTGCCAAACATTTAAAAAGTCATACTCATTTTTAATGTGTGGACCTGTGGAAAAAAAAAATACCCATCACAGTTTTGGAGAGTACTTGAGATCCAGAAATAATGCTTCTGGAAATATCAGAGAAGCTCTCAAAAATGAAGACTGGAAGAGATAAAGAAAGCACAAACTTAGCCTCTTGAAACAAACAAAGAGTAGATATCACTATATGGCCTAAAATGAATCAAAGCATTCAATTTCATTTGTGAAATATTTGTTCTGTATCTTCTGCATGCAAAACACTATGCCAGACTCCAGACAAACAAAGCGTCCTTGCCCTTGGGTAGTTCCTCTAATGCCCTCTCATAAGAAGTACCTTGGATATTGCCAAATAAGCATGAGCTTAAACTGAAGTCAACTGAGTTGGAAACCAGGGTCTCCAACTAAGGTTTGACCTCATAAAAGTCATTTTACTTCTCTGGGTCTCAGATTTGTCATGTATAAGATGGATGGCTTGACTTAGATCATCTCTAATGTCCCTTCTTGCTCTAGTCTAGCTCGAGTCCACCAATAAGAAACAAAGTGTTGCCCAGCAGTTACAGCAATTATATTTTTCTCAGCAGCCTTGTCTTTGTTGAAGGAGGGGATTCATTTTGACCCTTGAGGCTATTAAGTCTACGTGAGAAGTGCGAGCTTCACTGAGGTAGAATTTTTGCCTTTCTTAGTTTAGGCTACATCCAAGTCTGACACCAGACAGTTAATTACCTCTGATCCTCAGTTGTTGTTGTTGTTGTTTTTCATTTTTAAAATGGGATGATACTCAGCTATATCACAGAGCCAGTAAATGGCTTGATGAGAAGTTATCCAAGAAAGTCTCTTATAATTACACTGCACTATATTCAATATAAGCTAGAAGTCTCATGTTGAGGAGTAATGAGAACTAAGGTTGGAATCATAAAAGTAATTTAGAATGCAATCAAATTTATGGAAGGATGTTATTTTTAAAATTTATTTCACAATTTTTAGTTCCAAATTATCTTCATCCCCCAATCCTTCCACCATCTATTGAGATGGCAGGCAATATAATATCCATTATGCATGAGAAGCCTTGCAAACCATATTTCTACATTAGCCATGTTGCAAAGAAAAATAACGTTTAAAAAAAGCTCAATCTTCACTCAAAGCTCAACAGTTCTCTCTTTCTAAAAGTTAATAGCATTTTTCAGCATGTATCCTCTGGAATTGTCATAAATCACTGTATTTACTGTGCTATATAAGTGTTCTCCTCCTTCTGCCCATTTCACTTTGTATCAGTTCATATAAGTCTTATGGAAGACGATTATGAGTTCAATTTTAAAGATACAAAATATGAAGAGATATCCAAGTAGAGATTTCATAGGCCTTTACAAATATGGGATTATAAAAAAGATAACAGATTAATAACAAAGAGAGACATTTGAGTCATCCACAGAGAGGTTGTAGTTGAAACAATGGATGAATGAGACCACCAAAAAGTGAATAGAGAGCTAAAATCAGCACAAGGATAGAGTCTGAGGGAATATCCACAATTGGGGAAAAGGAAGAAGAGTAGAAATAAAGGGAAACAAAAGGTGAGGGTACAAATTTAAATGAAGAAAAGTGCAATGACATTGGAAATCAAGGAAGTTAAGTTTCTAGATGTGGATAAAAAACACTGTTAAATGCTGTAGAAAAGCTGAAAATGAAGATTCATAAAATGTATTAGATATCGACAGAAGGTGGTCAATGATAATATTAAGATTTCATTTCAATAGAGTAATAGGTACAAAACCAAGTTACAAAAGGTCATTAAGGCAATACATAGAAAGGAAGTTATGGCAGTGGATGTATATTATACCTTAGGGGAATTTGCCCATTGACAGGAGAAAACAAATGAACAGAAGACAAAAGAAATGGTTAGGTCAAATGAAGGATTTTGTAGGTTTTTTTGTTTGAAGAGAGGTGAAAAGTACTAGAAATGTACCTGCTTCAGCTACACTGAGTAAAATGACAAATTAAAAATGGACACCTTTTTATTTTCTAGATATTTGGATCCAGTCAGAATAGTAAATCTAAGGAAAGTAGACTGAAAAGGAGTTACGTGTGTGAATTGAAGAAATAACTTGTTTGTTAATAAGACAGGAGCACCTTGATTCAAAACTAACTTGTCCCTTGAAAATAGATATTCATTAGTCTTTGTAATTGAACCTAAATGCAAAAGGTACAGTATTCCCTCCATTCCTCCAGATGAATAGGAGCACAGAATTTTGGGGTTTTTTTTTTCTTCTCTCTCTCATGTATGCTTATTGGAGTTTGACCTGCTAAGTGCTCTATTGAATTTGCTTTAAAAGATACCTAGCTACAAAAGACTGAATCTAAACAGATGTGAAATGCAGGAGTCTTTTAACAGTTTCATATGGAAGGATGCATGTGTAGAGTTTATTAGGTACCTCTCCACATTCAAATCCCTATAATATATCTTTTGAGTGAATTAAACGACATGAATTAATACAATTACAAAAGAGAGATAGCCCTTATCCTTGAGAAATTTGTATTCTAATGGAAAGAGACAACACGTATAGGGTAATGGTATTTGGGGAGGAATATTTTTGTTTGGATAGTCACAGGGATGGCAAGTGGAGCCATTTGAAATTTATTTGATACATCCTATATTCAGTAGCAATGGTAGTATTGATTTTTATTATATTCTCGGAGCTGACAAATGTAAAGGGACATTGTTTCTACCGTAGCCAAACAGATGTTCAAGAAGATGACCAGGACATTGAAAAAAAGCATATCTGAAGTTGACCTGGAAATAGCTTTCCCATCAGAGGCATTCACCAATCAGAGTACTTTATTCCAGACTGGGAATTCAAAAATTGAGTTAAGTTCTCCCAGGACATGGACTCTGGAAAGGTAGTTCTTAGGACATGACTTCTGATATCCAGTGCTCTTCTACTGATTTCCAACTAAACATCACATTAGGTTTGAAAATTAAAGGTCCCAAGCAGGTTAGGTTTTTAAAGCATACTAGCACCAAATGCCTGTATAAATCCATCTCAGAAAAAGCAGGTCCCCCTACACATACTTTCTCTCAGTGAAATCCATAGCCATATCTCTGAATGTTACCATTTATTTGTGAACGCTTGCTGTCAAGAATATAGAAGACATTTCTTCTTCCCAAAGGTGTATGTGAGCTTGTGCTCAAAATATAATTAGTAAGGGGTTAAGGATGGGACAGGAAGCAGGCAGTCTCTTTAATAATAACAAAAATAGTGATATTATTGTCTGATTCATATAGCACTAGAAGGTCTACTAAGTGCCTTAAATATATTCTCTAGTTTGCACTTCATAATTTCTATGGGCATTATTGTTCACATTTTACAGAGGAGAAAACTAAGAAGTCAAGTGACTTGATCATCTGTGAAAATCTAGACATTATTTTAGGAGATTTTCCTGGGAAAAAACAATGAACTAAAGAGGAAATGATCTCTTAGGGTCACTCTCAGGTTCAATCAAATCCATAACCTTGTGGGAGATGGGTAGGAAGGAGGTAGGACACAGGTTGCATCAGTATAGAAATCTTGGTTCAAGATGGCTTGTTTTTAAAGAAAACTTTCCTGATTCAATTCAATTCAACAAATTAAAATTAAGTACATATTGTGTACAAAGCATTTTTAATTCAAGGCTCATGGTATTTCCATCTTTCATCTATGCCTTTGTGTAGATTATTTGCTTTGTTTAGAATGTACTCCCTTTTGACCTTGGCCTCCTAGAATCCTTACTTTTTTCAAGGTCCAGCTCAAATACCAATCCCTATATAAGTCCTGTCTTGTTCCCTCTCGATAGCCAATGTTTTGCCCATCCCTCTCCCAAATTACTTTGAGTTGACTTTTAATATATTTTAATATATTACTCCATCTAAGCATAAGTCATTTTAGAGAGACTTGGGCAGCAGGCAAAATGTCTGACAATCAAAGGAAAAGAAGATATTGACTTGGATAATTTATTCAGAGCTAAAAACAAAAAAAGAAAAGCTTTTTTATGGGGAATTTCTTGGAGTTTTTGTTTGTTTGTTCAGCTGTCTTACTGGGAAGACACAACTTCTTGTCCTACTTAGCAGAACATAGGTTCCTGCTCTTCTTAGTAAGCAAGCCATGTTAGAGTTTCAGTTTGATCATCAATAAAATAAGGATATTGGTTTTTAATCTTTCAATGATCTCTAAGGCCCCTTTCAACTACAAAATTCTAAAGTGATTCTACCATTGCCCACACTGAGAAGAGCTAGAGTGTCAAACTACATACTCTTTTAAACAGGACCATGAGAGTAAAGTAATTCATGGTAACATTCACCTTTGCCTTCTGCATATAGAGCATTATAACCAAAATATCTCTGACATTATTGCAGTATGTTAGGACTATAGCATTTGTACATGTTATTTTTCTCCAATAAGAGACACATTTCTTGAGGGCAGGAATTATTTCATTTTTGTTTTTGTTTCTTTGGTGTCAATCACAAGGTCTGACACCTAGTAGACTCTTAATAAGTGCTCATTGAATTAAAGTGAATATTGGTTTTTCAAAAGCAGTTTCACATGATTGATTAATTTTGAGCTATGATCCACTAAACGTGCCAGATCAAAGAAACACAGGTACATAGGCCTAGGGGATCAGAGATTTGAAACTGAAAGAGGCCTCACTTATATTCTAAGTCAGCATTTTCATTTTACAGATGAGGAAAGTGAAGCCTAAAGAGATTAAATGATTTTCCTGGGATCACAAAGGTATGAAATGACAGAGTTATGATGTGAAATGCAATTTCCCCATCCTGTACTTATGCAGTGGATTTTTTAAAAATCCAAATATGGAACTTTACACAATTATGAAATAAGTTGTCTCAATTAATAAAGATTATTATTAATTAGTACTAAATTAATATAATTAGTAAATACTCTGACAGGACTGAACATATTCAAATTCACACTATTCAAAGTCATAATTATGTAAAATGTAGTAATTGGTTTCAAGTTAATGGAAATATACAGTGCAAATTTGAATAATGTCATTTCAAGGAATTTATTATTCCCACTAATGAAGACCTAGCTGAATGTTATGCTAAAAGTGATTTTCCATCTTTTAATCATTCCTAGAGGCCTTTGTCTGCTTCTTCGCCCTAACACTTTCCATCTTTACTCAGACTCCTTTAGGAACTTTTTTTAAAATTTTATATCTATCCCCACCACTGGATATGAGACAACAACTAAAAGCACTTATGAAGTGACTACTGTGTGCCAGTCACTATGCTAAGTGCTAGCGATACAAAGAAAACAAAAACATTCCTTGTCCTCAAGGTACTCACATTGTAATTGGGAAGACAACATGCAAATAGCTATGTACATGTAAGACATAGAGAAAGTAGATAGAAATTAATCTGTGAAGCATTAGGGTGGTAGTGAGAGGGAAGAAATTATAATCACAGGGGATATCTGATAAAAAGGCATGGAGTCTGGAGATGTACTGTCGTGTGAGGAACGGCAGGAATTTCAGTGTTTCTGGATAACATATATAGAAGGGAATAAAGTGCAAAGACTATAAAAGTAGAAAGGGGCCAAAGCACATCATAAATGTTGAGTATGGGAAGAACTGAGATGAAGACTGGCATACTTGAGGGAGTCTGTATCTTTGCAAATCCCCTTTGAACCTAGAAATATTCAACAATGTGTCTTCACTACCCCACTACTGTTTGTTCCTGCCCCCTTCTCAAATGTGAAGAAAAGGGTTTTAAAAAAAACTTCCTCTTATGCCCCTTCATAGTCTCCAGTACGACCTGATCAATGCCTAGTCAGTAGAGCAGAATCAACAGGTTACTGCCTACAACTGTCCTCCACAAGCCAAGAATGACCACTTCAGGAAAGGTGCTGCTTCTACATGCAAGAAGAAAAGTCCCAAAGAAGAAAGTAAGAGCTGTCCAGGGTACCATACAAATTCACATTAAAGACATACATCAAGTTCTTCCCCTTTACCACCCATGAAGTTATACCCCAGAGACCAGATAAAGTAAACAACACATAGTTATTCCTGTAAGGGGTTGAAGGAAGTAAAAGTAAAAAAGTTGTATGCAAAATATCTGTTAATAGAATCAGTGCATACAAGTATAAAAAAGATCTCTTATATTTATGTATATAACCTTTGCTTCTCAAGATTTCAGTTTGGAGGATGAGTTAGAATCCCTTAAATAGCCACAGTTAATGGATTTATGGAGAAGATTGTGACTTTTTTTTACACGACCAATGCAAGAATTTGTTTTACTTGGCTATGCATGTGACTTTCTCTTTTTTTCCAATGAAAGGAGGTAGAAAGGAAAGAAAATATATTATTGTTAATAAAAATTAATTTAAATTTTTAATGTACTTTTAGCTTAAAAGGTGGAGCATGAGGAGAGGGAGAAATGAGAATCAGCTGAAATTCCTAAATTGAATACAGTTTTCCCTCGGGGAGGGGGGGATAAAAAAGCACTCTAAAGAGGAGGTAACAGTTTTAATGAGCTGAAAATATTTTAACTACAGGTCAAGCATACATTGTTAAAGAGCTAAAGAAAACTAATGAGAATGGAGAAATTGAACATTGTTGTATATTTTAGTGGTAAATGTTAATTTATCTAATATTGTTAACTAAGCCAGGGGATAAAGGGAATTTTCTTTCTAAATGTGTTAGTTAAGAATTCAAATTAAAGTTCATTCATTCAACAAACTTTTTTGCTTTTATTTGGTATGTATTGCTTTTAGTTGCTATGTATTATCAGTTCTGTATTACAACAAAAGGAATTAATGAGATAAAATATCACTGCAGATGTTTTTCTTTCCATGTTTTTTTTCCTTTTTGTTACTTTCACTTTTAATAGTTTAACTTTTTAATATGTCTCTTGGTGCCACACCCTTCTAATAATGCCTTGCACATAGTAGATATTTAATAATTGATTGAATTAACAATAATTAGTAAGGCAAAGTCTCTATCCTCAAAGAGATTCCAGTCTAATAAAAACAGTGCTTGTTAAGTTGCATATCTTTAGGCTGAGATTATGACTATTAACGTTATAAAGACATATGCATAGAATATTTTAAGTAAGAGGTGGACCATATTTTAGAGGTTACTGCTTCCAACCCCCTCTCTTTGCAGATGAAGAAATGGAGTTGTGGAGAGTCTAAATTACTTACCTGATGTCATATCGATAGCAGAGGCAGGAATTGAACCCGAGTATTCACCCGGTGTAATCAAAGAGGAAAAGGAAAAAGTATTGTCTACTCCTATTAAAAGTATTACCTTAAGAGAACACCCATAAAATGCTAATGTTAGGGATGAGCATTCCTATGTGAAATATTTCTTAGAAATGGTATTTTTTTAAAATAATATTGAAATCAAACATGATTTATTTTGAAACACCAAAATCCTTTTGGAAACATGTACTTCTCTCTTCCTAAGACTTGCTGTTAAAAGTTAAAACAATGGAATGGATAAGAAGCAAAGAAATGTGGGGTGGGGAAGAAATGTACAAAGAAAAATCTACAGTGGTTTTTTGTCTGTGTCTTGTTTAGCCAATATTTGGCAAGGATCATTTCTGAACAGCACTACATGCTCTATAATGAATTATTATAGTAAGTGATATTTTTAGACTCTCACCAGGATTCACAATTTGGCCTTTACACTGACATTGCATTCATGACACATACTGGTGTTTGACCAATTTAAAAGTAATTGATTGCAACATGATGTGTGAAATCTACTGTGTTAGTGTTATCAAGATACAATTTTGTTTCATAAATGATACCAAGTTTTTGAAAAGAGGACTTTTAATGTACTCTCAGACAGAGTCTCAACAGTAGCCATCTTTTTTTCCTTATAGCTGGGGGCATGTGAACTAGTCTTGAAGAAAATGGAATGAATATTTTGCTACTCATGTCTGCAATTGACAGTTCATTAATAAATAAATCTAGCATTGTACTGTACAAAGTGAGTCATTGAGTTCAGTAAGTAATTCTGGGTGATATGGGAAATGTCACTGATTTCCAATTCTGGAGTTCTTTATTGATGTCATAACTAGTCTAATGCATGAGGAAAAGCAAATTTGATGAGGATGAGGGTTTTTGATTTTTATTTTCTGGGTTTTTTTTTTTTACTGAAAATGTGATTTTATTGATATAAAGAACTTCCGATGAGAGAATTCCCTCTGACACTGCAAATTAGCAGCCTCTCTGCAGTTTATCATCATTGAGGCATGCAGAGGTGACTTGAGTGACTTATGAAGGAGGATACAAAGGGAGACATGGCCAAGCACATTAGAAGTAGGACTTGAATGTAGGTTTCTCTAACGTTGCAGTGTTTTTTCCACTACAACATATTGCTTCTCAGCTTTCCATCGAATATTTCTAATATAACCACAAAGGATATACAGCATTTAACATATTGACCACGTCAGATTTTTTTTTAATTGTTTCCCAAAGAATTTTTTTTTTAAGACACACTGGCGATACACATTATTTCCTCAGACTCCTGCAATAGATGTTATAAATTTAAGAAAAAAATCTCTTTCCTACCAAATATGACATACAATTGTCATCTCTTCCCACTTGACCTTTATTTCTCAATGTGCTATCTGGCAGGTACATTTGACAAGGAAAAGGCATATGTATCTTATATCATATTGCTTCACATAGAGTGTTAGAGCATTCCAAAAATACTCTACTCCCATTTTCAGATGGCAGATATTGAAATTTCAAGGACTCAGGGCACCTGCTCTAAGATAATATGCTAGGAAGAGGAAATAGCACAAAAATGAAGCAAGCAAGCAAGCAAGCAAGGGTCATGTGGATTGCCCCTGTGACTGCATTGTCAGTAGTCTGGCCCCACATTAGTTGCCCTTCATGTCAAAAACTTAAATTGCATTGACTGATGGCTAAATTCCTACCATGATATACCCTCACAGCCTCATTGGTTTTCCATTTAATATTTCAAATAGATATCCCCTCTAAAGCCCTACCATAATGCTCCACAATAGCCCTCAAAGGTAATCCAAATAAAACACAAGCTCTTCCAGGCTGGAAATGTTTTAAATACAAGTCTTGTCATAAACTATCTCTCTGTTACCCAAGGACCAGCCTTGCTAAGTTCAAAGAGGATTATCACTAGAAGGTGGAAAGAAGGAAACAAACATTTACCAACCACACCTGCTGGCCTGGACACCACATGAAAATCATTACTTTCCTTTCTTTTCTCTTTTCTTCTTTTATTTTTTTCTTTTACTGTGGCAACTCATGAATTCGATCTAGTGGGAGACATCAAGGTTACTGGTTATTAACTTTATTTTTATGCTTTCTATATATACTTGTTGTCTCCCTGATGAGAATATAAATTCCTTGAAAGTAGGGATTATTTCAGTCCTTGCACTTGCATTTCCAGCCAGTAGAACAGTTTCCAGCATGTAATAGGTGCTTAACAAATACTTGCTGATTGATTGATCCATAACTTCAAGAAATACTCATGGAATGAAATTTTATTAAATTTCAATAAAATATTACATATATCAGATAAGCAACTAAACCTCTCTGAGACTCCTTTTCTCAAGTATCAAAATGAGGGTTTGGGACTAGATGATCTCAGAGGTTCAATGCGATTCTAATATTCCAGCATTTTATCACTTCAGATTCTCCAGAACAATTCAATAATATTACTCTCATTGCAAAAGTTAGTCCTAGGTTTTTAATTTGCTGTGCTATAAGAGACATTAATTTGTTCACTAGCTTCTGTAATAGAGCTCATAGAGAGACTGGCATGGGAAAAAGGAAATAAAACAGAAAATAATGAAGTTTGAAGGAAAAAAAATTAAGCAACCTTTCTAAATGTGTAAAGTTCCTAATAGATTTTGTACTCCTAGAGGACAAAAATCATTGCCTTATTCAATTTTGTGCTCCCTATAGTGCTGAGCCTGTTCTTTACAATTATTGTATCTCCTTATACCTGAGATTACTTTACAGTGAAAACCATAATCTAAAATGGGACCATTCTAATCTTTCTTGGTCATTCAGAATACTCTAGAATTTGGAAGTAATTGCATGGGCCTGCTCCAGAATATATTTGTCCCTCCAGATCTAGGCTAGACTCAAATGTGCATCCAGGATTAAGAAGCTAGAACCACAACCAATTGCCTTAATATTTTTCCTTTAATGTCAAACTTTGAAGCCTGGTATTTTTATTCAGGGCAAATATTACCAAGAATATTTAGAATGATATCATAAAAGATCACAGGTTTAGAGATGAGTGTACTACAGAGATAATTTATTCCAACCCTTTTATTGTACAGATCACAAAAATGAGCTGCAAGAAGTTGTAAGACTTATCCAAGGTCACAGAGAAAATAGCAGCAGAGAATGTTAGAGCCAGGTGATTCGAGTTCAAATACTGCTTCAGACACTACCTGTGTGATCTTGGGCAAGTCATTTAACCTTTTTCTGACTCAGTTTCCTCATCTGTAAATTGGAGGGATTACTAGCACCCACTCCACAAGGTAGCTATGAGTATCAAAGGAAATAGCACATAAAATATTTAACAAATTTTAAAGTGCTTTACAAATGCTATTCATTGTAGTATTACTACACCCTAAGAATAAAGCACATCCTACTAAATGACACATTCCTTCCTTTCTTAAATAAATGTTTGTAAAATTGTAATGTAGTAGTCATTCCCTTTCATATCCCAGTGAAAATAAACTTCACAATGGATTTTAGTTATTAAGGAATAGTAAGTGACACATACAAGGAAGAGACAAGCAGTTGCTGCTCTGCCAGACTCATGTCCAATTGGGAGCTGCTGCAACGCCATGCTAATAACTGTCAAAAAAAAGAGGGCCAGTTCCACCCTAGTTAGCTCCCTTGGCTCATTAGCAAATGGAAAAATCAGATACTGCTTGGCTATCTGCAGTCTCAGAAACATCTCTTCAGAGATAAAGCCATAGGAAAATTAAGAAGATCACTGTTGTATTAATCCTTCATCTTGTCTTAAAATCACATGTGTTTAATCTAGCTAATACCCTTATATTGATAAGCTCAGTGAATATTTGAGACCAAAACTCACTCAAAGTGATATTTTCCAAATTAATCAAGGTTGTTATATTTCTCCATAAGAAAAAGGAAGAGTACTGGAGGGGAAGGCATAAGGAGGAGAAGCACTTTATTTTACAGAAATCAATACAACCAGCATTTCATATTTCCTTCTGTAAACATCTAGGTTTTGTAGGTGTGTTTTAACTTAATGAATTGAGATTCACCTCAGCTTTTCCCTCAGCTGACACATATGCCTTATTCTTTCCCCCTTACCTCATTTAAATGCTTTGAGATGTACTATTTCTGTAGCAAAGTTCCCTCCTGACATGGTGTCTTCTGTTGACTGACAGGCAGAACACACACCCACGAAACAGAATGTCAAAGAACATGACATGATAAAGGCAAACATAGTTTAATATAGTACTGATAATGCCAAACTACTTAGCATTCTCTCACCCTCTGACAGACTACCCTTGTAACCTACAGCACAGCTCTTCAAGCTGGGCTTCACTGAGGAAAAATCCACATTCTCTCAGCCATGAAAGCAAGGGAAAATGGGACAACTTACAGATGGCATGCCTCTTCAAGTTTAAACCTGGTTGAAATAAATAGTAGAATTGGCAGGGGTCCAGGTATTTCAGAAATAAACTGATCAGTCACAGGAAACCAAACTGGTCTGCTCTTCATAAAATAATAGTACATCAAGTAAAACTTCAAAGGAAAGACATCTTCCTTTCAGAGTAAAGTCCATTTTTTCCCTCATTTTACCCTTTAGAACACTGAGGCCAAGTGAATTTAAGTGACTTGTCCAGGGTCAAGGAGTAACCCTGTAAATTATTAAAAGTCAGGGCTTGAATTAGGGTCCTCAGATTGTGGCTGTGTATTTGCATGACTTAAGAGATCATTGATTCTTCTTAATTGTCCTGTCTGTTTTTTTAATTAATTTATTTTTATATTTCAATGTTCACTTCCATAAGATTTTGAGCTCCAAATTTTCTCCCCATTTCTCCCTTCCCCCATGCCAAGTCTGTATGCATTCTGATAACCTCTTCCCCCAATCTGCCCTCCCTTCTATCATCCCCTCCCCCTTTCTCTTATCCCCTTCCCTTCTGTTTTCCTGTAGGGCAAGATAGATTTCTTTACCCCATTGCCTATATATCTTATTTTCCAGTTGCATGTAAAAACAATTTTTAACATTTGTTTTTAAAACTGAGTTGCACATTCTTTCCCTCCCTCCCTCTCTCCCCACCCACCCTCATCGAGAAGAAAGGCAATTAAATGTAGGTTACACATATTTAGTCATACAAAACACTTCCATAACAGTCATGTTGTGAAAGACTAGCTATATTTCCCTCCATCCCATCTCACCCCCCCACTTATTCTATTCTCTCCTTTGACACTGTTTCTCTTCAAAAATGTTTGCTTCTGATCATCCCCTCCTCCCTTCTATTTTCTCTCCCTTCTATCATCCCAACTCTGTTATTCCCTTCCCCCTTACTTTCCTGTACAGTAAGATAGATTGTCATATGCAATTGGGTGTCTATATTATTCCTTCCCTAAGCCAAATCTGATGAGAGTAAGGTTAACTTATTCCCTCTCATCTCCCCCCACTACTCCCCACTGTAAAAGCTTTTTCTTGCCTCTTTTATGTGAGATAATTTACCCCATTCTACCTCTCCCTTTCTTCTTCTCCTAATATATTCCTCTCTCTCTCACCCCTTAATTTTATTTTTTAGATATCATCCTTTCATATTCAACTTACCCCTGTGTCATAAATATATATGAATGTACATACATATATGTGTGTGTGTATATATGTGTGTGTGTGTGTGTGTGTGTGTGTGTGTGTGTGTGTGTGTGTGTGTGTGTGTGTGTGTGTATATATATATATATATATATATATATATATATATATATATATATATATATATATATATTCCCTCTACCCTAATTACTCTGTCATTGTGTGGGTTCTGCTGCTCTAGAATTTATTTAGGGTTATTTTTTTTTTTTTGATTTCCAAACCTTTTATTTGACTCTGGACACACTGAGAGTTTTCAAATATCCCTCTTTTTTTTTTATTTTTATTTTTTTTTATTTTTATAATGTTTAACACTCACTGCCATACAATTGCGATTTTATCCCTCCCCACCCACCCCCCACTACCTCCCTCCCTCCCCACGACTGCATACAATTCTGTATAGATTCTACATATACTTTCCTATTGAGTATATTTTCACTATAGTCATGCTATGTAGTCAGACTAAGATAAATGAAAGAATCCGTATAACAAATCAGAACATGATACACAAACAGATACACATACACAAGCATGATCTGCTACATTATGTGAGTGACTTCCATATTTCTCTCTCTGAGTGTGGAAGGCATTTTGCCTTGAGGTCCACCATTGGGATTTTTTTTTTCAGAAGTTCTTGTGTTATTACAAAAATCTAAGTCTACCAGAAAAAACTCTCACACACTGTGGTTGTTGCTGTGCATAAAGTTCTCCTGGTTCTGCTCCTTTCACTCAGCATCAGGTCATATAAGGCCTTCCAGGCCTCTCTGAAGTCTTCTTGTTCATCATTTCTTATGACACAATAGTACTCCATTATTACATTCATATACCATAATTTATTCAGCCATTCCCCAGTTGATGGACATCCCCTTGACTTCCAGTTTTTGGCAACTACATAGAGTGCTGCTATAAATATTTTTGTACATATGGGACCCTTTCCCATTTTTATGATCTCTTGGGGATATAGTCCTAGTAGCGATATTGCTGGGTCAAAGGGTATGCACATTTTTGTAGCCCTTTGGGCATAGTTCCAAATTGCTCTCCAGAATGGTTGGATGCGCTCACAGCTCCACCAACAATGAATTAGTGTTCCAACTCTTCCACATCCTCTCCAGCATTTATCATTTTCTTGTTCTGTCATGTTTGCCAATCTTATAGGTGTGATGTGGTACCTCAGAGTTGTTTTGATTTGCATCTCTCTAACCAATAGTGATTTAGAGCATTTTTTCATATGATTATAGATAGCTTTAATTTCTTCCTCTGAAAATTGCCTGTTCATATCCTTTGACCATTTATCAATTGGGGAATGACTTGTATGATTATACATTTGGGTCAGTTCTCTATATATTCTAGAAATGAGGCCTTTATCCCGGAGCTTAGCTGTAAAAATTTTTTCCCAATTTACTACATCCCTCCGGATTTTGGTTGCATTGGGTTTGGTTGTGCAAAAACTTCTCAGTTTAATGTACTCAAAGTTATCCATTTTGCATTTCATAATGCATTCTATCTCTCCTTTAGTAAAGAATTCTTCCCTTCTCCATAGATCTGATAAATACACTATTCCTTGCTTCTCCAGTTTATTCATGGTATCAATCTTTATACCTAAATCATGTACCCATTTGGACTTTATTCTTGTGTACGGTGTCAGGTATGGGTCTATGCCTAATTTCCGCCACACTGTTATCCAGTTTTCCCAGCAATTTTTATCAAACAATGAGTTCTTATCCCAGAAGCTGGGGTCCTTGGGTTTATCAAACAGAAGGTTGCTATATTCCTTGCCTACTGCATCTTGAGTGCCAAGTCTATTCCACTTGTCTACCTCTCTGTTTCTTAGCCAATACCAAGTGGTGTTGATAATTGCTGCTTTATAGTACAGTTTGAGGTCTGGTAGCGCTAGGCCACCTTCCCAAGCATTTCTTTTCATTAGTCCCTTTGATATTCTGGACCTTTTGTTTTTCCAAATGAATTTTGATATTATTTTATCCAGCTCTAGAAAATAGTTGTCTGATAGTTTAATTGGTATGGCACTAAATAAGTATATTAATTTGGGTAGAATTGTCATTTTTATTATATTAGCACGGCCTACCCATGAGCAACTAATGTTTTTCCACTTACTTAAATCTGACTTTATTTGTGCAAAAAGTGTCTTGTAATTGTGTTCATATAGTCCCAGGGTTTGTTTTGGCAGGTAGACTCCTAAGTATTTTATACTGTCTACCCTAACTTTAAATGGGATTTCTCTTTCTATCTCTTGCTGTTGGACTTTGTTGCTAATATATAGGAATGCAGAAGATTTGTGTGGGTTTATTTTGTACCCTGCAACTTTGGCAAAGTTGTTTATTAATTCAAGTAATTTTTTACTTGAATTTCTGGGATTCTTTAGGTAAATCATCATATCATCTGCAAAGAGTGATAACTTAGTTTCTTCTTTGGCTATTCTAATTCCTTGAATATCTTTATCTTGTATAATTGCTACAGCTAACATTTCTAGTACCATATTGAATAATAGTGGTGATAATGGACACCCTTGTTTCACCCCTGATCTTATTGGGAATGCATCCAGCTTATCCCCATTGCATATAATGCTTGCTGAAGGTTTTAGATAGATACTGCTTATTATTTTATGGAAAGTTCCCTTTATTCCTACGTTCTCCAATGTTTTTACTAGGAATGGATGTTGTATTTTGTCAAAAGCTTTTTCTGCATCTATTGAGATAATCATGTGGTTTTTGTTAGCTTTGTTGTTGATGTGATCGATAATGCTAATAGTTTTCCTAATATTGAACCAGCCCTGTAGTCCTGGTATGAATCCTACCTGATCATAATGTATTAATCTCGTGATAAGATGCTGTATTCGTTTTGCTAAAATCTTATTTAAAATTTTTGCATCTATATTCATTAGGGAAATTGGTCTATAATTTTCTTTCTCTGTTTTGTCTCTTCCTGGTTTGGGTATCAAAACCATATTTGTATCATAGAAAGAATTTGGGAGGACTCCTTCTTCCCCAATTTTCAAGAATAGTGTATGAAGTATTGGAATTAACTATTCTTTAAATGTTTGATAGAATTCACTTGTGAATCCATCTGGCCCTGGAGATTTTTTCCTAGGGAGTTCATTGATGGCTTGTTCAATTTCTTTTTCTGAGATGGGGTTGTGTAAGTATTCAAATTCCTCTTCTGTTAATCTGGGCAATTTGTATTTTTTAAAATATTCATCCATCTAGTTTAGATTGTCGAATTTGTGGGCATAAAGTTGGGCAAAGTAGTTTCTAATTATTGTTTTAATTTCCTCCTCATTGGAGGTGAGTTCACCCCTTTCATTTTTAATGTTAGTAATTTGGTTTTCTTCTTTCTTTTTTTTGATCAGATTAACCAAAGGTTTATCAATTTTATTAGTTTTTTCATAAAACCAACTATTGGTTTTATTTATTAATTCAATAGTTTTCTTAATTTCAATTTTATTAATCTCTCCTTTGGTTTTCAGTATTTCTAATTTGGTATTTACTTGGGGATTTTCAATTTGTTCTTTTTCTAGCTTTTTCAACTGCAAGCCTAAGTCATTGATCTCCTCTTTCTCTATTTTATTTATGTAAGCATTCAGAGATATAAAACTTCCCCTAATAACTGCTTTTGCAGTGTCCCATAAGTTTTGGTATGTTGTCTCACTATTGTCATTCTCTTGAATGAAGTTGTTGATTGTTTCTATGATTTCTTCTTTAACCCAATCCTTCTTTAGAATTAGATTATTTAGTTTCCAATTGATTTTTGGTTTCTCTTTCCATGGCCTTTTATTACATGTAATTTTTAATGCATTATGATCTGAAAAGGATGCATTGATTATCTCTACCTTTCTGCACTGGATTGTGAGATTTTTATGTCCTAGTACATGGTCAATTTTTGTAAATGTTCCATGTACCGCTGAGGAAAAGGTATATTCCTTTCTATTCCCATTTAATTTTCTCCAAAGATCTATCATATCTACCTTATCCAGAGTTTTATTTACCTCCTTAACCTCTTTCTTGTTTATTTTGAGGTTGAATTTATCTAGTTCAGAGAGGGGGAGGTTGAGGTCCCCCACTAGTATAGTTTTGCTATCAATTTCTTCCTTCAACTCCCCCAACCTCTCCTCTAAGAATCTGGATGCTATACCACTTGGAGCATACATCTTTAGTAATGATATTGCTTCATTGTCTATGGTGCCTTTTAGCAGGATATAGTTTCCATTCTTATCCCTTTTGATTAGATCTATTTCTGCTTTTGCTTTGTCTGAGATTAGGATTGCTACTCCTGCCTTTCTTACATGAGCTGAGGCACAATATATTCTGCTCCATCCTTTGACCTTTATCCTATGTGTATCCCCCCGTTTCAAATGTGTTTCTTGTAAGCAGCATATTGTTGGATTATGGCTTTTAATCCATTCTGCTATCCGTCTCCGTTTTATGGGAGAGTTCATCCCATTCACATTCACAGTTATGATTACAATCTGTGTATTTCCCTCCACCCTCTTTCCCACCATTTGTGCTTTTAACTCTCCCGTCTCCCTTCCCCTCCTCAATAGTATTCACTTTTCTCCCCCTCCTCCTGCAGCCTTCCCCTCCTTCTTTTAGCCCCCCTCCCTTTTACTCCCCTTTACTCTTATTGCTTCTTTCCTCCCTTTTAGCCACCCTCCCCTTTCTTCCCCCTTCCCCTCCTACTACCTGTAGAGCTAGTTAGGATTATCTACTTAAGATTATTGTTCCCTCCTTTGAACAAATCAGATGAGAGTACCTCTCAAACAATGCTCATCTCCCTCCCCTCCTTCCCTCTACTATAGTTTTGTACTTCTTCCTGTGATATAATTTACCATTTTCTGCTTCCCCCTTTCCACACCTCCTATTACATTCCCTTCTCATACTTAAATCATATTTTTGACATGACATCATTTACTTTATGCCCGTTCCCTCTACATATATCCCTTTTATCATAATAGCTGCACAGTTCTCAAGATTAACAGGTATCTTCTTCCCTTATAGGGAGGTAAACAGATTGCCCTAATTGAGTTGCAAGTTTTTGTTTTTTGTTTTTTCCCCTCTGTTTACCTTTTTATGATTCTCTGGAGACCTGCATTTGAAGATCAAATTGTCTATTGAGTTCTGGAGTTTTGGTCAGGAAGCTCTGGAAATCCCTTATTTCGTTGAATGACTTTCTCCTTGCCTGAAATGTTATGCTGAACTTTGCTGGGTAGTTGATCCTTGGTTGAAGTCCCAACTCCTTTGCCTTACAGAATATTGGGTTCCAATTCTTTCGATCTTTTAATGTAGAAGCTGCAAGGTCCTGTGTGATCCTGACTGTGTGACCTTGATATTTGAATTGTTTCTTTCTGGCTGCTTGTAGTATTTTCTCCTTCACTTGATAGCTCTGGAATTTGGCAACTATATTTCTTGGGGTTTTGAGTTTGGGATCCCTTTCGGGAGGGGAACGGTGGATTCTTTTGATGACTATTTTGCCCTCTGAGTCTAGTACTTCTGGGCAGTTTTCCTTGATGATTTCCTGGAAGATATTGTCCAGACTCTTTTCTTCATCATGGGTTTCTGGCAGGCCAATAATTCTTAGATTTTCTCTCCTGGATCTATTTTCCAGGTCAGTTGTTTTTCCAATTAAATATTTTACATTTTCTTCTATCTTTTCATTCTTTAGATTTTGTTTGACTGATTCTTGTTGCCTCATTGAGTCATTAGTTTCTACTTGCCCAATTCTAATCTTGATCGTATTGTTTTCTTCAGTTAGCTTTCGCATCTCCTTTTCCATCTGACCAATTTTTCCCTTTAAGGAGCTATTTTCTCCATTTAATTTTTGTACTTCTTTTTCCATTCGACCAATTTTCCCAGTTAGGTTTTGGGTTTCCTTTTCCATCTGATCAATTTTCCCTATTAGGTTTTGAGTTTCCTTTTCTGTTTGATTAACTCTTCCTTTTAGGGAATTATTCTCTCCAGTTAATTTTTGAACTTCCTTTTCCATTTCTTCAATTTTCTTTTTCAGAGTGATGTTCTCATCAGTGAATTCTTTTTTTATAGTTTTAAAATCATTGGCCAGTTTTTCTTTTATATCCTTCTTCAGACGTTCCAGGTAATCTAGTTGTGCTTGCGAGAAATTCATAGTCCCATCTGAGGTTTCAGATGGAAGTACAGTCTCAGCTCTGACCTCTTTGGTGTTTGTGTTTTGGTCCTTATCCCCATAGAAAGATTCTATGGTTTTTTCACTTTTCGTCTGCTTTTTCCGATTCATGATGTTGGCTGAGTGTTGTAGCTTTTGGTTCTTTCAGTCAGAAGATACAGATCTTTTAAGTTGAGTTGATGTGTGTCTAGGCTAAAAGCAGGCTTTGTTGTTGTTGTTGTTGTTGTTGTTGTTGTTTCCCAGATCAACCCTGGGGTTAGCTTGATAGGTGTGTGGGAGGGGTGGTCTGGTCTCAGGATATCTCCTCAGCTGACCTGAGGCAAAGGCAAGGTCAGGGGATGGTGATCCCAGCTTCCCTATTGTCTTCCCTTTTCCCCTGAAGGGCTGGGGCATGCCTAGAAGCTAATGCGTCTTCCCGCCTCTTCTGGGGCTCGTCTCTCAGCGCTGAGGCTTGCCTGGGTCTCAGTGCGAATTTTCTCTGCCCTGGGTCGTCTGTCCCTCCAGATCGCCTCTGCCACAGTAGGAAGAATCCCCCCTTGCCACTTTTCCAGCCTCTGGTGTTATGAGACCACCCGTCCCCTTCTGCTGTTCCCACTGATCCAGGATTAATCTGGGGAAGAATTTTATGGTTCCCTCATGGTCATCAGGGGGGAGGAGAGAGCACTTACTGATCACTCCGCCATCCCAGCTCCTGAAAGTTCAAGTAGTTGACCCACCGAACTCCAGTCTTCAGCCTGAAGGTTTCAAGGGCTGCTGCGCTGATATCTGGCGCTCAGCGGCTCTCCTCGGCTCGGCCTGGCTTATCTCCTGCTCCGCTGTTCTCACCCGCCACTCTCGGGCCCCTCAGGTCCCCTCTGCCCTGCCGCACCAACTGCGCTGCGCTGTGCGCCGGGGTCTTACCCTCGCGGAACAGATCCCTCCCGTGGACTCTCCAGTCCAACCTGGGCTCCGAATCCGTCAAAGTCCATCACCCACTGGATTCTACACCTCCAAAGTCTGGTCAGACTCTCCCCCCAGAGATATCCAGAGGAGTTTTTCCAGGAGCTTAGGTGAGTCGTTGCTTTCACTCCGCCATCTTGGCTCCGCCCCCCCAGAATAAACTTCTAAAAGTTATGACTGTGAGTCAGGTGGCTTTTCATTAGCTGAGGCAGAATGTCAATTAAAAGGGTACTGAGATAAAAAAATAGCAGCTAGATTAAGTTTATATTTCTTCATTGGTGATAAGAAAATCCATTTGTGAATTCTTTTTTATGAAGGATATTCCACCTGCAGTAAAAGGCTCATATATTACAACCGTAAGAGACTACCTTTGCTTTCTCAAATGATTTAGTAATGCTCTCAGTATGAATTCAAAAGAATTTGCAGGTAATATAAAATCTTCATTATTTAACTTAAAATGAATTTGCCAAAGCCCAAAAGTCACAGTGACTTTCTCAGGAACAGTTTCATTACCCTCACCCTTCAGTAAGTTTCCTAACAGTTAAACATTGATCAGTTGTAATCATTTAGCGAGCTTTTCATTATCTTCTGTCAGCCCTAAAAATTCATTTGATTTACATGCATGAATGGAGACTCCCCAAAGTGAATTTTATGTCTGCATGTTTGGGGTATGCCTGTACTTGGTTTTTAGATTGACTGTGCAGGCTAGGTACAAGATAAAAGTTTTATTATAGCTTTGGAGTTGGAGAGAAGATGCACTTCAGTAGAATGTTCTTCACTACACTCTCTATCCATTGAAATCCTACCTATTTTCTAAAGTCCATCTTATTTATCCATTGAACTTTTCTTTCATTTCCCTCATTCCTCACCCTATCAGTCAGTAAAAAGCTTTCCTTCATTACATCCAGGAAGATCTGGCTTTGATCTCTGCATGTGATATTTACTAGTTGAGTGACTATGGCTCTTTGAGACTCACCTTTCTTATCTGTAACACAGACACCCCTTTAGAACCTAAGGCACAGGATTGTTGTGAGGCTTAAATGAGACAATATATGTAGAGCTTTGCAAATTTTAAACCAACTTATAAATGTTACTCATTTGCTATAATGTCATACCCAAGGAACAGCATTGGGTGCAGAATTTTGAGCAGGGCTCAATTAAATGAAACTGATCAGATTTTCTGGTGGTATCAGGACTACATAGATTCATAAAAATTTAAAGCTGGTATACCTCTCCTAATGTAGCAGAAGATCACATTACTTTTTTGATGCCACATCATACCCTCTGTGTAAATTGAGCCAGTACTTCATTCATTAAAACCTTCATATCTGTTTTAAACAAGCTTCTGTTTAGCCATTTTAGAATTGTAAAGTAATTGTATTAAACCCAAGTACAAACTTTACATTTTACATTTGATCCCATTAAATCTAATCTTGCTAGATTTAGTTCAGTAGTCTAGTTTATCAATTTCTTTCTGCCTCCAGATTCTACCATCTGTTATGTTAGTCATCTCTCCCAGGTTTGTGTCCTCTGTGAATTTGGTAAGGATATTATCTGTACTTTATCTAAGTCATTGCTTAAATATAAGTTAAACAACACAGAACCATGAATAGATTTTCCTAGATGCTCAACATCTAAGTTGACATAAACATTAACAACTCTTTGAGTCTGATAATTCAACCAATTCTGACTTCACTCAAATGTTCTTCCATCTGGGCTATGTGTCTTCATATTTTCCACAAAAATATTGTGGAAGACTGCAGCACCTTCCCAAAATCTATGTCAAACTATACCTATAACATTTTCCTACTTCTTTATTTCTAGTTCTATAAATGCAGTTAATTTGGCATGACTTGCTCTTGATTAAGGTATGCTATCTCTTTGTTTCCTTTTCTTCCTTTTTCAGATGTTCAATGACTATCTTTTCAACAACAATCCTCTCTCTCTCTCTTTTTCTCACCAGGAATCAGGATCTAGTTGCCTGGTCTATAGCTAGTATATTGCATTCCTTTTTCTTTCTTTTTTTAAAATGTAGAACATTTTTTCTTTCCTTTTCCTTCCTTCCTTCCTTCCTTCCTTCCTTCCTTCCTTCCTTCCTTCCTTCCTTCCTTCCTTCCTTCCTTCCTTCCTTCCTCCCTGCCTCCCTTCCTGCTTTCCTTCCTTCCCTTCTTTTATCCCTCCTCCCTCTCCTTCTCTCTTCTTCATTCTCTTTCCTCCCTCTCTTTCCCCTTTTTTTTGTGCTGCAGTACTTCTCCTAATTTCCATGATCTTCCAAATGTCACTAGCAGTGGCTCGGCAACTTCATTTGATTATGTATCTGGGCCAAGTTTTCTGTCCTTTTGAATCCAAAGGTCATTTCTCCTCTATAGCAGTAAAAAACTAAGAACTGAGTGTTTATACCTTCTCTCTTATTCATAGGTATCATCCCATCTACTCTGAGAAGCAGAGTAGGGGCAGAGTCAGGGATCAGTTGAATCAGATTAACCAAATACTTTACTCCATTAAAATAACGTCAACTAAGTAATAAGACCTCTTTTGAATCAATCAATCAATCAATCAATCAATCAATTGTCAAGAATATGAGACTAGGTGCAAAAAGTCCTTCATCAGTTTGGAAGGAGTGAAATTTGTTAGATGAAGTAGAATGATGTTGACAAGAGGTATATGCTGATTGGCTGAAGGGTATGGGTCTTACAGAAAAGATCAGTACAATATCCATCTCCCATGATAGAACCAAGCTCCTTATTGTCAGGGGCTGTTTGATTTTTGTTTAATTTAATTTTAATTTTTAAATTTAATTTTTGTCTATCCCAAGTCCCTAATATCTAGTAGGCATTGGATAAATATTTCTTCAACCAATCAACACTCATTTTAAAAAGCATTAGTGATGTGCCAAGAACTATGCTAGTCACTGAGGAAACAAAGGCAAAAGTGAAACAGTCCCCATACTCAAAAGATTAAACATGTACAAATAGAGATATATAAACCCATACAAAGTAGATACAAACTGGTGGGTAAGGGAGACTTATTAGCACCTGCGGAGTGGGACCAGGAAAACCTCATGTAGAATGTGGCACTTGAGTTAATTCTTGAAGGAAACCAGAAATTCCAGGAAGTGAGGAGGGAGAACATTCCAGTATAGCATGGGGATTGGGAAACATCAATGAAAAGGTACAAAAACATGAGGATTTTCTTCTCCCTCCCCACTTTGACACTTTCTTCTCCTCCTTCATATACTCCATATGTATCTTTGAGGACAGACAGTGTAGTGTTTTGGTTGAGGTCTTTGGATTTCTAATGATTAGTGCATAACAAGCATTTAATATATGATTATTGACTGACTGATTAACAGAAAAAATCTGTAGATTAACTTCTGTAGAAGATAAGCAGTTACTTTATCCCAGAGAACATAGCACCTTCTTCAGGAACAGCTTCCAACAACTGAAGAAAACATATCTAGATCCACTGTTGATTTCACCTTTCTCTGAATTCTGTTAGCACATGTTACTTGTAGGGCACAATTAAGAATCTGACTTTGTATTATTTTGCCTTGTATTATTCTCTAATTGTATTTTTTCTCCAAAACCTGATTGTAGGATTCTCCAGAGGAATAAACCTTACATCACTCTCTTCCTTCTCCAAATGCCTGGTACTGTTTTGGGCACTCCTATACTCAAGAAGGGCTCAATTGATTGATTAAGTACCCATTGTACTCTTTAAGTTTTTTGTGAGCTTACAGACTTTTAAGTGAAAATCTAAATGTGTTTTAACATTCTAAAACTATATGATTATGCATCAATTATATAAAATGCATGAGATGATATAATCGCCTTTTAACAGGGCTTAATTCTGTCATTTGTCATTGATATAGATGGAATAAAATGCCAATTAAAATAGCAATTATACTAAGATTGTGGCATTTTTATGCAAGTATATAACTAATGCATACTGTATAGGAGTTTGTAAGGGACTCCTAAGAATTTAAAGCTTTCAAAGTCCCTATTCTGAGGGAAATATTTTAAAAATGAATCTTACTTGCTTCTCAAAGAAATTTCATAGCACAATGCTAAACATAGCCTTAGATGTCAGCCCCAAACAATCCAAACAAGGAGGAAGAGAAGATGTTCTTCATGGCAACATTGGAAAGATTATAAAATGTACAGATGTCTAAGTACTTCTTCAAGGCAGGACTAAGGATGCACATTTTATTTCTAACGATATATCCTAGGACTACATGCCCTCATCAAAAACATGATTGGAGATAGAATCTACACTGGGAACTGATAAATTGAAAAAGTGTTTGCTTACCAGAAAGCAAAATTATTCAAGACTACAGGTGATACAGGAAACTCCCCTCCCCCCTTTGGCCCTGATATTTGTCATTTCCTCAATTTCCTTTCTGAGTTGTATACAGCGACCTATTGGCAAACTTTCCTCTTCTTTCTCTTGCCAATACTTCATGTAGGAACAAGAGTGTAGTTGTGAGATGGTTCCATAATATAGATTTATGGCATTTCTCCTGCCTCTAAACTATTGTACCCTGGACCTTAATACAGTGGATTCGAATAATAACCTGAAAATGGCATTAGAAAAATTTCATTCATTTCCTTATTTCCCACAAATTCCATATATAATATATACTTCTTTTTTGGTGTCCATACCCCCAGCTTATTTGTTGAAGAAATTGTGTGTGATTAACCTGGAAAAGAGAAGACTTATGAGGGGCATGATGACTTTCTTCAGGTATTTGAAGGTCTGTCATGTGGAGGATTGACTAGATTTGTTTTATTTGGCTACTGAGGGTAAAACTAGAAGCCATGGGTAGATATTGGATAAAGGCCAATTTAGGTTTGATATCAGGGAAAAAAACCAAAAATTAACATGTGAAGCTCCTCCAAAGTAGAAGGGACTTCCTCAATACATAGTGGCTTCCTTTTTCTTTGAGGTCTTCAAGCCAGGGTTAAAATGATTATTTGTCAGATATAATAGCATGAAGATTCCTTCTGGACCATGGGTAGGGCCACATGGCTGCAGAGGTCCCTTCCAATCTCAAATTATGTGATTCTGTAACATTCATATTGGAATACTAACAGGCATATTGACTGAAGAAGAATCATCTAGAAAAAGTCTGCCCATTACAGCTCTCCTCTCCTCAGTGCCACAGAAAGAATTCCTTTCTTCTTTTCTCTCCTTCATCTTCATATGACCACAATTGGGACCTTTCTTTAGTCCCCATCCTGTTCTCCCTTCTCCCCTGCCCCCAAAGTGGTCCATAGCAGGGTCTGTGGTAGCAGAACTGTGGGTGACAGGTGTTAAGACAGGTAAGCACTGGAAGCAATCCCTCTACTTTCTTTTTCTTCTCTCCCCATCAATTTTCCCAGGATTCTCATCTCCTATTTCTTTCCTCCCCTACACCCCTAATCTCTTCTCCCACAAAGCTCTTACTCCCACCTAACTTTCATGGTAGAATGCCCAGAATAGTACAAACCCACAACTAATTTTCCTCTAAAATGTAAATGAGCTTTATTTTTGTCTGCTGTCTTCAAAGATACACATACACACATACACACACACACTCCCCTGTATAATGTTTTCTTCTCTAGAAGAATCTCTGAGAAACCAGAGTAGGTGGGAGGTGGTGGTGATGGTGGTAATGAAGGTGAGAGATAAGATCGAGCTTATCTCCCCTTGTTTCTCCTTTGAATTCAGAAATCTTACTCTAGAAGTCTTCATATTTCTCCTTAGAACAGAAACACAAGGGAGTTGCTTTGGGATCCTCTTCTATTACAAAGTGGCTCAGAGAAAGAGAGAAGCCACAGCCCCAAACTAAAACTAGCAGTGAAGGAAAAATAAACACATGGACTGATTCCTGTTAACTGAGGAAAGAGAAGAGAGGTGACTTCTGGGCTAAGAAGTCCTTGAGGGTTTTTAGCAGTAAGATGCTTTGGTTTTCCACCTGAAATTCAAGGTGAAGCATGAAAGAACTTTCTAACCAAAACTTATGAGTCAGATTAGGGTTACCATGAATTGCTTAAGAAACATAAAAGATTAATGATATCTTACTCAGATTTTCTTTGGGCACTTTGTATTTTCCCTTTGCCCTTGTCACAATACAGCCAGTATCATATTTATATGTACACATGTCATTTCCTCTCTATTAGACTGAAAAGTGTTTTGAGGCAGGAACTGGAGAGTTGTTCATCTTTGTATATAGTAGTACATAGCAAGGTGCCCTGCAGAGAGGAGACTAGAACAAATGGGTATTGCATTGAATTGAAGTAAGACAAACCCATGCATCTTAGGCATTTGCTTCAGTCTTTTAATAGATTCATTGCCTCATCAGGGTGGGTGCTCCTTCCACTGGCATCAGTCTCAGTTTACCCATTTTTGTCTTGTGTGGTTCTTGCCTATGTCCTTTCATAAATCCTATAAAGAGAATCTATTTAATACATTGGGGGAGGGGCCTTCTCTAGGATGTCAGTGTAATACTCAGGAAGTTCTATTATCTCTTTCTCATAAAACATGACCGCCTCACCTTCTTTTCTCAATCCTCTCCCCATCCCTCCCCTCCTTTTGGCATATGTGAAAATGAGGCACTGTGGGACTGGAGCTGAGTTCTAATTAAACCTTAGACACTAGCTGTCTGATCCTTGGCGAGTCACTTAACTTTTCTCTGTTTCAGTTTCCTCAATTAAAAATAAGAATAATAATAGCACCTACCTAAGAGATTACTGTCAGAGTACTTGGCACAGTACCTAGTAGGTACTTAATAAATGCTTGTTTCTTTGTAAACTGACATGTATTTTATGGCACTATTTATCATTACCAGTAACTTGTAGCTTTTTTCTTCTTTAAAATCTTTCCTTTACTGGTAGTTTAAGGTTTAAAAATAATTTCACAAATCTTACAAAAGCGTTTTGATGTATAAACTAAGTCAGATGGTTATGATTTATACCTTATAATTCCAACTGGAAGCTTCAGCCGCCACTACCACCACCTGGCATCAGCCTATTCAAGTAACAGAAACAGCATTTTGAGAGCTGAATAAGCTCACTGAAGATTGAATCTACAAACCTAAAGCTTTAACGTGCCAGGTCACAACTTCCTACTCACTGATTCACTGAAGCTTTTGCCCAGAAGGAATCTTGAAAGACCCATTCCATATAACTGCCTTTAGGTGGGTTGGCCCATCTGACAAGCTCACTGGCCTACCTAGCCTACTTAAGGGCTAGAGAGAATATTCTGTAATATTTATAAGGAACCTGTGCTTATCTTCATGGTCAAGAACTTTTTATAAATATTTTACTTACCAAGAAAGCTTTACTTTTTTGTTTACATTTCAGAATGGCTCACATTTGCCTGCTGTCATCTCCTTACTTTGGAATATGGTATATCTTAGCGTTGAATGTGAGCCTAGAGTTGAAACAGAATTTGAATCACTATTTTAAGCGTGAGAAAATTACTTTACAAATGGTACTTTTCTGACAAACAAACTGTGGTCAAAAATTGTCCTAGGCATCTTAATGACCTCAGTCTGTAGTTGATTTATGTGCTGGTATGTCACAGTATGGATGTTATAACATGTAGTCTTACAAGCTGTCAGCTAAAAACCTGCTTATCTTTGCCTTCCTGGAGACCGCATGAAATTGGCATTTCATAAAAAGTTCCCTTGACCTACCTTTTTCTCCCCTAAACTTAAATTAATGTTGTGTGTCTACTATTGACCAAAATTCAACTGTCAATTCTATTTAAAATTAGCAAAAGAAATAAAACATTACCAATTATATGTACTATAGAGGGTATAGGGGGAGGAATACTGGCTTCTAAATGGAAATACTTTTGAGGTAAGAAAGAGAAAATCTGTCTGAAGTAAGAGACCATTGCCAAAGAAATAACTCCTTAAGTAAAAAGGTGTATTTTTCTCTCCTTTGGAACAGTTGAAAAAAGAAAAGGAAAAAGGAACATAATCGAATGTGATGGCCCATTAACAGGCTCATATCCCATCTTTTCACAAGTCAGACCAATTTGTGTTCTGTTCTGCCATTTAGAGAGGACTAATGGTCTCCTATATAAAATGGGATGGTGTTTTTCAGAGAGTAAATATAGGGATGCTTCTCCCACCCCACAATTATACATTTATTAATCATTTGCTTTTGGTAGCACAATGCAATACTCTATCCCCTTGTCCTGTCAAATCTGATACTCTGAAACGCAACACCTTTGAACAAGAGGTCAGGCTATAATATAAAACTGCTTCTAGGGTTCTCTCCCATCCATTTACTCTGATTCTAAAAACCCTCAAAACAAATTGAATTAATTTCTTTTACATTGAAAGGTAACTTTTGCTTTATTTCTTTTTAGATATTAGAAATTGACCTTATTGGTTCTTTTATGGTATCATCTTAATGAATACATTCATATTAGACCAAAGGGGATGGAACACATCACTGCTAGGGTCTCTCTAATGAGCCATAGAGGACTGAAATAACTGCATATGCATTCTGCAAATGGACCATTAATTGGAAAAAAGAGGCAAAGTGTGAAGATGAAACACTATAGAATGTAACTTCAAATGCAGATATATTTCATGACCTTAGTAGATTTAATTCACTTGTATGGAAGAAAAGGTAAGGGTGAGACTTAATTTCTATTCCCCTCTATTTAAAACTTTGTGGTATTTCTTTTCCAACTTTTTGGCTGCCCAACAGGGAAACAGAAATATTCAGTGAATGCTTCATCACTTCCCAAGGAGCTGGTTTTCTCTCAATCAGACTTACAATTTAAATTCCTTCAGGGATTTAATTAATTTTGGCCACCCCAGAAGTGTACTTGCCGGGACTGTTAGGTTCACATTAGGTATCTATTGCAATCTATTCAAATTGTACCAACATTTCTTAAGTGTCTACTATATGAAATGCTTTGCTAGACACCGGATATATCAAAACAAAATAAAAAGTAGATTCTGTCCTTAAGAAGCTCATATTTTACTGGAAAAATTATGAATTGCTATTCTTGCCTTTTAGGAAAGCCTTGGCTGTCTAGGGATGATTGACTATTGGATGGACCATCTGGAGTGACCATATTGTTTTATAATAATATAATTTTTGTTCACTTAGCTTGTACTGCTGACCTTATGACACAATGCCTTTTATTTCCAAGTTTTTAAGTTACTCAGTTTCTTCTCATCTTCCACATGTCTTATCCTTGTCAAATACTCTTTCCTCTCTTTTCTCTTACCACTCTCTTTACTAAATTTCAATTGATTCTGAATACAAGTTAGCATGATATTTTTATAGGTAATATCATAAAAATAAAGAATCTTAGAGCTAGAAGGGACATTAGAAGTTCTCTAGCACAACCTCTACCTATGGAATAACCCCTCTCATGGATAGAGGGTTGGACCTGGAATCAGATAGACCCATCTTCCTGAATTCAAGTCTGGCGTCAGATACTTACTAACTGTGTGACCTTATTGGGAAGTCACTTAACCCTGTTTGCCTCAGTTTCCTCACCTACAAAATGAGATGGAGAAGGAAATGGCAAACCACTGTAATATCTTTGCCAAGAAAACCCCAAATAGGGTCCCAAAGAATCAGACAGGACTGAAAAAGCACTGAACAACAAAAGCACTTTCAATGTGTTTATCTGTATTTTGCATTCATACCTTATCTAATGAGAAACAATAAAATTGTCGGAAATAATATCTCATGTGTATATAGATGGTACAAAATTTAGAATAAGAGATTTTAAATGTTTTGACCATGGTCATGATATCAGAGCTGACTTGAACCCAGGACTTCTGACTTGAAGATCAGTATGCATTACACTACACAACAGTTAAATTTTTCTCATAAGGAGATGAAATATATTTATCTATACATTTCAATACTTTACTCCAGTATGATCCTCTGGGAATCAGCAGAAAAAAAATCTAATTATTTGATTCAAATAGTTGAAGATATCTTTTGTGTTTCCCTTCAGTTACCTTTCTCAAAGGTGAATATTCCCTGTTCTTTCAATTGACCCTCACATGACAATTATATACAAAACAGGTATTATTTTGTCCTAGCAGCACTCCCCTCCTCCCTCCTGCTATAGCTTCCAGAATGTGAGTGAGTGATTGCGCACAGGGTTAGCTATGAATTAGTGTGTGTGTGTGTGTGTGTGTGTGTATGTGTATGTGTATATGCAGAGAGAGAGAGACACAGGGAGACACACACACACACACACACAGAGAGAGAGAGAGAGAGAGAGAGAGAGAGAGAGAGAGAGACTATAGTGCTGAACGGGGAATCAGGAAGAACTGAATCCAAATCCTGCCCCTGATGTTGATTAGTTGTATGAGCATGCACAAATTGTTTCACTTTTCTGAATCTTAGTTTCCTCAAATCTGCAGAATGGGAATAATTATACCTACAATATTTTCTAAAGAGAGTTCTTGAGTTATACCAATAGGCTAATGTAGGTAAAGTGCTTTATGAACCCTTAAATACTATATGAAAGTTGGTTTTTATTACACCCAAGGCACCATGAAATAG
Source organism: Notamacropus eugenii (assembly GCF_028372415.1). Lineage (NCBI taxonomy): Eukaryota > Metazoa > Chordata > Mammalia > Diprotodontia > Macropodidae > Notamacropus > Notamacropus eugenii. The sequence goes on along the minus strand of NC_092875.1, from coordinate 305,849,920 downwards.
TAGATTGAGTGCTGGACCAGGAATCAAGAGGATCTGGGTTCAAATTCTGCCTCATACTTATTACCTGTGTTTCTATAGACAAGTCACTTATTATCTCAGTCTGTTTTCCTTAAGTGTAAAAAGGAGGATGATAACAGTGCTTGTAATATATTTTTTCATTAGATTATTACAGGTCTCAAAAGATATAATTCATATGATATAAAAGAGTCAATTATAATTATTAATCATCATTGATTATCACTAATTTTAGCTCATCAGAATATTTGTTATTTGCCTTTTATATGTTGGGCATTGGATTTGGTTCTGGGATGAAGCAACAAAAATAACCTCTGCCCTCAAAGAGTTTGCATTCCAGTGGGGAAAACAACATGTACACATATATGCAAAATATACCTTAAGTAAGCAAAAGGTAAATGTGGGGAGGAGGGAAGCAATATCAACTATGAGGATTAGAATAGGTCTCTTGTAGGATATGGTACTTGAATAAAGTTCTTAAGGAAATCAAGGATTTTAGGAGGTGCAAGAGCATTCCGGGAACACCTTGCACAAAGGCACAGAGATGGGAGATAGAAGGTCTTATGTGAGTAACACCAAGGATGTCAATATGGCTGAATCACAGAGCATGTGGATGAGAAAAATAAATAATGAATAGTTTAGATAATAATAAATTGGAGAAATAATAATAATAAAAGTAGCTTGGAACAAAGTTGCCTTAAATGCCAAACAGAAGAGTTTGGGTTAGGTCTTAGCAACAATAAAGGGTCTTTTGGAGATTATTGAGAGAGTGACATGGTCAGACTTGTGCATTAAGAAAATCACTTTGCCTGTTGTCTAGTGGATGCACTAGAGAGAGTTTAGACTTGCAGCATGTAGACCAATTCAGAGACTATTGCAATAGTCCACGAGAGGCAATAAAGACCTGAACAAGAGTTGTAGCTTTATGAGTAGAAAGAAGGGGACAGCTGTGAGAGATGCTGTGGTGGAATGGACACGACTTGGCACCTGACTGGATATTTTGGGCAAGTGAGAATGAAGACTTAGGGATGACTCTGAAGTTGAAAATCTGGGTGACTAGAAAAATGGTTTTTCTCTTCATAGAAACAGAGAAGTCCATAATGAGTTCTGTTCTGGAAATACTGAATTTGACAAACTTATGGTATATCTAATTTCTTATTTCAAACAGGTAGTGGAATATATGAGACTGGAGGACAGGAGAAAGACTAGATATCTAGGTAGCTGGACCATTTGTTTATTAAGCACTTACTATGTGCTAGGTAGGGTGACTAGGTGTTTCAGTGGATGGTGTGTTGGGCCTGAAGTCAGGAAAACTCATCTTCTTGAGTTCAAATCTGACCTCAGATACTTATGAGCTGTGTGAACCTGGATAAATCACTTAACCATGTCTGCCTCAGTTTCCTCATCTATAAAATGAGCTGGAGAAGGAAATTGCAAACCACTCCAGTATCTTTGCTAAGAAACCCCAAATGGGGTCATGAAGAGTCACACATGATTGAAACAACTGAGCAACAGTAAGTCAGGCACCTGGCTAAGCAATGGGTATTCAGATATAAGCAAGCAAAACAGTCCGTATCCTCAAAGAACTTAAGTTTGTAAGGGAGAAAATAATGCCTACAGGAGAGTTTGGGGGAAAGGGAAATGATGGCTGATGATAATGAAAAAGAGTCCTGAGAGTGAGTCAGTGAGGTAAAGTATTGATAGGACTTTTCCTGATATAGTTATCTAGATAAGGGAGTAAAAAGTCAGGAAAGCAAGGCCTCAGTGTGGAGTTTCTCCAGGGAGGGAGACCTTTTAATCCCTCAATTTTTTTGCTCTCCCATGGCTTACTTCACTGCTGCACTGGATACACTCCCCTCTCTTCCTCATCTTGACTTATGATTAAATCAGTAAAGTTGACTCATTCTGTCCTCCTCTTTCAAGTTCTTTACCTGTTTATCTTATCAAAGAACATTCCCTGCAAAACCTCAGTCTTGGATTATGCCCCAGAACCTGCTATCTTAACTCATGTGCTGCTGAACTAAACTGTGTTGGCTAGGTCTATTACAAATTTATGTTGCCTGATCTCAACTGAGCCCTCACTGTGACAAGGCAATTGTTTCTAACTCCCTAATAAATTTACTAACAGCTAGGTGGCACAATGCATAAAGGGGCAGACCTCGAGTCTGGAAAACCTGAGCTCAAATCTGACCTTATATACTTACTAGCTGTGTGATTCCAGGCAAGTCATTTAACTATTTGCCTCAGTTTCCTCATCTTTAAAATGAGTTGGAGAAGGAAATGGCAAACTACTCCAGTGTCTTTGCCAAGAGAACCCCAAATGGAGTCATGAAGAGTCAGACATGACTGAAACAACTAAGGACCAACCACCAAAAAATAAATGTATATTACATTCACAACAGTGACTTTTCTAAACTTTTTCATCCTTCCTCAAATTTCCTTTGGCTACCTTTATCCCCATCATCTTATCTAGGAACTTTGCTTCATATTTCACTGAAAAAATTATTGAGGTCTTTTACCAAAAGCTCTCTATTTTCTCCCATTACCCCACTTCATCTCACATCACTCTAATGCCCTCTGTGAATATCTTTTCATAGTCCTTTCTTAGGAGGAGAAGTGGTCTTTCTCCTTGCCAATGACCTTTACCCACCAAGTGATCACATCCCTTCCTATTTTAACAAGCAGGTTGCTCCCTGCATCATCCCCAGTCTCTCACTAATCTTTAATCTATAGCTGTTTTCCAACTGCTTTACAAACACTTCTATGTCTTTCCCATTCTCAAAAACCCCAAACCAAAACCAAACCAAAGCAACAACAACAGCAAATCTGTCACTTTAATCTGTTCTTCCCCATTGGCAATCATCTTATATCTCTCCTGCTTTTTATGGTTAAATTCCTCCAAGAGTGATTCTATTTCCTTTCCTTTCACTGTCTTCTCAATTCTCTGTAGTCTGACTTCTGACATAACCATTAAATTGAAACTACTGTCTCCAAAATTACCAGTGATCTTTTAATTGCCATTCTAATGGGCTTTTTTTAAGTTTTCATCCTTCTTCACTCCTCTGAAGACTTTGATGCTCTCAATCACCTTCTCCTTGGTACTCAATTCCCTCTATGTTATTTTTTTGAGGTGATATTTACCTCTTACCTGGCTGAGCCTGTCTTCTTAGTTTCCTTTGCTGAATCTTCTTTCAGGTTGTGCCTGATAACTGTGGGTATTTTTCAAAGCTCTGTCTTGGTCCTTCTTTTCTTTTCCCTCTATACTATTTTGATTAATTACCACTTCCCATTGATTCAATTATGTTCTTTGTGCAGATTCTCAGATATAGAATCTTTCATCTGACCTCCAGTTTTTCATCTCCAACTGCCTATCAGATATACTGAACTGGATGTCTCAGAGACATCTTAAACTCAATACCGAAAACTGAAATTTTATCTCTCCCTCTAGGCTCCCTGCCCTTTTTCTAACTTCCTTATAGCTGTTAACAGTGCCACCATCCTTCCAGTCACAGAGGCTTACAAGCTAGATGTCATAGTTAATTGTTCATTCTCTTTCATATCCTCCCCATAGCCAATGAATTACTAAGTCTTCCACCTTCTTAATATCTCTTCTCTGTCACTACTGTCATACAGGTCTTCATTATCTAAAGTCTGCACTATTCCAAGAGCTTTCTGGTTGGTCTCCTACTTGTCTCTTTCTAGTCCAATTCACCCTCCACTCATCTGTCAAACTGATCTTCCTAAAGTGTAGGTCTGACTATGTTACCCCTCTATTTGATAGACTTCAATGATTCCCTATTACTGTGAGGATCAAGCTTAAAATCCTATGTTTGGTTTTTAAAGCCCTTCACAACCACTTCCCATTCTAATCTTCTGATCTTTTTACACTTGTTTCCTCCTCCTCCCCTATCTCCACTTACTACACACACGCACACACACACTAACACGCACACAAACACACAATGTATAGACATATATATGTATAGACATATCTATCTATCTATCTATCTATCTATCTATCTATCTATCTTTCTATCTATCTTTCTATCTATCTATCTATCTATCTATCTATCTATCTATCTATCTATCTATCTATCTATCTATCTATGGACACTGGCCTTCTTAACACTATTCAAAAATGACTGACTCTGTATTTTCATTGGCTGCTCTACAGTTCTGGAACTCCCTCCTCATCTCAGCCTTTTGTCTTCTCTAGAGTTATTCAAGTCTCAAGTTAAAGTCCAACCTTCTGAAAGAAGTCTTTCCTGGTCTTCTTTAACTCTAGCACCTTCCCTCTGAGATTTTCTTCAACTTCTTTGGTATGTATCTTATTTGTATATGTTTATTTCTCTATTGTCTTGCTTAGTAGAATATGGGCTATTTGAGATTAGGAATGTCTTTTGCCTTTCTTTGTATATCCCTAGGGCTTAGCACAGTCCTATCACATGTTTCTTGTTGACTTGATTCAACAATTATGGCTGTCCCAAAGGAGAACAGCCTGCCTTAGGAAGCAGCAGTTTCTCCCTTATAAGTGGTCTTCTAGCAATGACTGGACACCCACTTGTTGGTTATATTATAGAGGAGATTCCTATTCAGGTTCATATTGTACTAGATAGCCACTCAGAGATTCTTTAAGAATTATGCTATTTGATATCAATGGAGATAAAAACTCTATTATTCTGAATACTTGGCACATGAAGGTTCTCTAAGCACTACTACTTTGTGTTTCTATGCATTTTTATGAAATATTACTTTGCAAATGGAAAATTCATTCAATCTCACAAAATGCTAGAGAGAAGGGTGGGAAATAGCATAAGTGCTCTGATGGATCACTTCAAAGGAGCTGAGCAACTTGCCTTTAGTGGTTCTTGCTTTGCTAATGATTTGCTAAGTGCCAACCCAATTTCTAACACAGTCAAGTGGAAAACATCACTTTTTCTCCATTTAAAAGATTGTGGATAGTAAGACATTTACAGGCAGCTGGATGAGAATAACATAGGATCATAGGTTTCATGCTGGAAGAGACCTTGTAGTTTATATAGTTCAACTGCTTCCTTTTTACATGTGAGGATATTGAAGTCAAGACAGATTAAATACCTTGTTCAACATCACATAGGTAGTAAATGATACTTGGGATTTGATCCCAGGTCTTACGACTAGAAATCCAGTACCTTTGCAAAGACCACCATTTTGTCATCAGGTGGCAGGGTTTTCTGAGTGATTCAATGTGAAGAACACATTTTCTTTCACTACTTACCCCTCAAACATCAAAGAACCAAAATCTTCCCCCTCCACTTTGTAGTCTGTGTTTTCCCAAGGCTGTCCATCTATTCCTATATAGGAGTTATCTTCAGACTTTTTCACCACGAGCAGACAGGGCCTGGTCTCTTCTTATTCACTTCCTTTGTGCCTCCCCCTACTTACATGCATCTTTCTTAGGAATATTGTTTAGACTGAAGTTGTTAGCTTTTGAAAATTTTCAGATATGACCAAGGCAGAGTCATTATAAGAATTGTTCTGTACCTGGTCAAAGTTCTTAGAAAAGCTGGACAGTTTCTCCTCTCTCTCTACTATATACACAGTTCTGACCTAATGTGAAGGATAAAGTTAGAGAAAAATGACTCTGAGAGCCCATCAAGTAACTAAATTAAATTAAACACACACGTGCACACACCCAAATGACATTCCAGTAATTTCTGGACATGCAACCTTTGTGTACCTCTTTTTCTAAGTCCTCCTGGTAAGCAGAGATGAAGAAAATTCTGTCCCCAGGATGAATATGACACTTTGACTAATTTCATTTGGTTGATGAAAAGAGGTGATGTCATATGTATCTATATAGTTGTAAAACCAAAAGATACCTTTAAGAACCTTTGATGGTACAATTCTAAAAGGCTTCAGTCTGGAAAGTTACTCCATGAAAATCTGCTTTTCTGTGTTTGTGAATGTTGCTTGGCCTGACTCTGGCTTCTGCATCAATCTTTGCTGAGGTAATTTTAATACACATATTATATATAATATAAATTGTATATTATATACATGAATAATACATACACATAATTTATGTTTAAAAACATGCTTTTAATACATTATTATATTAATGAAAATTATATTCGTTGTATACTACTTAAATATATTGCTAATAACCCTGTATGTATATACTATCATATATACACTTATGAATATTTAAATATCATAGTTTCTATATTTATGTATGTAATTCATATCATAGTTTAAAAGCCACAAAAATGATATTTGCATGTTGTAACTTGTATATTATCCTCCCAACTAGAATATGAGCTCCATGAGGACAGGGACACAATTCCTTAGCAGAGTACCTGGAACATAGTAAATATTCTTTTAAATTTATTTCTTCTTATAATTAATTTATTTATTTTGGGTTTTCAACATTCACTTCCACAAGATTTTGAATTTCACATTTTCTCCCCATCTCTCCCCTCCTCCCATCCCAAGAGAACATGCAATCTGATTACCCCTTCCTCCAATCTGCCCTCCCTTCTGTCAACTCTACCACCCCCTTCTCTTGTCCCTGTCCCTTCTATTTTCCTGTAGGGCAAGATAGATTTCTATACCCCATTTCCTGTATATCTTATTTCCCAGTTGCATTTAAACAATTTTAACAATTAATTTAAACATTTAAACAATTCCTGTCCTTCTTCAAAAGTGTTTGTTTCTGATTGCCTCTTCTGCCAATCTGCTGTCCCTTCTATTATACCCCCTATCTTACTCCCTCCCCCCACTTTCCTGTAAAATAGACTTCCATACCCAATTGAGTGTGCATATTATTCCCTCCTTAATTCAAATTCGATGAAATTAAGGTTCACTTATTTCCCTCTCACCTCCCCCCTTTCCCCATCCATTGTAGAAGTTTTTCTTTCCTCTTTTATGTGAGATGATTTACTGCATTCTACCTCTTCCTTTCTCTTTCTCCCAGCACATTCCTCTCTCAGCACGTAATTTTATTTTTTAGATATCATTCTTTCACATTGAGCTCACCCTGTGCCCTCTGTCTATATACATACATACATATATATACATGTATACACATATACATGCATGCATAGGTGTATATATATATGTATTGTGTATGTGTATATATATTCTCATGAGTTGCAAATATCATCTTTCCATGTAGGATTGTAAAAAATTCAACTTTAATAAGTCCTTTATGAATGTGCATTACCTCACCCTAAGTGAGTACTGAATAGGCCTTGGCCTAAAGGGGCCAAGGTCTCCCACTGAATCCTGGGTCACCTCCAATCATCCTGATGAATATCTGCTCACTGGATTCAGATGACTCTGGAGAAGTGAGGCTGGTGACCTTGTACAGCCCTTCCTCACTCAAAACAAAGTCAAGTTCAAGTCATGTCATCATTTCTCTGATGGCATGGTCTTCTTTGGCAAGGAAGGATGAATACAATATCAACACTGGTTGTAGTTAAAGACTCTTGATTAATCAAAGGCAAGATTTAGTTGGAGGTGCTTGATTGTCTAAAACAAAAACAGCAAAAGATCCTACTTTGCTTGCCATTGCAAAGAGCTTTGACTTTGTTGTCTTGTTCTGATTGTATGTTTTGATCTTCCTTTTCACGAAACTAAGATTCTAGAGTCTGAGATTTTTTTCCCACTGTTTTCTCATTTTCAAAGGAAATTACTTGACTTTTGAGCTCTTTGTTAAGTGGAGTGTGTATTGCCCCAAGCTTCGGGGCTTTAGTGCAGCTGTTTTCAGAGATATTTCTAGGAACCTATAAATTTTCAGTTCTTCCAAAGTGATATGATGAAAAGAGAGGTGTTTATTCCTCTCCTGGACTGTGCTCAGGTCTGTGAGCAACCACTAGCACTCTTTTCTGCCTCAGAACTGTGAGGAGGATTTCTTTTCCATTGTTACTACCAGCTCTGATATGCTAGCACTCCTCCTGGCCCCAGGAACACCACTCAGGATTGCGATCCAGACCCAAGCACGGACAAAGCAAGAGAATCCTGTCTCAGAGCCAGCAAAAGAGATCCCTGAAATCACCCTCTCATTAGCCTCTTGATTCTCCCACCATCTGTAGGCCTAGAGCTCCAGCTGCTGGCACCCAGGAGCTGGGAGTAGGGCTGGGGCCAAATTATGCTTCTCTCTCACCTTGGTGAGAGACTTTTCCTACTTACCTTCCATGCTGTCTCAGGCATTTGTGGGTCAAAATGTTTAGAAACCACCACAGCTGCCAGTGATTCAGTCCCCTAAGGTTTGCTCCAGCCACATCCATGCCAGCATGGCTCATGCTGGACTGAGGTCCTCTCCCAGCCTGGTGCAATAGGCCCTTTCTGTTGATTCTCCAGACTGTTTTGGGCTGGAAGTTTGTTTCAGTCCCTCATCCTGTGATGAGTCAAGCCAGTTTTTTCATGTACTCCAAATACACACACTCCTTCCTAACCTTGTACTTCACTCCACACTTTCCCCATTTCCTTTTTCTTTCTACCAATCTAAATTCTAATATCCTTCATCCCTGTGATATTACTCCCCAAGGTCCTTTCCCCCTACTACCATTGGTGATTTCCTTCTAGAGCCTCTATTTCCTGAAAAGACTCATCTTCTATATACACATCCCTGGAGAGTATGCTGACAAGGTAAGTGAACTTATCCACAGCATTCAAAATGTTTTTCCATTTGTTATAATCAACGATTTTACGTATCCATGGTGTGGTGTTGGCTGGTGGAGATCCTGTGTTTTCTTGATATTAATTTTAGGCCAAAATAAACATGAGCAGCAGAGAATCGATCCAGACTTTGTTGCATCTCAGCCTCAGAGGCTGCATTGAGGGTATAATCATATGCAGTCAAAAAGTCCAAGGACAACTGTGGAAGTAACAGAACACGAGAGCAGGAATTGGGCTGTGAAATTGGGACTTAGTCATGGTGGACTAGGTAAGAGGTCAGTTGCTAGAGCCAGGACTTCACTTGCATTCTGACCTAGCCTGAAAGTAGAGTCAAAATAATTGATTAAATAAAAGTACATATAGAATGATTATATATATGTATGTATATATATATGTATGTGTGTATATGTATGTATACATATAGAGGTATGTATGTGTGTGTGTGTGTGTGTGTGTGTGTGTGTGTGTGTGTGTGTGTACTTGTGTCTGATGGTAGCCATCTCTAGGGTATGGGGGAGGGAGTAAAAAAAGAAATTTACATTATAGATTTATTATATATTTAAAAGAATAGCAAGTTGTATATAATAGATTTACAGTTTCATGTGCGATCATCTTTTCATTATTCTACTATGTTATGGAACTGCTTGTTTTATTTCATAAATTAAAAATAAAATAAATATAATTTTTGAAAAAGAACACAGTGAGTGGAACCAAAGTGGCAGAGTAAAAGCAGGGACTTGTTTGAGCTCTTCCCCCAACCTATAAAATACATGTAAAAAAATAATACCAAACAAGTTCTAGAACAGAAGAAGCCACAGGATGAGGAACTGAAACAAACTTCCAGCCCAAAACAATCTGGAGAATCAACAGAAAGGGCCTATTGCACCAGGCTGGGAGAGGACCTCAGTCCAGCGTGAGCCATGCTGGCATGGATGTGGCTGGAGCAAACCTTAGGGGACTGAATCACTGGCAGCTGTGGTGGTTTCTGAACATTTTGACCCACAAATGCCCAAGACAGCATGGAAGGTAAGTAGGAAAAGTCTCTCACCAAGGTGAGAGAGAAGCATAATTTGGCCCCAGCCCTACTCCCAGCTCCTGGGTGCCAGCAGCTGGAGCTCTAGGCCTACAGATGGTGGGACAATCAAGAGACTAATGAGAGGGTGATTTCAGGGATCTCTTTTGCTGGCTCTGAGACAGGATAGACAGAAGGAGTGGTAGATAGATTGGAAAGGAAATAGATTATATAAGTTTTTGAATGCCAGACTAAGAATTTGGACTTTATTTCATAAGGGAAACTTCTCTCAGAACTTTTCCCCAGATTCTACCAAATGACCTTGTCTTACTTTGAGTTTCTATATTGCCATTTTATCACTGAGTTATAAATTTCCCTAGTCTGGTCTTTAAATATTCCACGTACACTTATCTGCTCCTGAATAAGTTTATAAGTTCCTCGTGGTCAAGAATGGCATTTTATATTCCTTTTAAAAATCCTAAAACAGGGGTGTCAAACACATGGCTTGCAGGCTGTATGCAACCCACAACACTCCTGAATGTGGCATGAATCAAATGAAAATATAATTGGGGAATATATCACAAAGAAAACAAAAATAGAATAAAATACAGAAAACATTAGCATGTGGTTTTTGAAGTCAACTTGTGGTCTGAGGGGATCCTTATGTACCATTTAGTGGCTTTTGCTTCTGTTTGAACTTGACACTATTATCCTAAAATAGTGTTGGGCTTGTAGTGTGATTTCAATAAAGGTAATGAATTAGCCTAAAGTCATGGAAAGACTATTGGACCAGGAATAAGAAGACTTGGGTTCTTGTCTTTGCTTTGCCAATAGCCATCTGTGTGACCTTAAATGAGTCATTTTTTTATCTCAGCATGTTTCCATTCCCTCATCTGTGGAATTAGGGAATTGACTAAATATCAGCAATGACTTTAATTTTAATTTTAACATCATTCAGAGTTTAATAGCACATTACAGTTTAAAAAGCATATTCCTCAAAACTCTATGAGGTATGTTAAGGAAGGATGGAAGCAACGACTTATTAAACTTTTACTACATGCCAGGGACTATGCTAAACTCTTTACAAATGCTCTCTCATTTGGTCATCACAATAACATTGAGAAGTAGGTGCTTCCTTTAAAATCTTTTCATGTCTATGACATTATGATTCTATGGTTGGATGATAATTTTGTGAAAATTCTTGACCACATTCAGGTTGCACTAGTTCGTTTCTGATTTTCTTTTCAGGTCTTAGATTCTAGGATCCAGTGAATTTGTTGATTTGAGTTGGGATCTGGAGAATAAGAGGAAAGACATTCCAAAAACAAACAGCAAAGGCAAGTTAATGAGAGCTCAGAGGACCAAAAGCTCACATTGGAAAGGTTCCTAGAAGCCATTTAATTCAACTTTCTTTTTTAATTGAGGGTGAGAAAATAGAGCCTTAGAAAGGGTAAGTGAGCTGCTCAACATCACACAGGAAGTAGGAATCAGAGAAAAGATTGAAATGCTGTCTCCTGCATCCAGAATGGGCTTTCTTTATGCTGTTTCCACTGTCCCTGCTCCATCCCCAGTCTTCAGTCTGGTCCTTCAGCTTCCACTGTTAGTGAGAATCCATTTTATCTAGTTGGCTACAGACACAACATTGTTGCCCCGCTATTCTTGCTTTGTCACTCTACCTTCAAACTCTTACGAGGTCCTCTAGCCTCCATTCTAGGGCCATGTTCTCCTGATTGGTGAGAGTTTCCTATATCTAGCCTGCCCCAGACTACCCTGATGAAACTCTAACTATCATCTTGTCATGCTGATGGACAGGTACCTTCTCTTGTTTTGTGAAACTGTAGTAATCAAATCAGTTCTATCATTCCTAGAAATGAGACATCTATGACTTTATTAACCATCTTTATTATGACCCTGACCAACTGACCTCAACCCAGCCAACAACTTCCCTACATAAGTTGTTTTTCCCTATTAAATTATAAGTCCTAAAGGTCAGGTACTATCTTGGTTTTTGTGTTTATATCTGTATCCCTTAGCATTCTACAGTATGTGGCACATGTTTTTCTTCAGTCATTTTGGTAATGTGTGCCTCTTCATGATCCCATTAAGATTTTCTTGGCAAAGATACTAGAGCAGTTTTTCACTATCCAGTTTATTTTACAGATGGAGATACCAAGGCAAACATGGTTAAGTGACTTGCCCAGGGTCACACAGCTAGTAAGTATCTGAGGACAGCTTTGAATTCAGGTCTTCTTGACTCCAAACTCAGCACTCTATCCACTTTGCCACCTAGCTACCCTAGGTATGCAGTAAACAATTAATGTTTTTTATTCATTCATTCATTCATTCATATCATGATGATGAACTACCATGACTTCAATACAATTGATCATATGAGGCAAAAAGCCTAACAGCATTAGAAAGTTCTCTCATTGATAAGTCATGAAGAATTAGGTTGATCAGTGTGGTAGGAATAGGTTTTAGGAAATCCAGAGTTCAGATTTGAATTAACAAGACAAAGGGAGACACTTTAAGTTTTCCATGAGGAAAAAGACTGATGATTGGGGCATTTTAGGAAGATTAATCATGATTGGGCATTTTAGGAAGATTAATCAATGACTACATGTAGGCTAGATTAGAACAAAGAAATCCTAAAGTCAGGAAGGGTAATTAGTACTTTAGATTAGATTATTGACAATGGAAATGAAAAGGAGGAGACAGACAAGAAAGAAACAGTGCTAGGATTTGGTTCAGCTTGGATATGGATCACAAAAAAGAATGAGGAATGGAAAATGATTCCAGGATTTTAAGGCTAACCAGAAAAATGGTGCTTTGCGCAGCAGTGGAGAAGAAGAGAAAGACAATTTGTTATGCAGCATACAAATGACGATGTTTGGAGTTTGAGATTGTGGCAATGCACATAGGCAGATGTATCTTGTAGACGACTTGAAATATAAATCTGAAATATAAAGTGAGAGGTAAATTTTCTGAAGTAGAACTGGGAGATATAGGAAAAGAAGAGATGGGAATTTTGAAGGGGATGGGAGCAACTAGAGATGGGTAAAGGACCAAGAGTGAGCTCAGAACCAAGGGGTAGGAGTAGGTAAGTCAAAGAAGTAAGACTTAACATTGTGGAAACTAAGGAAGGAGGGGAAGTCAAGAAAAAGGAAATGGTCAGTAGGATCAGTGAGGAGAAAATGTTCACACTGAAATAAATCATTGGATATAGTTAAGAGGACATCTCACTCAATTTTGAGCAGGTTCAATGGATAGAAATGGAAGACAGATTGGAAAGCATTAAAGGAAGGGGGGATGATGAGATAATGAGGGAAGCCTGTATAAGTCATTTATTTACAGAGTTTTCCTTGAAAGGAAAGAGAAATAGGATAGAACTAGAAGTAGTAACAAGACTAAATTAAACTTTTGGAAGACAGGAATACAGAGTTTAAATGATTCCAGGATGGAAATAGAAAGTAAAATGTTTAAAAAGTCTCTTTTCTATGCATTTGCTTTATTTATTTATTGCTGTTCAACTAGCAATTATTCCTTTCTCCATCTTAAATTCTTTTGGAGGTTGAGCTAGCATCATTCCTGCCTATATTTAACACATAAGTCACATAGGAAATGAGCTTAGAGGGATTTGTGGCAGCTTACCCTTCTCCTTGACCAATTGAATTCAATTCAGTTCAATATTTATTAAACACTTCTTATGTCTCAGGAGCTATGATAGATGCTGGGAATGTAAAGACAATTTCTGCTCTTGAGGAGCTCATTCTTTTGCTGGGGATAAACAACATGGGCACAGATGAGGAAATGTAATTACTGAATGAGTAACTTCAGGGGAAAGAGAACATTAACAACTAGAAGGATAAAAAAAGCATCATGCCGGAAGTGACTGAGTCTGAAAAGAAAATGGTGGTTCTATGGAGTAGAGCTGAGGAGGATGAATGCTTTAGGCATATGGGGAAAAGCATGAGCAAAGGCATGGATATAAGCAATGGCATGTTGGATTCAGGGATCAATTTGACTGTAATATAGGATGTTTGGAGGCAGGGCAGCCAGAAGTAGAATTGGGCAATATAGGCAGGATGACTTGGGTCAAATTCTCATTTCAGTGAGAATGTATGAGACTGTATAGTGAGAGTAAGGGACATGGAAATAGGAAGAACTGGTCGAAATTCCATTTCAGATACTTACCTGGTGAGGTGACTCTGGACAGGTTTTACAGTCACTTTTTGCTCCAATTTTCTTATCTGTTTAATGAGGGGATTAGGATTTGATGGCCTCATGGTCCCTTTCAAATTGAAATCAATGATCCTATGAGCCTAAGAATAAAGGGCCACAATTTGAAATTAGTGTGTCAAGGTGAGTGGGAACCAGATTGTAGAAGATTATAAATGCCTGAACTGAAATAGAACTTTCCCCCAAATCCCTTCATCCTTCTGCATGAGGATTTGCAAGGTAATCCTTCCCCCATTATCTATGCTCGGGTATCATCCCTACAATGTGTAAAAGATGAATATGTTGAAGGAAATATCAGAAACAGTGAGAATTTTACTTTCTCTGCACTCTCTAGGATACCACTGGTCATCCAAAAGTAAGGAAAGAAGGATCAGTGAAAGAAAGGAAACAAGTTATGTGCTAACTATGTGCCATGTAGGGTGTTAAGTACTGAGGATACAATTGCAAGCAGAAAGAAAGATGATTCCTACTCTCAAAAAGCTTACATTCTAATGGAGGAAGGCAGCAAACAAAAGGAAGGTGTAAAGGGCAGGGGTTGGGAGAAAAATAGGCTATGGCATGGATGGGGAACCTGGAGCCTCAAGGCCCTATGTGACCCTTTAGGTCCTTAAGTGCAGTCCTTTGACTGAAATCAAACTTCACAAAACAGATCCCATTAATAAAAAGGATTTGTTCTGTTAAACTTGGACTCAATCAAAGGCTACACCTAAGGATCTAGAAGGCCATATGAGGCCTGGAGGCCATAGGGTTCCCCACTCCTCATGATTTAAGATTTAGACCTCTAGTTCCTTCAAAATAAATTGCATTCACTCTGGCAACCTCTGAATCAGATTTATAGCACTTCAGAGCAATGCTATTGACCACAAGAGAAGGCAGCAAAAATTGAAAGTCTGTCCACAATAATCTTCTATAATAATAATATTGTCTTTCCACGTAGAAACGTAAATAGTTCAACTTTAGTAAGTCCCTTTTGACTTCTCTTTGCTGTTTACCTTTTCATGCTTCTCTTCACTCTTGTGTTTGAAAGTCAAATTTTCTTTTTAGCTCTGGTCTTTTTATCAAGAATGCTTGAAAGTCCTCTATTTCACTGAATGACCATTTTTTCCCCTGAAGTATTATACTCAGTTTTGCTGGGTAGGTGATTCTTGGTTTTAGTCTTAGTTCCTTTGACTTCTGGAATATCATATTCCACGCCCTTCTATCCACCAATGTAGAAGCTGCTAGATCTTGTGTTATCCTAATTGTATTTCCACAATACTTGAATTGTTTCTTTCTAGCTGCTTGCAATATTTTCTCCTTGACCAGGGAACTCTGGGCACAATGTTCCTAGGAGTTTCTCTTTTTGGATCTCTTTCAGGAGGTGATTGGTGGATTCTTTCAATATTTATTTTTCTCCCTGGTTCTAGAATATCAGGGCAGTTTTCCTTGATAATTTCATGAAAAATGATGTCTAAGCTCTTTTTTTGATCATGGCTTTCAGGTAGTCCCATAATTTTTAAATTGTCTCTCCTACACCTATTTTCCAGGTCAGTTGTTTTTCCAATGAGATATTTCACATTATCTTCCATTTTTTCATTCTTTTGGTTTTGTTTTGTGATTTCTTGGTTTCTCATGAAGTCATTAGCCTCCATCTGTTCCATTCTAATTTTGAAAGAACTATTTTCTTCAGTGAGCTTTTGAACCTCCTTTTCCATTTGGGTAATTCTGCTTTTTAAAGTATTCTTCTCCTCGTTGGCTTTTTGAACCTCTTTTGCCAATTGAGTTAGCCTATTTTTCAAGGTGTTATTTTCTTCAGCATTTTTTTGGGTCTCCTTTAGCAAGGTGTTGACCCACTTTTCATGCTTTTCTTGAATCTCTGTCATTTCTCTTCCCGATTTTTTTCTCCACCTCTCTAACTTGATTTTCAAAATCCTTTTTGAGCTCTTCCATCGCCTGAGCCCACTGAATATTTATTTTGAATGTTTGGGATACAGAAGCCTTGACTTTTATGTCTTTCCCTGATGGTAGGCATTGTTTTTCCTCATCTGAAAGGATGGGAGAAGATATCTGTTCACCAAGAAAGTAACCTTCTATAATCTTATTCTTTTTCCCTCTCTTCGGCATTTTCCTAACCAGTTACTTGACTTTTGGGTCCTTTGTCAAGAGTAGGGTATACTCTGGGAATCTGTAAGATCTCAATTCCCCCAAGGTGGCACAATCCAGTTTGTACCCTGATCTGGAAGCAGGGAGAGATTTTTGAGTCCAGAATCTTAGCAGTTACCTCTCCACAGCCACCTGGCCTCCAATGCTGCCAAGTCAGCACTGGGGGCTGATTTTCAGATAAGCTGGATGGGCAGGGCTGCCATTCAGTGTGAGACAAAAATGAGCTCCCCCAGGGCCTCCACACAGGGCTGAGGCAAGACTCTGCTCCTCAGTGCCCCCAGGGGTTTTACAATCCAACAATGTGTGCAAGCTGATATAAGGGCTGCTGTGAGAACTTCTGCCACCTGCCCTATGTGGCCTCTGCGGGCTGCTGCCCAAGGCCAGAGCTATCAGAAGGCTCTTCTCCCTTCCTGGTCAGTTGAAAAAACCCTGTCACTGACCTTTGGTGCCTGTGGGTTGAGGGATATGAGGACCCGCTGCTGCGACTGGAGATTCTGCCCCCGAGGTGTCCTCCTCCCAGAGTCTCGTTGCTCCACCCCACGTGGCCAAGGCTGAGCTGGGCTCCATGCTCGGCTCTGTGACCAGTGCAACTGACGTTTCTCGTGGGCCTTTCAGGTCACCCTGGGCTGAAAATCTCCTCCACTTTGTTGTTTTCCACTTCTGCTGCTCCAAAATTTGTTGGGAGTCCCTCTCTACAGGTATTTCATGTGCTGTGTGGGAGACTGTGCGTATATGTGTCTTTCTACTCCGCCATCTTGGCACTGCCCCAGCTCTTTGACTTCTTAAGTAGCCCACCTTTATCAAGGGAGTATTGCTCACTATAATATAAAGGCGTTTATTTATTTATTTGTTTTTGCTTTTGTCTAGTAAAGATTTAAAATACCAAAACAATGGGCCTTTCCACTTTTCTTTCCACATTTCATATAGACTGAATAGCTTAGTGATCATTTTCCTGTGGTTCATCTTTTAGTTCTTTAGAACTCAAAAGGGGGAACATATTTGCAAGGTGACAATTTCACCTTTAACACTTAGAAATGAACTCATCTTTTGAATTTAGAAAATTGGATAAAAATCTGGAAAAACAAATTTAAAAAATATCTCTTTCACTGACATGGAACTTCATCAAGTCTCTTGATCTCATTCTAGTGGAGAATATTTCCATTTTATTTTTTATTTTTTGTGTGGACCTGTGACTTCACAGGTGTAGGGAACTCCTGGTGTAGAAACCCACACTACTTTGGATTAGCATCCTATGTGAAATTGAGTGATAGTTTCTTGGGCACTGAAATGATAAGTAACTTGTCCATAGTCAACACAGCTATTGTGTAGGTCAAAGGCACAATCAGATCCCAGGTTTCCTTGATTCCAGTGGTTGATCTCTTGCTGCTAGACCACATTGCTTCTTATTTGATATGTCTTGTAAATGAAATTCATAACATCCATTAGAAAAAGACAAATTTTCTGCTAGTGTATGAAAACATTAATAAAATTATCAGAAAAAATATCCTGGAAGCCAATTTAGGCTTGATGTCAGGAAAAACAAATGTTAATATGGGAAATACTAAAATCCCCCAATTGAACATCTTCAAGTAGTGAACAGAGGATCACTTTTTGTTTATATTACAATAAAAATTCCTTTCTCAGGTCTGTATTAGTTTGGACATATTGATCTGTCCCCTTAAGTACTTTCAAATTCGAAAATTTTGGGATAACACCTTATTAGCAGGAGGAGGAGATGGAACCAAAGAGAAAATCCTTGAAAGAGGAAAGAGCTTGCTAGCCACTGAAACCTTAGAAAGGGTTTCAGAGACTGCAAATCTAGCAATAGCAGAGGGAATAATTTCAACAGGAGCAATATAATGTTGTTAAGTCATTCAGTTGTCTGACTCTTCATGAACCCCTGAACCATAGCACACCACGCCCTTCTTTCTTCTCCCAAAGTCTGTCCAAGTTCATGTTCATTGCTTCCATGACACCATCTATCCATCTCATTCTCTGCTGTCCCCTTCTCCTTTTGCTTTCTGTCTTTCCCAACATCAGGGTATTTCCGATGAGTCCTGTCTTTTCACCATGTGGCCAAAGTATTTAAGCTTTAATATAATAGCTTTACTAGAAAATAGCAGTAGTCCTGAAGCGTCAGAGATAAGAATGAACTCAGGAGATATGCTCTGGCCAAACATGTTTCCCATCTGTTTGCACCTCCACACTTATGCCCTTGTGTACGTGTTCACTACAACTATAGCCTCTCCCCCCCCCCCCATATCTGTGCCCAGGCCTCATGGGTTTCCCATGTGTGTCCTTAGTCTTATATTCCCTAGATGTGACCATTTTTGTCATTGGTGGTATATGTATTTTGGGAGACCATACACTTGGTTTATTTGGGAAGTGCTCTAATTCTGTTTGCTTACTATTACCTTTCCTCAAAATATCCAAGAAAAAGAAAACTAAAAACATCTTTCTGTTGTCCTTTCTCCATCAAACTCAGCTCATCCTAAGCTTTGGCATACCTGACATATCCTAGCAGAACTGTTTCATATTTTTGTATTCATTTTCTGTTATCCATTTTTGCTTCTATGCTCTGCATATACCTTTTAAAAATTTCAGTTGCTTAGTGAATTCTCTCAATCCATGTTGGTCACTGTAGAATCTATTTTTTTCCTCCTCATTAGAATTGTTTCCCTTTGTACCTATAGCAATTAATTCTTGAGAATTTTCTGTTCTACTGTGGCTGACTTCTACAGAATTTTAGTCCACAGTCTCCTTTCTATCCTTCCTGTGAGTACTGTTTTTGCCAAATTCAGGTGCACTTCACAGTATTCTGGATTTCCTCTTCTTTCCTCTGTCACTTTAGGAATTTGGCATCTCTTATGGTTGCCCTCATTTTTGTCCCACCAACTCTAATTGAGAGAATTAGTTTCTGAATAGAATTTCCCCCTGTTGTTTTCTCTACCTTCAGAAAGATTAAATAAATCATCAAGGAAAATCAAGACATTATTAAGTGCTATGGTTTTGGCAGAGAGAGACAAAGAGACAGAGAAACACAGATAGACAGACAGACAGACAGACAGAGATAGAGAGAGCTACAGATGTCTGGATAACGGAGCCTTCATAATTACACTATTGTGAATCTATTCCAGACTTTTGGTCTGTATCCCACAGTCCTTCTATTTCCACTTTCTGTCTAGGAAGTCTGCATTATGCTTCAATGACAAAATTGCTTTTGTTTCTCCCTCTATTACCCTTCACCCAAATGCTTTCAACCATTTTTTCTTTTTCTCTATCAATAATTATTACTTCTCTCTCATTTCTACTCCACTGACTAGTTCATCTAGGTTAGAGAGAATTAGATCCAGAATAGAATTTTTCCCTTCCTGATTTGCTTTGGTTTCTGAATTTCCTTACTTGCGCATATCTTCTCAATGTATGTGTCCTCACTTATTTTTGCCTATACTGTTTCTTTTGAATAAAACATACCCATATTCCAGTTATGGATTTCATGCTATCAAGACTCAGGGACACTTTGGTTTTTCTTGTGATTGTTTTTAGTCAACCTGTGATTTTACTGATATAGGAAAATTTAGGTGAGGAAACTACCTCTACTAATGTAGATCTGCAATTATGTTTCAACTTGTATTTGTATAGAGTTGCCTGGGGGCACTGAGAGGTTATGTAACTTGGCATCACATCACGTGTCAGAGATGAGACTAGAACTCACATCTTCCTGACTCTGGGGGCACCTCTCTATCCACTATATCATAAGGCCAATGAAACCTTCAAAGTCAAATTAGTCTCAAGAACTAGGGTCCACTAGTTCACGATGTTTATTGCCTGCACTTTATTCTTTTGGATAAAGACATTTGAGGCTATGAAACTCGCTACTGGTTCCTTTCTTGGATTTATCTCCTGGTTTGTTCTGAATATCTTACTTAAATTTTTTTCCCCTTAACTGTAGTTTTTTCTTCTATAGTATTTAGCTCAGTGTGTATACATAAACAATTTTATCCCTTTATCTCTTTATTTTATCCCTTCTCCATACCCTTTTTAGTTTAAGGCCTTTTTGACTAGGTTGGCAAAACATAAGAAATTAAACCTTACCTGTCTTTATTAGTTGAGCATCATCCTTGGCCAGGAGACTGTTTTGTATTTTAAGCAGTGATCCAGAAATCCAAATTAAACTCTCAGAAACGATCTCTTACTCAGCATTCTTCTTAGCTTGCAGCCACCTAATAAGTATGTGCTGATAGTTCTTCATATAGGATACGAATTACCAACCACACTCAAAAGAAGACGCAAATCAGGTTAAGATTATATGTGATTTTTCAATCCCTTATGTTTAGAGCTTAACCCCAGTCCTTTGTCCCAAATTTTTGATGTTTTTAGTTATTTCAACTGTGTTCACCTCTTTGTGACCCCATTTGAAGTTTTCTTGAGAAAAATACTGGAGCAGTTTGCCATTTCCTTCTCCAGGTCATTTTTACAGATGAGTAATCAAGGCAAATAGGGATAAGTATCTTGCCCAGGGTCACACAACTAGTGTCTGAGGTCACATTTGAATCCAGGTCTTCCTGACCCCAGGCCCTATCCTCTATCTACTGAGCTACTCTTGGTCCAGAAAGCTACCTCATTTATGACTATAAGGGTCTCATGATCTTTAG
Organism: Notamacropus eugenii; assembly: GCF_028372415.1. Lineage (NCBI taxonomy): Eukaryota > Metazoa > Chordata > Mammalia > Diprotodontia > Macropodidae > Notamacropus > Notamacropus eugenii. Next base: position 305,829,196 of record NC_092875.1, on the reverse strand, counting down.
GTCTCTATATTAAAGAAAAGGAGGGAGTAAAGAAAAACTGAAACCTTCTTATATGAAGCCAAACCAAGGTGAAATCCTACATCTAAATATTTTGCTCCAAATTCCTGCCTTTGTTATGTTGATATGGCTAGGAAAAAGTTCCAAACTTGGATCAGACATATAAATAAATAGAATTTTAACTGCTTATAAGGCATAGACTACTTATTGTTTTTGTCTTTGTATTTCTAATGCTTTGCATAGTGCCTTAAAAATATAGACATTTAATGAATACTGTTAAATTGTTTACTTAGTTTCATTCTATTTGGAACTCTAGAGTCATAAATTGAATTGATTGACACTGTTCTTTCAAGTTCCAGAACAATGCAGAGCTTCCTAGAAAAGATCTAGAATCACTCAAAAGAGATTGGTCTGACCATCCACTAGGAAAAAAATGAGTAAATATATTTATTGATTAATTACTGATTGAATTTTTGTATGGAGATAAGGGTGATAAATTGGGCCCCAAACTGAAGGAGAATGAAGGGAAGCATGCAGGATTTCCTTTTAGCAATTGCCAAGTGCTTTTTGATTCTAAACTTCCCATAAATCTAAACCCACCTTTTAAAAACCATCATTCCACTGGTGTGCTATGTGTCAGCAAGTCATGGAATACATCTGTAAAGAATTTAAAATTAATTGGACACAAAAGCTCAGGGTAAAGGTACATGGTAGTTGCGAGAAAGTTGTAAAATATAATCAATAAGGAATATACAAAAATAATAGGAATAAAAGATGCGATGAAAAGATTGTATGGTAAGAAGAAAAGATGAGGTGTCCATGTGCCAAGGATCACAGGGAGACTACCCAAAGTGTTCTCATAGTATCCTCTCAATGTCTACTCAAAGTGAGAAAGGCCTCTATTTGTGGGTGAACTCTATTTGTGAGAAGAAATGACAAAAGTCTTATAGAATTGGCAGGTGTGATTGGAGGAAACTTTCAAAAGAATAAAACTACAGATCCTTTTGAATATTAAATTGAATTAATTTTTTGGAGAACAAATATTTCTCTCCTAGCACCTAACACAGGGATCTACACATTCCAAGTACTTAATAATTGTCTGATGAATAAAAAATTAATAAATATAACTAATTGGCTCTATCCAATATGACTATTGAATTCTGTTCCAGCTGTGGACATTTCATAACTTCCTATGGCAGTTGTTGGGCTTACAATACCAGTAATAATAAAGACATCATACATAGAGATAATTAGTTGCTAGAACTTTATTTTAATTACATTTTTATTTTCTCCTGATTAAAGCAGGCTTACTGTGTGTTAGGTACTATGTTAAGTGCTTGAGATAAAATAAAAGAGGTAAAAAGATATCCCTACCATCAAGAAGTTTACAATCTAATAGGGGAGACACCGTACCAACAGATACATACAAAACAAGCAATATGCAAGATGATTAGAAAATAACTAATAGAGGGGAAACACAAGAATTCAGAAGAGTTTGGGAAGGCTTCCATCAAAAGATAGGATTTTAGATGGGACTTAAAGGAGGCAGAGCAGAGGAGGGAGAGCATTCCAGGCATGGAGTACCACCAAAGAAAATGTCTGGAGGTCAGAGATTGTGACTTGCTTGCAGAAAGTCCAACGTCATTGGACTGAAGAGTATGTGTTGGTCAGTAAGGTATTAATAAGATTAAAAAAGTAGGAGGGGGCTAGGTTTGTGTCACTATTTGCAGTATTATATGTGTGTGTGTGTGTGTGCATGTGTGTGTGTGTGCATGTGTGTGTGTTTGTCCTTTGTTTCTGAAGAAGACCGTGCCATCAGAGAAATAATGACATGACTTTGCACTTGACTTTGTTTTGAGTGAGGGAGGGCTGTGCTGGTCAACAGCCTCATTTCTTCTCCAGAGCCATCTCAATCCAGTGACCAGATGTTCTTCAGGATGACTGGAGATGACCCAGGATGAGGCATTTGGGGTTAAGTGACTTGCCCAAGGTCACACAGCTAGTGAGTGTCAAGTGTCTAAGATGAGATTTGAACTCAGGTCCTCCTGACTCCTGCAGTGGTGCTCTATGTATACATACATATGTACAGCATTATATGTTTGTATATATGGTGTGTTTGTATATCATTCGTATATGCTACACACATACATATATAAATACGTATAAGCTATAGAGATTTTATATAGAATAATCTTTGCATAAAACATATGTATGTGCATATATATACACATATACATACACATACATACATACATACATAGACATTTCAAAAACCTACATTTGGATTAATTTTTTAAATAATAGAACTTGGGCTAGAAATCATGTCTCAGGACTAGTCTAGTGAGGAACAAGAGGCCAAAACAAGCTATAAAGAGTAATGAGAAATCAAATTCTACTGTGAGGTTATTATCCCTTAGGATTTAGCATAGATGTGTTCTAGCAAATTTCTGTGTAGCAAATCTCATCTTCAAATCACAGGACTTAGTACCGAATGAGACATCCATTTAGTTCAGCCTCCTTATTTTATAGAGTGGTAGACTAATATCCAGAAGGAATAAATGGTTTTGGTAAGGTCACAGAACAAGTTAGTAACAGGGCATGGAACAGAAACTGGACCTTTTTGCTTTTTCTACTACATCAGGCTACTTAAGTATGATTCTTCACAAACCTTTAGAGTAAAGATTTCATGAAACTACAGTAAAATGATGCACTTTAAAATTACACACTTCATGTATGATATAGTAATACTCAAAGTTACAAAATATGAATATTTAACTAGAGTTATTTTTGTTTGACATAAGAATTTAAAAGATTAAAGAAAAAAGAATAAGCATTTCAATAACCAGAATACAATAGATTCAGAATGTCAGTCAGGTCAGGTCCCAAGTAGAAATGGGTAGCAAATTTTAAGTGAGGGGCCAGGATTGGCAAAAACTTCCTTCAAGGTCTGGAGATTAAGTTAAGAAAAAAAAATATAAAGTTAGACTGGGTGTCAGCAACAGGTCACTAAGTATGACCAAGGACATGAACAGAAGGTGAGGCCTAGACTAACTGTGGAGGAGAGGGGGAATGTGGGTGGGCGAGTGAGTACAGAAAAAGAAGGTGGTGACCATGAGGAAGCAGGATCCTGATGTAAGGCAGAGGAATTCAGAAGTCACGTCTCAGGACTCCTGGTCTAATGAGAAACAAGAGACCAAAACAAGCTATAAAGAGCAATGAGAAATCAAATTTGACTATGTGGTTATCCCTTAGGATTGAGAACAGATGTGTTCTGGCAAATTTCTGTGTAGCAGGAGGAATTTTAACTTGGGAGGAAGAGTAACAAATAGGGAAGGGACTCCATAACCAAGATTGATTCCAATCAAACTGAGTAGGAGAACTGGTGAAGAGATATACAAACTATAAAAGGGAATGAGAACTTAAGAGAATAAAATACACACACACACACACACACACACACACACACACACATTAGGGATTTGATCCTTTAGGAACATTGTTAGGAATGCTAGAGATGAGGCTGGTAATAGATGATAAACTCAACAAAAAGGAATTTTTTAGTTGTAAATGAGACAGATTAAAGAAGGGATAAGATGGCTGATAAGAGTAGAGGGGACAATTAATGCAGATAGTGTAAAGGCTGAACCTCTCAAGTTATATTTTACTTCTATTATCTCTTTAAGGAGAATTATCTTTGTACTGGACTGAATAAACAAAACTTATGACAATGAGCTGAAAACCATAATAAATGAAAACACTGAACTACTACTCAATGAGTTCCAGTCACCTGGCCTAGAAATCATTATAAACCTAAGCACTGAAAGAACTGGTGGATGCTGTTGCTGAGCCACTATCAGTTACCTTTGAAACATGATGAAGCACTGAAGAGGTATCATAGGCCTAGAGAAGGTAAAATGGCTTCTTTTTTTTGTTTTTTAAAGGATTCTTAAAACCTGTCCGTTAGTGAACTTTATTTCAATTCTAGAACAATTCTAAAATGTCTAATTAAAGGGAGAGTTATTGGTAAAAGATACAGGAAACAAACATAATGTACTCAAACAGTCATAGGTTATTTCTTGGGCAATGTTTCATGGTTAAATCCCACTACCATGATAGTTTATCTAAGATGACAATGGGCAGAGTACCAGGCCTGGAGTCGAGGATCTGAATTCAGATCTGGCCTCAGATACTTACTAGCTGTGTGAGCCTGGGCAAGTCACTTAACCCTGTTTGCCTCGTTTTTTTCATCTATAAAATGAACTGGATAAGGAAAAGGCAATCCACTCTAGTATCTTTGCCAAGGAAATTCTAACTGGGCTCATTGAGTCAGACATAACCGAAATGACAACAAGAAAAATAGTTTACCTAGATTTGATAAAGTGCTTTATGAAGTTGCTTATGCTATTCTTGTAGAAAATGTGGAAATGTGGGTGAGATGACCATAGAAATGGATATTACAGTGTGAGTTGATTGGACTGAAGACATTTAACTGAGAGGGAAAGAGAGGTAAGTGTGTCTCTGTTGAATTTGTTGAATTCCTCATTCAACCTGATGAGGAGACATCTGAGGGAAAAAGCTATTAATGCAATATGAACATACCCATTGGGACTTTGATGACAAAACACAGATAATTCCTGTGATTGGGGATGCTTCCAATATGAGAATCTGAGGCTCGGGGGATGAACTCATCATAAAAGCCACTCCTTTCATATTCTATAAAAGTGAGCTAACAGATGAACTTTTTTAGTTTTTTTTTCTCTGCTTCTGTCTCTGCCACTGCCTCTGCCTGTCTGCCTTTCACTCATTATCTTTTGGACTTTGAGAACCCATACCAGAGCACAGCAGACTTGACCTGCATTCAGGGTTTGGTGCAAAGCCCTGTTCCCATGTGTTCCCTCTTTGGAGCAATTGGCAACTTGGTTGAAGCAGAGGACAGAGCTAGACAGTTGCATATGTAAAATAGACTGAGAGGAGAAATCCTGAGAGTATGTTCTAGCTCAATAGATGGTAGCAACTATATAAAGATTTTCTTCAGAAGTACACTGTGAAGAAGGTGAATGCTCATTCAGACCAAAAGAGAAGTTTGTGGACAGTGCTTTTGAACCTTAACTCCTGTGTGGAAAAGTGGGAATTTTGAAATTTCTAGGGTACACAGCTCTAGAATCTAGGCAATCTCAATGTTCAATATCTTAATGCTGGAATTTGGGAACTCTCAAGTTGGAATTTAACTACGAGATATTGCCCAGGAAATAACCAATGACTATAGGAGTACATTTTTTTCTGTATCTTTTTGTGGATGCCTGTGGCTTCTTGGCATTTTATGGGGTGAAATAAAGGCTATTCTGTACCCAATATGCATTTGGAACATTGGCTGCTCATCTGGGAGTTTGAGTCTAGACAAGAGTTATGCCTTTAGTATATTAAGAGAATATATTAGGAGAAATCCTAGCTCATTTGACTTATTAGTCAAATAGAAAAAATGGGTTCATTCATTCTTGGTTTCAATCACCAGAGTCTAACAAAGAATATTTGGGAGCTACTGTAGAATGAGTTACATGTTACAAGTTCATTTATAGATTCCTAAGGTTTAGTGTTGGAAGGAAGATTAGAGACCACCCATCTAAATTTCCTTACTTTACAGAGAAGGAAGCTCCAAGTCATGCTTAGAGGATTCATTTTAATTCTACCACTTTTCATGTGAAATAAAAGAAAATTGTTGTAAGAAAAAAATAAAGTAAAATCTAAAATAAAAATGGAAATACTCCATTTCTAAGAATACCAATTTTTAAAGTGAGATGAGCAAGGTTCTGTGACTTCTGAAACAGGTACAATGGAGAGAATAGAGGAAAGTTCAGAAGATGGCAAGGACACAGTTGTTAACCTTGGAACAAAAATAAAAATCAGCACTATTGGCATTTTCCATGACTAAGACCTCAAGCAATTTGCAGCATTTTTTGACATGTAAGACTTCCTCAGGACACACATATATAACACAGGGACATGTATGACATAGGGAAAACAGCCAGTCACACTGCTTTTTCATGAAGAGGTTTCACCTAGCTCACTATCTCTTACTCCTTTCAAAATGAAAATCTTCAGAAAAGAAGTTGGATGGTTTAAGAGAAAGCACTCTGACATATACGGGGCGGGGTGGGGTGGTGATGTGGGGCTGCTATCACAAGTTCTTAGATCTGCATTTTTAAAAGGAAAGGCAACTTTTGGGGGGTCAGCAATCACTTTAATCAAATACGTACATCATTCACTTGGCTCAGAGGAAAAAGTACCCTGAACTTCAGAGAAAATAGAAGTCAAAATCAATAGACAGTGGTTCCAGCTGCCTGACATAAGCAATACATACATCATACATCAACAGACAGATCCAATTGTCTGATCATTACATACATGCATAGTTACCAGAGAGAGAAGCACCAACATCTGTGTTTTTAAAGGGTTGGGGATGCTCAGTGGTTGCCCAGAGTCTCATCTGGCCAAACAAACACTTCCAATCAGTAAGCCCCAAAGTAAAATCTCATCTCAGAAATTTATACATTTTTCAGAGCCAGAGGGCATCATAACCCTTGAGAACTAGTGCCTTGTTAACAAAAGGTGGGGGCCTTCCTCCAAATCTTCCCAGGCCCATTAATGGGTAGAGAAGGTCTTTAATCATTTTATTCAATCAGGGGGCACTTGATTTATCCTAAAACAAAAAAATGAATTATCAAATGGGTCAACCTAAAAAAGGGCCAGCCTAGAAGTTTAACTTGTCTGTATTTCTGCTTTTATCCATAGAGTGCAGGCTGTCTCTGAGGAGATAGAGGATATTGCCAGAGGATATTATTTGCTGCTCCCACATCTCAGCTGATGTGACTTCCTTTGTGTGGTAGTAGTATTAGAAGAAAGAGAAAGGAAAAATTCCTAGTAGTCTGTCAATGATGTGGAAGACTACTGAAGGGAAAAATATTAATTTCATGGTTTCTCTTTTTCTCTTTGGAGGATCATTGCAGATTACTGTGCCTAAATGAAGGAAATTGGGTTTGCATTTATTTATTCAGTTTTCAAAGATAAGCATAGTGAGCCAAATGAAGCGTTGGAATGCCTGGTTGCAGTTTTCAGTGATATGAGTTTTGTTATTACTGATAGAAAATGTATGTACATCTAGATTCAATAGGTCAACATTGTTCATACCTGGAACTATGTGTCAAACAAATTGTGTGATCTGTGTGAATTTTGTCACTGTTAAATCAAATGAGACAAAGTGTGAAGTGCTTTACAAACCTTGAAATATTATACAAATATCACCTATTTATTAAACTAGAAAACAAGGATTTTATTCCTACTCATGGACAACAAGAGCTAGTGGATATTTATAGAGCTCTATAATAATGCCTATATTTCCTTCTTATTGCTGAATTACATTTGTATTCATTTAAACCAAACTGTCCAGCATGTTGGAAAGCAATCTGACAATTAAAATGCAGAGAGATAATAGATCCTTGTGCTTCCTGTATGGTATATTGTTTAGCTTTCATAGTTTATTTTGTCCTTCCCACAGTGTTATTAATCATGTTTTCTCATTTCTTTTCACTGCTGGGATTTGACAAGGATTTTCTTTCACCTTGAAAAACTGCACATACTGAAGTGTGGCTTTGCCATATTCCTGTGGACTTAACACACCCTACTGAGTAAAGGCAGATTGTTTCCCGCTCAATCCTTTTTTTTAAGAATATTTTTCAAATTACAGGTTTGATCTCTCTCTTGGTATTGAAAGATCATAAACAAAAACGTTTTTCATGTTATTTTTCTTCAGTAAGCTTTTATGATTTTATTCTAGACAACTGGACTAATTCAATAAGCAATGGGCCATAAGGCAGTAAGCTGATACACTATTAATTTTTATTGCCAAAGTTTCTTCCTCTGTACCATTCCAGCTAAAGATGTTATTCACATTTTTATGATTATACTTGCAAACTTGATAAAAATCCAGATCCATAACTCTTCTTGTGAATGACTAGATATTATAGATATTAAAGCAAAGGGAACAGCTACAAAAAAAAGACAGAAGGCCCAGTTCATTAAATGAAAAGTCTTTGTGGACAAGTGAAAGCCATCTTGAGTAGAACACAGTTCAGTAGACCAAGCAGCAGACTATGATTGGGGAGCTTTAACTATAACTCCATGTCTAAATTGCTACAAGATCGTGGTAGGACATTGAGACTTTTTTTTTTTGCCCACCTGCAAAATAAAGATTCTAATTCTCAGTGACCTAAAGAATAGCTACTTAAAATGGATCTGATTGTTGGTTTGTTTATTTAGATAGAGCAGAAACATCTTGACCGCAGAAATACAATAACCAGATTGTTTTTGAAATGTAAGCGGAGAATATTTGACAAGTCAATAAAGAAGTCTAGCTCTCCAAAATATCATTGTCTAGCTGGTTTTCAGTCTAGCTACCCTACTGACCAATGGTTAAGGAACAATCTTCCAACTTTAGTGTTCACATGGATCAATAATAAATGAAAAGATGAATGTCCTTTATTTCTATGTTCCACATCTTGGAGAAAAGAAGCATATCAACCTAAATGATTATGATTTTAAGAGCTGCGAGGGTCCTTAGAAACCATCTATTCCAAAGTAATCTTCTATACATTATAGAGAAGTTAAAAATGTGGGTGTAACAGTGATTTAAATGGAAAGAGCTTTCCCATTCATTAATAGGCCCATGTGACCTGCTTAAATCACCTGGAAACCTAAGTCCCACGTAGTAGGAAGAACTTGCTGAATGGGTGAAATAGGAATGGTGGAGCAGAATCAGGAGAAAGTTAGTGAGAACAGTCTGGGCAGAGGAGAGAGGAAGCAGACAGGCAGGCAGGCATAGCAAGGCTGTGAGTGTTTGCTTGTGAGAAAAGGTGTGTGTGTGGGGGGTGCAGGGGGGGGAGGCTTGGGAATGCCTTTGTCCCCAACAGTACTAATGTGTATTGTCATCTTGGCTACCATGACAGATTTAACTTTCTGGTATTGGGATTTAGCTTTCTGGTGTCTGAACAAATGTTTTTCTTCTGCCTTTTATATAGAGAGTCTTTTGTACTTTGCAATTGAGAACTATGCCAGCATATTCATAGCCATCCTTAGTGTCGTGATATTGCCTGGGTGATACAGTGGGAAAACATAATAGGGCAACATACACGGGGGGCCTGCCATCACAGGTTCTTAGATCTGTATTTCTAAAAGGACAGGCAACTTTTGAGGAGTCAACAATCACTTTAATCAAGCACATGTATTATTCACTTAGTACAGGGGAAAAAGCATCCTAAACTTCAGAGAAAATACAGAGAAATCAAAGATCAATAGATATGCTTCTAAATGTCTGACAGATCAACAGACAGATCCAACTGTCTGAACTTAGTTACCAGAGAGGAAAGCACCAACATTTGGGTTTTCAAAGCTGGGTCCCGGCAGGTGGGGTGGGGACCCTTAGAGGATTCTCAGAGTCTTGTATGGTCCAACAAACACTTCCAGTCAGTAAGCCCCAAAGTAAAACCTAACCCTCAGAGTATTTATGCACTTTTTAGAGCCAAAAGGCATCACAACCCTTGAGAAGCAGAACCTCTTTATCAAAAGGTATGGTCCTTCCTACAAATCTTTCCAGGCCCATTAATGGGTGGAAAAGATCTTTAATCACATTATTCAATCAGAGTTACTTGATTATACTAAAACAGAAACAGCAAAAGATCCTACTTTGCTTACCATCACACAGCGCCCTTCCAGGATCCTTGCTCTTACAATCTAAATGGCCACGGATTCTGCAACAAATAGAGGCATTATACTACTTGATTATACTAAAATAAAAACAGCAAGAGATCCTATTTTGTTTGCCATTACAGGTAGATAGAATGCCAGGCCTGGAATCATGAAGACTCATCTTCCTGAGTTCAAATCTGGGCTTAGACACTTACCAGCTATGTGATCCTGGGCAAATCATTTCACCCTGTTGACTTTTTTACTTATCTGTAAAATGATATGACAAAAGAAATGGCAAACCACTCCGCTATCTTTGCAAAAACTCCCTAAATGGGGTCACAAAGAGTCAGACCCAACTGAAATGACTGAACAACAAAACCGCCAACAAAGATAATACAGGAAATATATGTCAAAGGTGGGGTTTGGACTTAAACTTTTAAAAGAGAGTCATTCAGTCACTTCAATTCAATATTTATCAAATACCTTTTATGTACAATGCACGATATAGCTATTATATCACTGTATTGACATATATTGATTATGATCCTATTGAATACCAAGAACTACACCAGGTATAATGGAGGATACAAAGATTACACACAAAATATTTTTGTGAATATATTATACATAATACATACTTGTAGTGAAAACTGTCTCCCATATGTAGTATGAGGTGCTGTGTATAGCTTGCAAGAAGTCTTTTTGTCTCACCACCTTTCTCCAAGGGACACTTTAATTCCTGCCAGGAGGGGAAGCAGATGGTTGAGTACAGAGGTTACCATTATGCTCTCCTCAAAGAGGGGGATAGCAGGCTAGAATTATGTCATTTTTCTCCTTTATATATTATTAGTTCAGAAGACTTAGTTTTTGGGTTCAAATTAATTGTCATTTATTAATGAGGAAAGGAGGACCTCAAGGTATAGATTCAAGGCTTGATTTCCTTCCCAGAAAATACCAGTTCCACAATGAACACAAATAGGAAATAATAAAGAAATGCATTTATCCAAATCATAGCTAAACAGAAGGGGAAGCTATGTTGTACAGTGCATAGAGCACCAGTGTAGGAGTCAGGAGGACTGGAGTTCAAATCTCACCTCAGACACTTGACACTCATCACATATATGACCCTGGGCAAGTCACAACCCTAATTGCCTCATCCTGGGTCATCTCCAGTCATTCTGATGAATATCTGGTCACTGGATTCAGATGACTCTGGAGGAAAAGTGAGGCTGGTGACCTGCACAGCCCTCCCTCACTCAAAATGAAATCAAGTGCAAGTCATGTCATCATTTCTCTGATGGCATGGTCTTCTTTGGCAAGGAAGGACGAACACACAGCTAAAAAGAAGGCAGAGAAGACATAAATAAGAGAACATATACCTTACAATACTCTTCCATTGGGATTCTCTTCCATTGGGAGCAAGGTAAGTCAGCTCAACCAAGACAGTCTCAGATCTTGCTCAAGGGGAAATTCCTTGAAGTCTCTAATATAGAAAGCTGGGGATAGGGATGATAGAGCTTGTCAACTCCTCTCATAGTTTTTCTTTTCTCCCTTTAGCAACCTGAAGTGGGGTTGGCATTGTCTTTTCTTTTTTCATTTGAAGCTAGAAGCAGGAAGAACCCAAAGAGACTGGAGAACCTGAAGAGATCAGATCTCTTTCCTCTCCTGATCTCACCAACACCACACACCTCTTAGGACATGGGACATTGATCTCCATTGGTTGGTTGGTTATTGTCCTTCATTCTCAAAAAAGGACCAAAATGCCATCACCATGATAAAGAGAAGTGTCACTGTGTATGACTGTGGGCTGATCAGACCAATAAGAGCTCAGAATGCTCTACCTCAAATTGGGCACATATATCCCAAATTTTCTCATCCTATGTTTCCTGTGTACAATTTCAGTTCTGCTTTGCTCACAGAGCACAACACCCTCTCTGATGTGGGCATGCTATTCTGAGTGGTTCTGTGATCTTCATTAATACTGTGGTGGTTGGATTACAAAACGTATATTAAAATCTTTGTTCTTTGCCCTCAAAAATCTTGAAACCTAGTTAAGGAAATTATCTATATGCATAATCTGCCTCAGAAGATTGTAAGAAGAGATATGCAGAAATGAAACAAGGGACTATAGATGTGAACTATTATATGAGTGACAAATCAAGACAGAAATTGAAGATCTATCACAAATTATTATATGATTGCTTAATAAATGATTGGTGATGGTTTTTGTTGTATTTAGTTGGCACAGTAAGTAGAGCACTATACCTGGAATCAGGAAAATCTGACTTCAAATCCAGCGTTAGATACTTAATCTATGTGACCATGGGCAAGCCACTCAGCCTTGTTTGCCTCAGTTTCTTCATCTGTGAGAATAAACAGGCAACAAATAATATATAAAATCAGAGGAGGAAGAGAATAGAGTCTGGTTGATGTGTTGGGAAAAGCACTAGATTGCAAGTTAGGAGACACACATGCCACTAACCAGATGTATGACTTTGTGTAAGCCACTTTCTAGGTTTCAGTTTTCTTAACCGTAAAAGGGGTGGGTTATACTAGATGATTTATAAGCTGCCTAGCACTAAATTCGATGACTGTTCTATAATTTTAGCTGAATCCTGAAAGATATATATATATATATATATATATATACATATATATATGTATATATATATACACACACACATACAGATTGGGACCGAGTTGTTGAGTGCCTTGAATGCCAGTATAATTAATCTACACTACATGTAGTAGAAATTGAGCACTCATTGAACATTTCAGAGGAGGAGGATGATATGATCAAAGGTTCATTTGAGGGAACTGAAATATGCTGTGATGAAATACAAGACTGAGGCAGGGAGATCAGTTTACTGGCACGATGTGGTAAAGATATGAATTAGGGTGGTGTTTATGGGAATTCGAATAAAGGAAGAGATGTGACAAACTTTAGAAGGAATCCCTAAAAGGAATTCCTGACTAATTGGAATTGGGGATCAAGAGGATTGAAAAATGACTCTGGGGTTTTGTGTCTGGTTCACTTGTAAGAATTATAGATCATAAGCAGAAATCAGGAAGTTAGAAGATAAAGCTAATTTTGGGTGAAAATAAGTTTAGCTCTAGACTGCGATTTGAGCATAGGTTCTATTAGATCAGGTCTTTCTATCACTGCCCAACATAATGCTTCCCAATGAGCTGCCTAAGGAAGTTGTGAGTATCCTGTCACTGAAGATCTTCATGAAGAGACTAGAAGGATTTGTTAGGGATTAAGTAGAGGGAGGATTCATCTTCAGGTAGGGGATGAAGTTTAGGTTTCTAAGACCCCCTTCCAATTCTGTGATTTTATGAATTAATGCATCTGTGGGAGGTAGAGAGGTAAGGTGGTAGACAGAGATTTGGCTATGAAAGCCAGGAAGATCTGGATTCTGGATTTGCCTTTCACTCATACTAGCCATATGTATCCTGAACAAATCATTTAACCTATCAGTGCCAGGGGACATTATACCAGACAGCTATGATTATAAGAAGAAAAGACCATGCTGACCAGCACTGGTAGAAGCAATTTCCTTATCCTGGAGTTCTTTTATTTTTCCAATGAGATCAGAAGTCCAGTATCTATTTGCCTATGTATTTGTGAAATTCAGCATGACATAATGAGTAGTGAGCCCACCTTGGAGTTGGAAAGACTTGAATTCAACTCCCTTCTTCAACATTTGTGAACTGTGAGATGTGAGGCAAATCACCTAATATCTCAGTATCCCAGGAAATTCTCCGAGATTATAAATTACAGAAAAATTGCTGGTCTTCATCAGCAAAGGGCAGTTCCCCATGTTAATGAAATCATGAGTCCAGACCAGAAAAGGAGGAAGAATCTATGAAAAGAAGATTTTAATTAATTGGAATTGATTTGGGCAATAGAATTTTGATTCCACCAGCTGAGGGATGGAAATCTCTACTTAAAGAAAAAAAAGCGTAGATGTTTATTTGAAAATAGGAAAAAAACAAGTACTTACTGAGGTAGCAATTCAGAAAACAATTCAGTAAACAGAAAATGATATGTTATTCCCATCCCTCCAAGAATGCATAATGCATTTGGGCAAAGTTTTATATTAGCTTAAATTACATAAGGAAAAAATAAGCAAAGCAAAAAAGAAAAAAAAGCACCAATAAACCCTCTCTTTAGGCTGTAGATCTCCTCCCATTTGGTCTCTTAGTTCAAAGCTCCTCACTCATCAATGAAATGCCTAATTAATTTCCCCTGAGTTGTTCATTATATTACCTGAGGAGCAAAGCCTTGGTAAAAAGTGACTGCGGAGAAAGAAATGCCTGTACTTTGTAGTCAGTCAAGCCTTTCAAATTCCAGGTTAAATACAGTGATTACTGTGGAGAGCTTTCATACTCATGGGATAAATAAAACACCTCTTCCTCTTACTTTTTGCTGTTCCATTGTGTCAGGGCCAACAAAACTTTTACTTATGCAATCCTTCCATAATGGCTCCTCTCTGTAGTTTTTGTGACCATTTATTAAGGTTATATGGATATAGTTTTGCTTCTTAGAATTTTGGAAAGCACCAACTTGCAATTAGTAGAGAGTCTCCTTATGTGATCATCTCTTCTACCAAATAAAGCCTGAGTCCAGTCTCCCCTGACTTGGAACATATATTCAACAAACATATAACTATATTGAACAATATTTAAATATGGATGATAAATATTAATAAATAATTGATACATATTTACATGAAAATATAGTTGATAAAAATTTATGAAGTGACTATTATGTGCCAGGCACTGTGTTAAATACACATTTACACATATGTGTATATTATATGTACCATATGTATAAATGTATGCATACCTATATATACAGACATTTATGTGCATACGTACATAATTTATATTAAGACCTTTTTGCCTTATTAAGATCTCCATGTATGGTAGGTTCATTTCCCCTTCCTTTACTCAATCACATAGCATTTCACATGTAGCATCTCAGAGGAAAAAACCTCTGTGAGACCTTTGATTTCTTACTTCAGAGAGTAACCCCAAGGCCATTCTGCTGGTACTTGCTATATAATTGGCATGTATCCTGTCAGTGTTAATTTACCCTTGCTTTCTGCTTTCATCCTAAAATCAGTCAAAAGATCCACTCACTTTGTACCAAAATAATTTCATAGATACATGTTTATCTAGATCCAGATAGTCTCATAGCATCTGGTGTCATAGATAAGACACTCTGTGTCCCCTTGTTAGCCAATCTTGGGTAAATCAAGGAGCATTATATTCTCAGGTTACTCACCTCATAACTGTGCTTAAGAATCCCAAAGTATAGATCTAGAAGTAAAAGGAGCAGAATTTATCTTACTTTTCCATTCACTAAGCTTGAATCTGTGAGAACAAGGGAACCAGTCTATCTAGCATGTTCCAGAGAAAGGACTTCGCTCATACAAAAGGAAAAGTTAGAGAGCCATCTTTGGAGCTGCCACACCAATGCCATTTGGAGGGCTGGCCATGCCAATGCCCCAAGCTGGATGCAAATTTGGAGACCTGCAATATCCTGTTCTCATCTTCAGTAGACTATAAACAATTCTCTTTAATATATCTCCCCTGGACATATAAATCTTATTCATGAGTTTCCCCTTCCCTTCCCTACTGTAACCCTATGAATTAGCACACATTGCAGAAGCATGGCCCTAATGTATTCACTCCCCTCTCCTTTTCGTGAAATCTTTGCTAAAAAATCAGTAAGTGGAATTTGAATTGAAACTTGATGGATTCAATTTCCCAGTAAGTCATTATTTATCTTCTACCCCAGTAGTGTGGACTTAATCAACTGATCAACTTCTTTCTTTACAACTCTACCTTCATTATCTTTTTGTCCCTTTGGATTAGATGATCACCTCTCTGCAGATGCACCTGGGCAATTAGGTGACACAGTGGATAGAGTACTGGGCCTAGAGTCAGGAAGATTCATCTTCCTGAGTTTAAATCTGGCTTGAGATACTTCCTAGCTATGTGACCCTAGGTAAGTCACTTAAACCTGTTGCCTCAGTTTCCTAATGTGTAAAATGAACTGGAGAAGGAAATGGCAAACCATTCCAATATCTTTGCCAAGAAAAACCCATATAGGATCATGAAGTCAGACATGATTGAAACTTCTCAAGAAGAGCAGTGAACATGCTCTCCAAATTTACATATGCAGCTATAATACTTAACTCTAGCTTTCTGTCTTCACATGTCTGACCTCTTCTAAATGTCCCACCAGTCTCTTAAACTCTACATGTCCCACAATGAATGCACCATTTGCTCCCTGAACCTCTCCTTCCTTCAAATTTCCCTCTTTCTACAGAGGGCCCCAGTTGTTCCTGTTCACCTAGATTCACAAACTTGAAGTCTGAGATTCATAGGATTTGGTTCTCAGAGCCCCAGTTTCCTTAAGACATGTTTCTGTAGACTTGAAATAAAATTTGTAAAATGGGGATAAAATTACTTCTACTATCTAATTCATAGGCTTGTTGTGAATGAAGAACTTTATAAAACTTTAAAGCTTTAACTGAGTTATTATTATTACCTTATACTTATTTATGTACATGTTGTTAATTCCTCACATCCCTCAGTAGAATGGAAGGTCCTTGAAGACAGGAGACGTTTTGCTTTACTCTATCACCTGCTCTGAGCACAGTCTCTGGTGTATAGCAGGCATTTAAAAATGCTTGATAAATTGGTTTTAGAATAAGAACTATCTCTCTAAGGGAATGTCTACTAAAGCTAAATAGGCAGTTAATGCATGAGAAGACAGATTAATAGGTCTATGTTGTAATGAAATACATTTTAAACTCTGTAAAATGTAAATTAAATTGAAAAATTGAATACAGCAAATTATTTTCTGGTTTACCTGATTAACCACATTTGTTTGTAATTACTTCTCAGGTTCTTACACCTAGTTATGATTTCTTCCTTTGAGAAGAGAAAGTACTCCTTTTGCTTACAAATCACTTTTTACTTCATATTATATAAACAGGGGCAGAATTTGATAGTGGAGAGAGAGTGGCGTTGGAGTGAGGAAGACCTGGCGTGAGTCCTACATAAGGTGGCAAATACTGGTTATATGACCCTGGAAGCACTTAAGTGCTCTGTGTTCTCAGGCATCTAAGAAGATAATTCACCAATCTGCATTGGTAGAGAAAGTTCCTCACTGAAAGCTTCCTACAATAATGAAATCACTGATTTTATTAAAAAAAATGTGTTCATATAAGTCCCCATTTGCCCATGTGTGCATTTGGACATGTGTATGTAAGCATTTATGCCTGTTTGTATACATGCATATGTGTGTACATGTGTGAATGTATGCACATGTGCATTTACATGTGTATGGTGGCTTAGTCCATATATATATATGTATATATATATATACATATATATGTAATGCATAGAATGGTAGCTTCTTCAATTTCTTTGAAAGAGGAAATGATCTTAAATTTTAGCATTAGAGACTAGTCTGCACCAAAATCTTCTTTATGTGTCTTACTATATGTCTTACTTAGGGGGATGGCCCTAGGTACTTGGGGGCAACTCCAGAGAATGCAAGCTCTTGCTAGGTTCAGTCTTGCTAGGAGGCCTTCAAGTTTTGCCCTGGCAACAGGTTAAATCTAATTTACTTTCCAAGAATGAAGCTAGCCAATGATGAAGAGGCTCTTTCATTATCAGAATGATGACCACTTGATGACTTCTTTGGATCTGGCACACACAAGACAAATTAAGAAGCAGAAAAATCCTCCTGTTATTCCTTTTGAATTCTGCAATTCTAAGGTGAAAGGTAGGGAGAAGACAGTGCTAAGAATCAGATAGTTCTAGGCTATCTGAAATCAACAGCTTAACTTTTGACACTCTAAATGTGAGATCCTTGTCCAATGACCAATGAGTTGATGTACTGTTGGGGGAAGTAAATTATATTAATACTGACATTTTTGGTATAAATTAAATTAGACGAATATGTTGCGATTAAGGAGTGGGATGTCTCCTTGGAGGCAATAATTTTTTTTTTAGGATTTTTCTTTATTGTGTGTTCTAAAACAATAAGAATTATAATTTAATGGCCTCTACAGTCATCTTTCATGGCAGTATTCATTGTGAGCATTAGCAAAAAGACTATAAGCAGAAGCTACTACAACTTATATGGCTATGATTTTCGCAGAGCATGAAGATGAGGAAGCATTGCACTGGATTTGGATTTGGATTTATAGGAACTGGGTTCAAATCTTGGCTCTACCACTTACTCTTGCTATGACTTTGTTTAAGTCCCTTAACCTCTTTGGGTCTCAGTTTTATCAAATGTAAGGCTACATGACCTCAAAGTTCTCTTCAGTCTCTAAATTTGTTGTTCTATATGAATGACTCAAAGAAATCTACCAAATTAAATCACAGTATACTAGAATATTCAGAGACTTCAGTGCAAAGGTAGGCAAGGTGAAATATCAATGAGTATACCCTAAAGTTTGAGGAAAGAAAAGAAAGATCCAAATTTTATGCCACATGGAAGCTTTATGTATATATGTACATATATGTGTACATATACACATATACACACATAAACATATGCATATATACATAAATATATCATGGATGCTTTATTTAAGAAGGGAATCAAGAGGTGCTGCATATGGTAAGCCTAGACTATCATCTCTAAGAATGAAGAAAGTTGTATATAAACAGATAGTAAATGGCTCATTATATAGGAATCATTTCTGAATCAACTGTTCATGTATAGTCAAATCATTGACTTTTTAGAGCAAATATCAAAGTCAAGAAATATCACATTAAAAGAGAGATTAAAGTTAGATTTAATGTGCAATTATGACATGTTCAGAAGTTCAGCTATTTTTCAGGCATGTCTGATTCTTTGTGATATCATTTTGGGTTCTCTTGGCAAAGATAGTGGTGTGGTTTTCCATTTCCTTCTCATTTTGCAAATGAGGAAACTGAAATAAACAGGGTTAAGTGACTTACCCAGGGTCTTATAGCTAGTAAGTGTTTAAGGCCAGATTTGAACTCAGGAAGATGTCTTCCTAACTCCAGGTCCTGTTCAGAACATAGATATCTAAATAACAAAAAAAATTTGAAGGAACAAAGAAACAGACCTGAGTTTGGACTCTCATTGATTCTTATGGAAGTTTAATCGTTATAGAACAATTGCCACAAAGAACCTTGAAACGAATTCAGGCAGCAAACACTTGATCCTCTTGCCAAATGGCGAGATAGGAAAGCCAAAGCAATGCCAATTTGAAATATATACTCATTTGCCAAGGCCCATGAAGGAGGATGTGTGATTATGAGCTATGTTACAACCTCATGAGATGTAGTGATGGAATGAAAAGGAAGCTTGTAGAAAATTTGGTGTGGGCACTTAATGATAAAACCAAAAAGAAGATAACAAACGGACTAAAACTGTGAAAAAATCCATCAAGGTTTTTTACAACAATCTATTTTATCCTTCAGTGAAACATTTAGATGCTAACATTACACTGCTTTATGTGCTGAAGGAAAAAGAAAAGGTGGAAATCACAGTGAAGCAAATAAAGGCGGGAAGAGAAGCTGGACTAGACCAATTAAAAAGAGGTAAAAGTATAATTAGCAATTGTGGCAAATAGGGTTAATGCATCTTCACATCAAATTTTGAAGACAGTTAAGCACAGACGTTGAAGTGGACAAGGGGAGGGCTCCTGTTATACCCAAGGTCACTTCCAGAGAGGTTACTAAAGATCAATACAAGAAAAAAGGTTGGTGCTCACCTGGTGGGATACCCTGGTAGGATTAAGTGTTACTTTCTATTTAGTAGGATCATTAGACAATCGATTTAGAGCTAGATGGAATCTTAGAGGTCATTTACTTTCACTGTATTTTATAGAGAAAAAACATAACAAAAACTAACAACAAAGACCCAGAGAAATTGAACTATTTGCCTAGGATGGCATGGATAGACAGTGGGGGAGCCAGGATTTTAACCCAAGTCTTCTGACTCTCATTCAGCATTGTTGTCAGGATACTACAGTTACCTGCTAACTAGGTGCTGAGCTGTTACTTCTATGCTGAGGAAGCGTGAAAGTGCTGACAATACCTTCTAAATTTCTGTGCTCTGGGACAAAACCCTAGTTAGTCTTCCCCTTCCTAGTTAGAGCAGAAGTCATATTGAAGGTGACATGATTTTGAAGCTTTGAGAAATTTATTCTTGGTACATTTGAAAGAGAAGATACTAAACAACTGGAAAAAATCACAGACTTTATTAATTAAAAAAGGTGATTGTGAAACTATCAATAACTATTGACTCACATGTCTACTTTCTCATTTCTACAAAATCTATAAAAGAATAATTTACACACCTACTGAGGACATCCTTGTTGAATATATGGAAAAAGGTTAGACAAGCTTTTAGAAATGAGATATTCTAAACAAATCACATCTTTATAGTCACACAATTGACTGAGAGGCTTACAGAATATAAGATCCCACTGTACTTATTATTTGTTGACTATAAAAAGATATTTGATTGTTTTAGATGAAAATTCTTAAAGTTTCTTTTCCATCAAGGAAAGTATCTCCTGTGCACGTATAAAATTAATCAAAAATTCTTTGTTAGTTGTAACAACACAGATATCTTTGTTCAATGATTTATTGATTGTCAGGCAGAATACAGGGAGAGGTATGTTCAGAAGTATTCGCCACTGTCACAGAGGATGTCCATCACAGAGTTCAAGTACAAGAGTGATTTATTATAGATGATTACGTCTTCTTGATTCTGCACTTATTTGCAGATGATATTTTGCTGATTGCATCAAGACCTGAAAAACATCAGAGCTTATTGTATGAAATCCACAATCACTTAAAATAATGTAGCCTCAGGAAAATCTATGGACGAAGAATTTATACTGTCTAGACAATGGCATGCAGTTAGATGTACAGCCCACAGAGTTAGACCAATGATACATCTATTATGAAATTGTGCCAAAATGGAACAAGGGGAAGAGAGTGGGATATATGACATTCAAACAAGACCTCACAGTTTTGTCAATGACATCAAATTTCTCTTTCTCAAACACAAACCTATGTTTATAACATTAAGATTGTTTTAGTTGTCGTTCTGGATGGGAATCTTGTAATTATAGACTCTGAACTTTTAAAGTTAAAATTAACCTGAAAGGTAACAGAGAGACATATGATGGGAATAGATAAAATCATTTTAATAATGACATAACTATATAAATCACTAAAATTTAGGTAAAAAGATGCATAAATTGAAAAGGTGAGTCAGCCATGTAGTGAGAGAATAGTATAACAGCTAGGCTACCAATATGGCATAGATGTAGGGTTCTATCCTCAGCGTGTTAGTTGAGTCTTCCATGGAAGATTCACAGGAGACCATGGAGAAGAGTCAGAAAGATAAGAAAACCCAGAGGGGCTAAACTTGACATTGTTGAATAGAACATTACAATCACAGTCAGAAATCAAGTTCCATTTAGGCATTAAAGTATGAGGGTTTTTTTGTAGTGCAAAACGAAAAATTTCCTAGTGATCAGTTATGAATTGCAATGATGAATTATGCAACATATATTTTGAATCTTCAGGAAGTCTTTATAAACCATCCTAATTTGGGATGATTTAACTTTGATACTGAGCAATGATAGGGGGAATGGATTAGGTAACCTCTTGGTGTTTGATCTAGTCTCACTGGACTTTTGCTGACTAAACTAATTGCTTTAAAAAAGCAAACCAACAATGTGGCTTACTTTATGCCTAGAAATAATGATAGAAATTATAAAAGTAGAAATAGTAGTTTAGGTGGCTCATTGGCTAGAGCTTTGGATCTGAAGTCAGGACAATCTGAATTCAAATCTGACCTCAGATACTCACTAGCTGTGTGATCCTAGGTAAGTCACTTAAGTTTGCCTTAATCCCCTGGAGAAAGAAATGGCAAATGTCTCCAGTATCTTTGCCAAGAAAACCCCATATTGGGTCATGTAGAGTTGGACATGACTAAACTAGTGAATAACAACAAGAAAACCATATCCAGCTTAGGTCTAAGATAGAATTGCATTAGACTAAATTCATGTGTATAGTGGACACAACTATAGAAGGGTGCTAGTGTGTGCTGAGCTTGTGCAAAGCTGATGTTTCTATAGTCCTTTAACATCTACAAAGGATTTTCCATGCATTATTTAATTTATTCTCTTGACAATAGAGGTAGCTAGATGATGGGGTGCAAAATGTGCAGGTCCTGGGGTCAGGAAGACCTGAATTCCAATCCAACCTCAGACACTTAATAGCTGTGAGTTCCTAAGCAAGTTTACCAGCTGTTTCCCTCAGTTTCCTAATATGTAAAATGGGGATAAAAATAGCACCTATCCTCCAGGGTTGTTGTGATGATCAAATGAGATATTTGTAAAGCACTTAGCATAGTGATTGACATAGTAGGTGATTAACAAATGCTAGTTATTATTTTTAATAGTTACTTGTAAGGCAGGCACAAGAAGTAATTTTATATCCATTTTATAGATGAGAAAATTTGAGACTCTGCAAGGTTGTGAACTGCCTTTGGTGAAACACATAGCAGATGTCTGAGGCAGAATTCCAATTCACATCCCTTGACAGCAAGTCCAGTGCTCTCTCGGCCATACATGTCTGCCTCTCTGATGTTGTATGTCAGTGTTAACATTTGTCTGAACTTCACAGTTATGTTACTTTGGCAATGGATGGCTTAGGGTGCAATGCAATGCTTTCTCTCTTTTCTTAGAAGCATTTTTGCAATATTTATTTTTGTGGGGATGCTACCTTAGTCAGCATTCACAATGTTTAAGGTTATGGTATTCTGGCTAGCAAAATTGCTACTATGTTTTTGAGACACCAGTATGAATGACCAGTTTTTGTGAAAATTTTCATTCCGGCTCTGAATATGTAAATTAAATACAACTTTAAGCTTTTAAGATGTTAAAATGAAGTTAAGTATTAATGATAAGAATTGTTTGAGATATAAAAATAAAAAAGTTAATAATAAAATAGCATTATAATACAGATTTGTGAAATATGTTTTTGACTAGATATCTTAGTTGGTTATGGAGAGCTGCTAATATGGCTAAGATTATATATTTAATCCTTGCTTCAGTTCAATTTCACAAACATTTTTTTAAGTGACTACTACCTCTGCTGGGCACTGGGGAGACCAAGACAAAATGGTCCTTCTCTTGGGAGAGCTTCCACTCCATTGAAAATGGCAGATTCTACCTCAGACTAAAGTTTGAAACATTGGAGTCCTCTTTCACTTTTCTCTAACCCTTAGCTGCACTTCAGGATAAAGTACCAGACATAGAGGTCCTTTCTCAAACTAAACTGCCAAGCATTCAACTGTGTTTTAGAGAGTACAATTCTGATGGGTTGACCATGTTGTTCGAATGCAAAAAGTATGCTTTACCAAAAGGCTATTTTATGGAGGACTCATACAGGGCAAGCACTTACATGGTGGTCAGAGGAAGTGATACAAGGACACTCTCAAGGTCTCTCTTAAGAACTTTATAATTGATTGTGTGATATGGGAGAAACTGACACAGGACCACCCAGCATGGCGTGCCCACATCAGAGATGGTGCTGTGCTCTTATGAGTAAAGCAGAATTGAAGTAGTTCAGAAAAAGTGCAAGATGCACAGATTTAGAGGATTCACCCCAAATGTTCACACAACCTATTTGCACCTGACCTGTGATAGGGCATTCTGAGCTCATATTGGTTTGATCAGCCATAGCTGGACATGCTGAAACTTGACTCTAGCACAGTGATGTCATTTTGTTCCTCTTTGAGGATGAAGGACAACAACCAGTCCTTAGCCTTCTATCTTGTCACTGACCTTAATTATTTCAAAAACATCCTAATTTCTCTTCATGATTCCACTCTTCCCTGGCTAATCTATTTTCCACACTGTGACCAAAGTCATCTTCCTAATGTTCAGAACTGATCACCCACTAAATCGTCTATGTATTTAATCAACAAATATGCATTTGTTCAACATTTAACAAGAGAGAAAATAAGCATTTTCTAAGTATCTGCTATGTGCCAGACATTGTGTTAAGCACTTTATAAATATTATCTCATTTGATCCTCATAACAACTCTGAGAGGTAGGTGATATTATTATATCCACTTTACATTTGGGGACACAAACAAAGAGATGTTAAATGACTTACCCAGGGTCACACAGATAGTGCTTGAGGTAAGATTTGAGCTCAGGTCTTTCTGCCTCCAAGTTCAGGGATTTACCCATTGTGCCTCATATCTGCCTTCAGTATGTGTACAGATCTATGCCAAGTTCTAGGGATCGAAAAACAACAATGAAATCATTTCTTCCCTCAAGGAGCATACATTCTACTGGAGTAGGGGGAAAATGTACACACACACTCACACACACACACACACACACTCACACCCCTCCACACCCATACTCTATATATAGTAGCAGACTTCTATTTTTTGATATATGCACTATGCCAAATGTGAATTGACCACACCAAACCCTTACCATTCAGTCTGCTATTTACATTATTAATGTTATTACATTATTAATTCTCACCCCAGGTTCTAAGGCAATCAAAGGATATGTTTTGATGTTTCTTCATAAATTAATAAAATTCACATCTATTTCAATAATTAATCAATTAGTCCTGATCTCTCACCCCAATTTATTACATAAGAAAAACCTTTCTCACAGTCTTAATTCTCCACCTTAACCCCCAAATCTCTTAGTTGCATAGAGGTTTAAATAAACATCAATGTTAATGGCTTTTCAGTATGTTATTTAAATACAAATATATTTGTGTCATATTAAAAAGACATTTCCCTAATGTATCAGAGTGAAAAAGTTCATAACTACAATCACTTCTAATTATCAGTTACGTATTCTTGACTTCTCCTAAACTCCGGAAACACAGAGTCACTATGAACTTCTCAGGATGAAAGTCAACATCTCTCAAGAATTCATTCAAGTCATCTTCATAGGATAAGAGTTTAATTCAATTTTCCAGGAAAGAAGTTCCCTTGGTCCCTTCTCTTTGTCCTTAAATAGTCTCTTTCCAGTCACAGTTAAATAGTCCTGCTCTGTCTAAGAATCTGTTCCCTTTTAAAAGCAAGATGATATTATCTAAATTCTTTGTGGGAGAGGCTATTGAAAATGAGATTAAATTTTGAAAGTAAATACAAAGTAATTGCAAAGGCCAGTTAGTTTGATCTATTCCATGATTACAGACTGTATTCTTAATATTGGTAGCAATTTAGAAAATGCTTCTTGTTCTTTATTAGAACAAAGTCACTTCCAGTACTGGGGAGAAGAACAATTCCCTTATTGTTGGGTAGGATATCAAGTAGGAGCATCTTCCTGGAAGGAAAGGGCCATTTAGACATTCTGGTCTGATGTCTTTTTACATACAAGAAAATTGAAGATTAGAGAAAAACTTTCCTCAAGATAGCAGTTAGTTGTCAAATTAGGACTAGAATTCCTCTTTCCTTTACACCTCATCTCTTTGATAAAAAAAAAAAACACACACCATTTTTAAAGAATTAACACACATGACCTAAAAGGTCAAAAAAAATTTCTTCTCTGAGTTAAAAAAAACAAAACAAAACATTGTATTCTACTGATACCCCCAAGAAAGTTTTAAAAAGTTGTTTATGTTCTATTTAAGACTTTGTACGAAGTCAAACGTAGAAGCTGGTTTTGTAGATTTCCACTCATATATTGTAAAGTTTTAGAAAGGTAGATATGATACAGAAGAATACAAAAAGCCTGGGGCCATTCGTGTCTTACACACCTCAATTACGCCTGAAGGCATCACTATATTTTATAGTACAGTTTATAATACTGATTCTGTGTCATCAGGAAAAGTTAGAGAAGCTAAACTTCTCAAATTTTAAGATCACATAAAATGAGGAGGAATAGATAACACATCAGGTAACACATCTACAAAAGCAGTTCAACAGGGTAGAAAATCTTGGACTATATCTGATAAGATGAGATTTATTAGGGATAAATGTGGAGTCCTACAATTGAGCTTTTTAAAAAATCACCTTTTCAAGTTTGAGAAGAGAGAGGTATTTCCAGAGACCTGGAATTCTTTGTTTATAAATTGTGTGGGAATTTAATGGACTTCAAGTCCCATATGTGACAGCAGAAACCAATAGAACTAAATGGGTCTTAGGTTGCACTAAATTAGAAATAATGCTGAGAATAAGGGATGTGATGTGTCTGTCATAGGAATGCATTGTGGTACAATGGAGAACCTGGTTTCAAATCCAGCCTCTGCCACTTACAACTTGTTTTATCTCACATCACCCCTCATCTAAGTTTCCTTACATATGAAATTGAGAGTGTTGGACCATAGATCTCTGAGGTCTGCTCCAGATCTAAATCTATGCTTTATTATAATCTTCTACTCTTCTCTGATTAGATGATATCTAAAACAGTCTGCTCATTCTTGGATGCCACATCTTAGGAAGCACTGATAAACTGTTAGAATATCTACCGAAAGGTTGAGGTAGTTTGGTAGAGTAAAACATCTACTGATCTGAACTATAAGTTCCCCTTTGATACCTGAATGACTTTGGATAAATCATTTTTACTTTTCTGCCCCTTATTGAAATCATATGAAAATAAGGGCACTGGATAGGATGACCTGTAAGGTATCTTTCAAATCTAGGTTTCTAAGTCAGGACATGATCTCCTGAAAAGCTTGGAGGAGGATCTTTAGATCATATCATATGATAATCAATTGAAACAGCTGAGGATATTTAGCCTGGGGAAGAGGTGACCTTTTTCTTTGGGGGTGGGACATGATGCTTGTTTTCAAAACTTGAAGGCTTTTCACACGGATGAGGACATAGGTCTAATCAGAGGACAAAATCAGAAGCTAGAAATTATGGAGACACAGGTTTGACTCAATAGAGGGAATATCTTCCTAACAAAAGAAGAAAGTTCTACATCAGGAGATAATGAGTTTTTTCTTATTGGAATTCTTCAAGGAAAGGCTGGAGGATCATTTGTCATGTTGGTTTTAGAAAAGATTCTTGTTCAAGGATGATTTGGATGAGATGACCTTGGCAGATACCTTTCAAAATCTGAGATTCTGTGATTCTGTGAGATTATAATCTATTACAAGAAATTAAAGAAATTTTTTATCTCTTTGAGAATGTTTGTTATAAAATGAGTAGATTTAGTAGGATTTATCTATGTTTGTGAAGTATTTATTTGCTATTTTTTTAAAGAAATCTTTTCATGTGGATGTATATCAGGTTATAGTAAAAATGGAATTATTTCAGTGTAGCATGTTAGGTGACATTTTGGAAACTCAGGTGTAGGTTTAAGTAAAAGACCAGTTAAATAATAATTATCACTTGCCATTGCCATTTCCCCATCTTCACTTTTGTTCTGAATTCAATTTAAGAAGTTAACAGTGTTATCTGGCTCTGTGATTACAATTTTTAAAATCCCATGCCTAGAGTTTATTTTCACAGCTGATTTACTATAGAGTAGAAATGTGCATGTTTGCCTTTACATAAAATATTTACAGTATAAAGTTCTCTATTTTACTCTTTTAAAAAATCACTACATTTAAATAAGAAACTAAAGTCTATACTTCTTAAAAACAGAAATTTTGCTTAGAGGAACAAATACAGCTTTTTGAAAACAATTTATTATCTAATAATTTTTAATTGTGGTCAGCAAGGAAGTATTTGGAGATACACCTTTTCAAACTTTAGAATATAGTATACAAAATAATTCTAATGCCATTTTTCAGATGAAGAGTTTGAGATAGAGAGAATGTGACAAAGTGAGTTAATGTTAGAGAATGGACTAGAACTCAAGTGTAGCATTCCTAATCTTCTCTTACTACTACTCCATGTGAAGCCAATTAGTATGAATGAAAAGACATAAAATGGGCTAGGGAAGGATGATGAAATGTATTAAAATATTTCATGCTTCTGACAACATCAACTCTAGACAGAATGACTTTGGAACTTAAGAAGATAGTTGAGCTTTTAGAGATGAGGCAAATTTAAAGTCAATATTGGCAAAATTTGAACCACCATGTGAATGCAAGCTCCTTGACAGTGAGGATCTTGCTGCTAAATTGTGTCCTCAGTACTTTGTACAGTGTTTGAGCATAGTTAGCATTTGATAAATGTTTTACAGTCATTCATTCATGTAAGATAATATAGAAGGAAATTCTGCTTTGGGAGGCAAATGGAACTAGTTGAACTCTAAAGTCTCTTTCTACACTGTTTCTACAATTCTGCATATAGAAATAAATGTAGAATTTCGAGATATTGTAATGTGAAACAAAAAGGTTGCTTGATGGTGCTTTTTTCTATTTGATGGAAATAATTGCATTAATTTTCATTGGTTGCTTAAAACATAAAGAAAGTAAACTGAACCTGGTGAAGGGTCAATTTCATTAAGTATAGAGGACATGGATTGAAAAGAACAACCACCACCATAAGGCACAGCTTTTGCAGATGAAGAAAGAATCAAGATAATTTAAAAAAAAAAAAAAAAGGATCTAGAAGGTAAATGCTGGAAAGCACATGGGAAATAAAGAAAAGTACCAGTTAAATCAGTCCCATAGAATGGCTAAAATTATTTTCCCCTTCGGTTCAAGCCCTCATGAGAACACTAAATATTCAAGTCAACTTTATGTGCCTGTAGCAGAGTTAATAATTTAATAGTTAACATAGAAGTAATTAAATGTTAAATAGTTGACAGTGGAAGTAACCTGTTATGACGTGATCAGGAAATCCATGAGAATCTCTCATATGTAATGTGATTAAGACTTTAACAGAGAAGTTACTGTGTATTTGTTCTTAATATGAAAATTGGAGCAGGTTGCCATAGAGTCATAATCCCAGGATAATGCCCAATTATTTATGTTTTTTGAGTGATCATTTCTCTTTTGATGAGGTCAGGTCATTCATTCTTCCCACTCCATTTGAACATTAATAGATAGCACACCTTCTTTTGCCTGTGACTGAAGCTTTGAATCAAAGAAAGACACACAAAACTCCCATGATGGGTCAGCAAAGGAAGGAATTTCTAACACTGTGGTAGCAGAATCCTTTATGTCCAAGGTTCTATATATGTCCTTGCTACAGAGTCAATCATATAGAGTTCCTACTTATGTAATAATTTTTCCAGAAGTTGGAAAAGGGCAAATAACTCATTTAATCAGTATCAGACTCCTTCCTGACACATTGAAATAGATCTAACCTAACTATTTCTAGCTTGTGGTGATAACTAATGGGCACCATAAGTCACACTGTTAACTGAAAAACTGCTTTTAATATTTCTGTTATGCGTAGGCTTATTTGGATAGGTTGTCTCAAGTGGAGACAACCAATGATTCTAATTCCTGGTAATATCATTTCTTGAATACTTATAGGTATTTATAATTTATTTATAATTTGCCTTGCCTATCTTTTGTGTGTCTCCTTTGTGAAGCTATATACTTTGAAAATCTCAAAGTACTAACATTTCCTAGGTTTGTTGGTTATAGAATTGGAAGATACAGGATGATGTTTTGTAGGAAGTATTTAAAAGACTTGATGACTGATTAAGAAACAATCACAAGGTATCACGAACACTGTGCATTCGGGGTTAGGGTGGGGAGGAGGGATACCAGAGAAACAGAAATGGGGTAAAAAAAAAAAGTGGTGGAAATTTTTTATGCCTATGCCAAATTACACCATATATGAAAAGTTAGGTTGAGCAATACAAGGAAGCATGATAGTGCTTGTTATTTTTATTTAAAATAAAACACATTCCAATGAATTATACTCAATCTTTATTTTCTAAATATAATTGACTTACTCGCCATTAGGTCCCTTGCCTCTTACATTAGGGCCCTTGTCTCTTGTATTCAATTTATATTCTTTTCCTGATATCTTTCTTTCCTCTTAACCACTTTCAATGTATTGTAGCACTACAGAAATTAATGCCTCTAAGTGTAAATTTTTGTATGAATCAGCATAACTAGGACAAAGTTGATCCCTAAGGGAGCTTAATAAATCCCCTGCCCCCATCCTCTGGAAGATCATAGCATTATAGATAAATGGGCCAATTAAGTATGTAGAAAACATCAACCCGTGCTCACATTGCATTTTGGGAATCCTGGATTACAGAAAAGCAAACTTTAATAAAGCTTATGAAATATACAACCCAGGAAAAAAAATCTTTAATTGATTTAGAAACCAATAGGTTTACTTCACCACAGATGAACCTATCTTAATTTTTCCCCGATTTCTTAGTGATTAATCTTTTCATGTGAGTCACCTCTGGTCATTGAGCAATTTTTAATCAAGTCACATATAGAAACGTACTCTGTTACTTATCAGTACATTTATGTTTTGCCCAGTGTCCAATATTTGTTGATTTTTTTCACCAAGAAAAAAACAAAACTTATTCTCAGTGCATTGCAACAGGAATAGCTACAAATACCTGGGAACCACAGACATAAGAGATGTATAAGATAAAACATTTCTCTTCTTATTTACTCCTCTCACAAATGCCATATTCTTATACCAGTTATTTCACTCATTCCAAATATAACTGAAGCAAATATTGAGAATACATCGGGAGTTATAGTCTCTTAAGCAATCAGGATCCTTCCAAAATTAATTAATCAAACAAATTCCCTGAGAAATATCACCAGATTTATTCTAAACATAGAATTTAATACTTCAATATATCAATCAATGCATTTTTAAATTTTTAAAAATTAAATTATTTTATTTATTTTCAGTGTTCGACAATCACTTCTATATATCTTAGACTTTTTCTCCTCCCTCCCCCTCATTACACCCTCCTTCCCTACTCGCTCCCTGAAGAGGTGCATAATCTTATATAGGTTCTACATGTACATTCCTATTAAATATATGCGGGGCAGAGGAATTAAAATGAATGGGAGAAACCATAAAACAAAACAAAATATAATACAAGGGAAAATGATCTGCTTCTATCTGCGATCCAGTTTCATAGTTCTTTCTGTGAATGTGGAAGGCATTTTGCCTTAAGAGTCTGTTGGAAATTTTTTAAGTCCTTGCATTACAATGAAGTACTACCTCTGTCAGAAAAATTCCTCGCACACTGTCCATAAAGTTCTCCTGATTCTGCTCCTTTGAGTTAGCATCAGTTCATATAAGTCTTTCCAGGTTTCTCTGAAGTTTTCCTGTTCATCGTTTCTCATAGCAAAATAGTATTCTATTACATTCATATACCACAACTTGTTCAGCCATTCCCCAATTGATGGGCATCCCCTTGATTTCTAGTTTTTGGCCACCACAAAGAGAGCTGCTATAAATATTTTTATACATGTGGGATCCTTTCCTATTTCTATGATCTCTTTGGGATAGAATTTGAGAAGTCATATTGCTGGGTCAAAGGGTATGTACATTTTTGTAGCCTTTTGGGAATATTTCCAAATTTCTCTTCAAAATGGCTGAATCAGCTCACAGCTCCACCAACAATAAATTAGTGTTCCAACTCTGCCAATCTTTTCCAACATTTATCATCTTCCTGTTTTGTCATGTTAGTCAATCTGATAGGTGTGGTGTGGTACCTCAGAGTTGTTTTGATTTGCATCTCTCTAAACAATAGTAATTTAGAGCATTTTTTCATATGAATATAGATGACTTTAATTTCTTCCTCTGAAACTGCCTGTTCATATCCTTTGACCATTTATCAATTGAGGAATGACTTGTATTTTTGTACATTTGACTCAGTTCTCTATATATTTTAGAAATGAGACCTTTCTCATAGACATTAGTTGCAAAAATTCTTTCCCAGGTTTCTGCTTCCCTAATAATCTTGGTTGCATTAGGTTTGTTTGTGTAAAAAGTTTTCAATTTAATGTAATCAGAATCATCCATTTTGCACTTCATAATGTTCTTTATCTCTTGTTTGGTCAGAAATTCCTTCATTCTCCATAAATCTGACAAATACACTATTTCTAATTTGCTTATAATATCAATCTTTATACCTCGATCATGTATCTATTTGAACTTTATTCTTGTGTACTGTGTGAGGCATTGGTCTATGCCCAGTTTCCACCCCACTGTTATCCAGTTTTCCCAACAATTTTTGTCAAACAGTGAGTTCTTATCCCAGAATCTGGGGTCCTTGGGTTTATCAAATAGTAGATTGCTATATTCACTGACTGTGAAGACACAAGACTGTGTCTTGAGTACCTAACCTATTCCATTGGTCTGCCCTTATGTTTCTTAGTCAGTACCAAGTGGTTTTGACAATTGCCACTTTATGATACAATCTGAGATCTGGTAGGGCTAGGCCACCTTCCCTAGCATTTCTTTTCATTAGTTCCTTTGATATTCTGGACCTTTTGTTCTTCCAGATGAAGTTTGATATTATTTTTTTCTTAGCTCTAGAAAATAATTATCTGGTAGTTTGATTGGAGTGGCCCTGAATAAGTAAATTAATTTAGGTGGAATTGTCATTTTTATTATATTAGCTTGGCCTACCCGTGAGCAACTGATGCTTTTCCACTTCCTTAGATCTGACCTTATTTGTGTGAAAAGTGTTTTGTAGTTGTGTTCATATAGTCCCTGGGTTTGTTTTGGCAGATAGAATCCCAGATATCTTATAGTGTCTATCATAGCTTTAAATAGGATTCCTCTTTCCATCTCTTATTGTTGGGCTTTGTTAGTAATATATAGAAATGCAGATATTTATCTGGATTTATTTTTTAACCTACAACTTTGCCAAAGTTGCTTATTATTTCAAGTAGTTTTTTACTTGTTTCTCTGGGATTCTCTAAGTATATCATCATATCATTTGCAAAGAGTGATAACTTAGTTTCTTCTCTTATTGTTACAGCTAGCATTTAATGCATCTAATTTATCCCTATTGCATATAATGCTTGCTGATGGTTTTAGGTAGATACTGCTTATTATTTTATGGAAAGTTCTGTTTATTCCTATGCTTTCCAGTGTTTTCAGTAAGAATAGGTGTTGTATTTTGTCAAAAACTTTTTCTGTATCTATTGAGATAATCATGTGGTTTCTGTTAATTTTGTTGTTGATATGATCAATAATGCTAATAATTTTCCTAATATTGCACCAGGCTTGCATTCCTGATATAAATCCTACCTGATCATAATGTATTATGATCATGATAAGTTGCTGTTTTTGCTAATATCTTGTTTAAAATTTTTGCATCTATATTCATTAGAGAAATTGTCTATAATTTACTTTCTCTGTTTTAGCTCTTTCTGGTTTAGGTATCAGAACCATAAAAAGTATCGTAAAAAGAATTTTGCAGAACTCCTTCTTTGGCAATTTCCCCAAAGAGTCTATATAGTATTGGAATTAACTGTTCTTTAAATGTTTGATAGATTTCACTTGTAAATCCATCTTACCCTGGAGATTTTTTCCTGGGGAGTTCATTGATGGCTTGTTCAATTTCTTTTTCTGAGAGATCATTATTCAAGTACTCAACTTCCTCTTCTGTGAATCTGGGCAATTTATATTTTTTAAAATAATCATCCATCTCTTTTAGATTGTTGAATTTATGGGCATATATTTGGGCAAAGTAATTTCTAATTATTGTTTTATTTTCCTCCTCATTGATGGTTATTCACCCCTTTCATTTTTGATATTGATAATTTGGTTTCCTTTTTTTTTTAAATCAAATTGACCAAAGGTTTATCAATTTTGTTTTTTTTTCATAAAAGCAACTCTTATTTTTATTTGTTAGTTCAATAATTTTCTTAATTTCAATTTTATTAATCTCTTTTGATTTTCGGTATTTCTAATTTGGTATTTACTTGTTGATTTTCAGTTTGATCTTTTTCTAGCTTTTTCAGCTGCATGCCCAATTCATTGATCTCCTCTTTCTCTATTTTATTCATGTAAGCATTCAAAGATATGAAACTTCCCCTAAGAGTTTCTTTTTTCAGTATCCTATAAGATTTGGTAGATTGTCTCATTATTGTTATTTTCTTGATTGAAGTTGTTGATTGTTTCTATAGCTTGTTGTTTAACGCACTCATTCTTTAGGATTAGATTGTTTAGTTTCCAATTAATTTTTGGTTTATATTTCCATGTCCTTTGATTATATATAATTTTTATTGCATTATGATCTGAGAAGGATGCATAATCAATATATCTATTGAATGCCTACCATGGGAAAGATATAAAATGACTTCTTTTAACAAGACTGAAGCAAAGATATAGTCAAGCCACACAATATTTACCACTTAAAGGAAATCATAAATTACCGATCTGACACTTTGCTTTCATTGTAATCAGCATTTATATTTTACAAATATCTCATTTGATTACCACAAAAACCTTGCGAGGTAGATGCTATTATTATCACTATTTTATAGATGAGGAAACTGAGGTAAATATTGAAATGAAATATCCAAACTCACACAGCAAGTAAGTCTCAAGTAGAATTTAAACTTATTCCTGACTACAAGTCCAGCAGTCTATATGCTGCACAGTCTAGCTTTTACAATAGAACTTTTCCTTTCCCTTTCTATAACTCCTTCTCTATATCATATGGAGATCTCCCTTTCCCCATAGTTATCCTGCCAATACGCTCTTTTGCTTTTTTGACTTGAAACTACTGCCCTATCCTCATCTCAATTCTTTCATGTGTGACCCTGATACACATCGTCCTGACTTTTAGTTTTACTTCACTCTTCATATATGTATGTATTTATTTATATGTGTATATATGTATATATATATACATATATACACATATACATGTATATATGTACACACAGACATATTTGTATTGTCTTTCTTAATTAAAATATAAGCCTTTTAAGAGGAATGGCTATTTTGCTTTCCTATTTGTGCCTTCAATACTGAGCAAAATAATACATAGTAAGGGCTTAATAATGACATAGTGCCTTTCACATAGTAGACATTTGATAAATGCTTGTGAATTTGTTGATCGCTTGAGTAGAGTAGGCAAAAATTAAGAATCACAATCTGGAAAAAAGACACTTGTCAAGAATTCCAGTGAATTACTAAATTTCATTGATGGTGATTAAATCAGCTAAATTGTTCAAGAAATTCATACTCATGAATAATTGAGGAAGAATAGTTTATCTTTGAAAAGAGAGACTCATGGGACTTAGGTGGTTAATGTCCATAGGAAACACACTGTGGGTATGTCTGCACACTACTAAATTGGTTGCCTTTTTTTAAATGACATAGTCAATTTGATTGATCTGCTGTGGATAAAAATACCAGACTGACTACTTTTAGTCTGGAGTACCTTCCATTACATAGATCTGGTGTAAATTTTTCTTCCGTTTCAACTTTTATTCTAAATTCATTAGTTAGTAAGGTGCTTTTAAGATACATTCCTTTTAACAGAACTGAAGCCAAGAGTCAGGGGGAAAAGGGGAAGGGAATAACCAATTATGTAATCCCTACTATGTTCTGGTAACTGTGGCAAGCATTTTACAAATGATCCTCACAACAGCCTTGTGAGGCAAATTTAGAAGCAGAATAGTGACAGAGCCAGAAGGTAAATTATAATAAGGTCATCACTCATAGTATTTAGGACTCAAAGAGTCCTTGCAATTAGTTTAGTATAATCCTTTTATTTTATAGTTGAGGAAACTGGCCCTGTTTCTCTCAGGTCTAGTCTTGGCATCTGGTACTGTTAAAAATCTCAGGTCTACTTCCTTTTATTTTACAGAGAAAAGAGCTTGGAAATACTCTTTTATCTTCAAGGAAGAGGGACAAAAGATTAATATTCTTTCCCCTCATCATTAAATCTTTAGGGGAATCAAGACTGATATATACTATTTTTATTCTGGACAAATTTCTCATCTAAGAGGGTTTAATGTCTCTAAGCCACGTGGGTCATCTCTTATGTGAAAGAAACTAGCACTAATACTACTACAATGGTGATAACTAATCAAAGGAAAGTCATAAAATTGCCAGTGTATATCTTTTGTTTGGGAAGGAAGAACCTGTTATTTTCTTAATTCAAGGAACACCTGATGAAGAAATCTCCTGCTTCCCTATTACCATAATTTAGATCAATTTATAGCCTGAGAGAACTGCACAGGAGGGAGGTGGGCAATGGAAGTTGAGTAACATCATCAGAATACATCAGAAATTGGATTTGAGCCCATGTCTTGCTGCCTCCAAGCCAATTCTCTACTGAAGAGACCAGTTGAGAGGCAAAACCAAGATAGCAGAGTAAAAGCAAGGACTTGCTTGAGCTCTGCCCCGAACCTCTCCAAATTCTTGTAAAAAATAACCCTAAAGGGGGGCGGAGCCAAGATGGCGGAGTGAAAGCAACGACTCACCTAAGCTCCTGGAAAAACTCCTCTGGATATCTCTGGGGGGAGAGTCTGACCAGACTTTGGAGGTGTAGAATCCAGTGGGAGAGAGACTTTGATGGATTCGGAGCCCAGGCTGGACTGGAGGGTCCACGGGAGGGATCTGTTCCGCGGGGGTAAGACCCCGGCGCACAGCGCAGCACGGTCGGCACGGCAGGGCGGAGGGGACCCGAGGGGCCCGAGAGTGGCGGGCAAGACCAGCGGAGCAGGAGATAAGCCAGGCCGAGCCAACGATATCAGCGCAACAGCCCTTGAAATCTTCAGCCTAAAGACGGGACTTCAGTGGGTCATTACTTGAACATCCAGGAGCTGGGATGCCGGAGTGATCAGTAAGTGCTCTCCCTTCCCCCCCGATGACCATGAGGGAACCATAAAATTCTTCCCCAGATTAATCCTGGATCAGTGGGAACAGCAGAAGGGGGCGGGTGGTCTCATAACACCAGAGGCTGGAAAAGTGGCAAAGGGGGATTCTTCCTATGGTGGCAGAGGCTATCTGGAGGGACAAACGACCCAGGGCAGAGAAAATTCGCACTGAGACCCAGGCAAGCCTCAGCCCAGGAGACGAGCCCCAGGAGGGGCGGGAACACGCATTAGCCTCTAGGCGTGCCCCACCCCTCCAGGGGAAAAGGGAAGACAATAGGGAAGCTGGGATCACCATCCCCTGACCTTGCCTTTGCCTCAGGTCAGCTGAGGAGATATCCTGAGACCAGACCACCCCTCCCACACACCTATCAAGCTAACCCCAGGGTTGATCTGGGAAACAACAACAACAACAACAACAACAACAACAAAGCCTGCTTTTAGCCTAGACACACATCAACTCAACTTAAAAGATCTGTATCTTCTGACTGAAAGAACCAAAAGCTACAACACTCAGCCAACATCATGAATCGGAAAAAGCAGACGAAAAGTGAAAAAACCATAGAATCTTTCTATGGGGATAAGGACCAAAACACAAACACCAAAGAGGTCAGAGCTGAGACTGTACTTCCATCTGAAACCTCAGATGGGACTATGAATTTCTCGCAAGCACAACTAGATTACCTGGAACGTCTGAAGAAGGATATAAAAGAAAAACTGGCCAATGATTTTAAAACTATAAAAAAAGAATTCACTGATGAGAACATCACTCTGAAAAAGAAAATTGAAGAAATGGAAAAGGAAGTTCAAAAATTAACTGGAGAGAATAATTCCCTAAAAGGAAGAGTTAATCAAACAGAAAAGGAAACTCAAAACCTAATAGGGAAAATTGATCAGATGGAAAAGGAAACCCAAAACCTAACTGGGAAAATTGGTCGAATGGAAAAAGAAGTACAAAAATTAAATGGAGAAAATAGCTCCTTAAAGGGAAAAATTGGTCAGATGGAAAAGGAGATGCGAAAGCTAACTGAAGAAAACAATACGATCAAGATTAGAATTGGGCAAGTAGAAACTAATGACTCAATGAGGCAACAAGAATCAGTCAAACAAAATCTAAAGAATGAAAAGATAGAAGAAAATGTAAAATATTTAATTGGAAATACAACTGACCTGGAAAATAGATCCAGGAGAGAAAATCTAAGAATTGTTGGCCTGCCAGAAACCCATGATGAAGAAAAGAGTCTGGACAATATCTTCCAGGAAATCATCAAGGAAAACTGCCCAGAAGTACTAGACTCAGAGGGCAAAATAGTCATCAAAAGAATCCACTGTTCCCCTCCCGAAAGGGATCCCAAATTCAAAACCCCAAGAAATATAGTTGCCAAATTCCAGAGCTATCAAGTGAAGGAGAAAATACTACAAGCAGCCAGAAAGAAACAACTCAAATATCAAGGACACACAGTCAGGATCACACAGGACCTTGCAGCTTCTACATTAAAAGATCGAAAGAATTGGAACCCAATATTCCGTAAGGCAAAGGAGTTGGGACTTCAACCAAGGATCAACTACCCAGCAAAGTTCAGCATAACATTTCAGGCAAGGAGAAAGTCATTCAACGAAATAAGGGATTTCCAGAGCTTCCTGACCAAAAAAACAGAACTCAATAGACAATTTGATCTTCAAATGCAGGTCTCCAGAGAATCATAAAAAGGTAAACAGAGGGGAAAAAACAAAAACAAAAACTTGCTACTCAATTAGGGCAAACTGTTTACCTCCCTATAAGGGAAGATGATACCTGTTAATCTTGAGAACTGTGCAGCTATTATGATAAAAGGGATATATGTAGAGGGAACGGGCATAAAGTAAATGATGTCATGTCAAAATTATGATTTAAGTATGAGAAGGGAATGTAATAGGAGGTGTGGAAAGGGGGAAGCAGAAAATGGTAAATTATATCACAGGAAGAAGTACAAAACTATAGTAGAGGGAAGGAGGGGAGGGAGATGAGCATTGTTTGAGAGGTACTCTCATCTGATTTGTTCAAAGGAGGGAACAATAATCTTAAGTAGATAATCCTAACTAGCTCTATAGGTAGTAGGAGGGGAAGGGGGAAGAAAGGGGAGGGTGGCTAAAAGGGAGGAAAGAAGCAATAAGAGTAAAGAGGAGTAAAAGGGAGGGGGGTTAAAAGAAGGAGGGGAAGGCTGCAGGAGGAGGGGGAGAAAAGTGAATACTATTGAGGAGGGGAAGGGAGACGGGAGAGCTAAAAGCACAAATGGTGGGAAAGAGGTTGGAGGGAAATACACAGATTGTAATCATAACTGTGAATGTGAATGGAATGAACTCTCCCATAAAACGCAGACGGATAGCAGAATGGATTAAAAGCCATAATCCAACAATATGCTGCTTACAAGAAACACATTTGAAACGGGGGGATACACATAGGATAAAGGTCAAAGGATGGAGCAGAATATATTGTGCTTCAGCTCATGTAAGAAAGGCAGGAGTAGCAATCCTAATCTCAGACAAAGGAAAAGCAGAAATAGATCTAATCAAAAGGGATAAGGATGGAAACTATATCCTGCTAAAAGGCACCATAGACAATGAAGCAATATCATTACTAAACATGTATGCTCCAAGTGGTATAGCATCCAGATTCTTAGAGGAGAGGTTGGGGGAGTTGAAGGAAAAAATTGATAGCAAAACTATACTAGTGGGGGACCTCAACCTCCCCCTCTCTGAACTTGATAAATCCAACCTCAAAATAAACAAGAAAGAGGTTAAGGAGGCAAATAAAACTCTGGATAAGGTAGATATGATAGAACTTTGGAGAAAATTAAATGGGAATAGAAAGGAATATACCTTTTTCTCAGCAGTACATGGAACGTTTACAAAAATTGACCATGTACTGGGACATAAAAATCTCACAATCCAGTGCAGAAAGGTAGAGATAATCAATGCATCCTTTTCAGATCATAATGCATTAAAAATTACATGTAATAAAAGGCCATGGAAAGAGAAACCAAAAATCAATTGGAAACTAAATAATCTAATTCTAAAGAAGGGTTGTGTTAAAGAAGAAATGATAGAAACAATCAACAATTTCATTCAAGAGAATGACAGTAGTGAGACAACATACCAAAACTTATGGGATACTGCAAAAGCAGTTATTAGGGGAAGTTTTATATCTTTGAATGCTTACATAAATAAAATAGAGAAAGAGGAGATCAATGACTTAGGCTTGCAGTTGAAAAAGCTAGAAAAAGAACAAACTGAAAATCCCCAGGTAAATACCAAATTAGAAATACTGAAAACCAAAGGAGAGATTAATAAAATTGAAATTAAGAAAACTATTGAATTAATAAATAAAACCAATAGTTGGTTTTATGAAAAAACTAATAAAATTGATAAACCTTTCGTCAATTTGATTAAAAAAAAGAAAGAAGAAAACCAAATTACTAATATTAAAAATGAAAGGGGTGAACTCACCTCCAATGAGGAGGAAATTAAAACAATAATTAGAAACTACTTTGCCCAACTTTATGCCCACAAATTCGATAATCTAAATGAGATGGATGAATATTTTAAAAAATACAAACTGCCCAGATTAACAGAAGAGGAAGTTGAATACTTACACAACCCCATCTCAGAAAAAGAAATTGAACAAGCCATCAATGAACTCCCTAGGAAAAAATCTCCAGGGCCAGATGGATTCACAAGTGAATTCTATCAAACATTTAAAGAATAGTTAATTCCAATACTTCATACACTATTTTTGAAAATTGGGGAAGAAGGAGTCCTCCCAAATTCTTTCTATGGTACAAATATGGTTTTGATACCCAAACCAGGAAGAGACAAAACAGAGAAAGAAAATTATAGACCAATTTCCCTAATGAATATAGATGCAAAAATTTTAAATAAGATTTTAGCAAAACGAATACAGCATTTTATCACGAGATTAATACGTTATGATCAGGTAGGATTCATACCAGGACTACAGGGCTGGTTCAATATTAGGAAAACTATTAGCATTATCGATCACATCAACAACAAAACTAACAAAAACCACATGATTATCTCAATAGATGCAGAAAAAGCTTTTGACAAAATACAACATCCATTCCTAGTAAAAACTTTTGAGAACGTAGGAATAAAGGGAACTTTCCATAAAATAATAAGCAGTATCTATCTAAAACCTTCAGCAAGCATTATATGCAATGGGGATAAGCTAGATGCATTCCCAATAAGATCAGGGGTGAAACAAGGTTGTCCATTATCACCACTATTATTCAATATGGTACTAGAAATGTTAGCTGTAGCTATTAGACAAGATAAAGATATTCAAGGAATAAGAATAGCCAAAGAAGAAAATAAGTTATCACTCTTTGCAGATGATATGATGATTTATCTAGAGAATCTCAGAGATTCAAGTAAAAAATTACTTGAGTTAATAAACAACTTTGGCAAAGTTGCAGGGTACAAAATAAACCCACACAAATCTTCTGCATTCCTATATATTAGCAACAAAGTCCAACAGCAAGAGATAGAAAGAGAAATCCCATTTAAAGCTAGGGTAGACAATATAAAATACTGAGGAGTCTACCTGCCAAAACAAACCCAGGGATTATATGAACACAACTACAAGACACTTTTTGCACAAATAAAGTCAGATTTAAGTAAGTGGAAAAACATTAGTTGCTCATGGGTAGGCTGTGCTAATATAATAAAAATGACAATGCTATCCAAATTAATATACTTATTTAGTGCCATACCAATTAAACTATCAGACAATTACTTTCTAGAGCTGGATAAAATAATATCAAAATTCATTTGGAAAAACAAAAGGTCCAGAATATCAAAGGGACTAATGAAAAAAATGCTTGGGAAGGTGGCCTAGCGCTACCAGACCTCAAACTCCACTATAAAGCAGCAATTATCAAAACCACTTGGTATTGGCTAAGAAACAGAGAGGTAGACAAGTGGAATAGACTTGACACTCAAGATGCAGTAGGCAAGGAATATAGCAACCTTCTGTTTGATAAACCCAAGGACCCCAGCTTCTGGGATAAGAACTCATTGTTTGACAAAAATTGCTGGGAAAACTGGATAACAGTGTGGCGGAAATTAGGCATAGACCCATACCTGACACCGTACACAAGAATAAAGTCCAAATGGGTACATGATTTAGGTATAAAGATTGATACCATGAATAAACTGGAGAAGCAAGGAATAGTGTATTTATCAGATCTATGGAGAAGGGAAGAA
Source organism: Notamacropus eugenii (assembly GCF_028372415.1). Classification (NCBI taxonomy): domain Eukaryota; kingdom Metazoa; phylum Chordata; class Mammalia; order Diprotodontia; family Macropodidae; genus Notamacropus; species Notamacropus eugenii. Next base: position 305,787,437 of record NC_092875.1, on the reverse strand, counting down.
TTCTTTACTAAAGGAGAGATAGAATGCATTATGAAATGCAAAATGGATAACTTTGATTACATTAAACTGAGAAGTTTTTGCACAACCAAACCCAATGCAACCAAAATCCAGAGGGATGTAGTAAATTGGGAAAGAATTTTTACAGCTAAGCTCGGGGATAAAGGCCTCATTTCTAGAATATATAGAGAACTGACCCAAATGTATAATCACACAAGTCATTCCCCAATTGATAAATGGTCAAAGGATATGAACAGGCAATTTTCAGAGGAAGAAATTAAAGCTATCTATAATCATATGAAAAAATGCTCTAAATCACTATTGGTTAGAGAGATGCAAATCAAAAACAACTCTGAGGTACCACATCACACCTATAAGATTGGCAAACATGACAGAACAAGAAAATGATAAATGCTGGAGAGGATGTGGGAGAGTTGGAACAGTAATTCATTGTTGGTGGAGCTGCGAGCGCATCCAACCATTCTGGAGAGCAATTTGGAACTATGCCCAAAGGGCTACAAAAATGTGCATACCCTTTGACCCAGCAATATCGCTACTAGGACTATATCCCCAAGAAATCATAAAAATGGGAAAGGGTCCCACATGTACAAAAATATTTATAGCAGCACTCTATGTAGTTGCCAAAAACTGGAAGTCAAGGGGATGTCCATCAATTGGGGAATGGCTGAATAAATTATGGTATATGAATGTAATGGAGTACTATTGTGCCATAAGAAATGATGAACAAGAAGACTTCAGAGAGGCCTGGAAGGACTTATATGACCTGATGCTGAGTGAAAGGAGCAGAACCAGGAGAACTTTATGCACAGCAACGACCACAGTGTGTGAGAGTTTTTTCTGGTAGACTTAGATTTTTGTAATAACACAAGAACTTCTTTCAAAAAAAAAAAATCCCAATGGTGGATCTCAAGGCAAAATGCCTTCCACACTCAGAGAGAGAAATATGGAAGTCACTCACATAATGTAGCAGATCATGTTTGTGTATGTGTATGTGTTTGTGTATCATGTTCTGATTTGTTATACGATTTCTTTCATTTATCTTAGTCTGACTACATAGCACGACTATAGTGAAAATATACTCAATAGGAAAGTATATGTAGAATCTATACAGAATTGTATGCAGTCGTGGGGAGGGAGGGGGGTAGTGGGGGGTAGGTGGGGGGGATAAAATCGCAATTGTATGGCAGTGATTGTTAAACATTAAAAAATAAAAATTTAAAAAAAATAAAAAGAAAAAAGAAAAAGAATGACTGAAGGAAAGTTGCAGCTTATAGTCTGATAGCTGAAAATCTCCTAATCCAAAGCCAGTAAAACTCTTCCATTTCCAGACTAAATATATAACCAAGATTCTTTAAACCTTACTTCAAGAGGATTTAGAATGACAGATAACAACATTCAAGAAGAACCTGATATATACAAATTCTAGTCTTAAAAAAGCCTTATAGAGGCATTAGATATTGTGATTTTATCCTAGAAAATATATGAATAGAAAAAGAGAGTTCAAGGTAGGTTGTATAGACTGGCTTTTCTATTATTTTAAACATGAGAAAGTTTCCTTTTTTATAATTCAATTTGCTGACAATCCTCAAAGAAAACCCTGAGCTGAAAGTCACAATTCAGTATATTATAATCCTGGATCCAATAGAGTGTATACCCAAGAGATAAAGCAGACTCACCAAAATATGGCTGATTATAACTCTACTATAACAGCTGAAAGTAAAGCAAATTCACAGCACAAGTACATTTTACAGCATACACACACACGTGTGCACATATCCACATGTGTATATGTATGTGTGTGTGTGTAAATAGATACATATATGGGTGTGGGTGTGGGTGTGTGTGTATATGTACTAGACAAACAGTTATAATTGGCAAAGAAAATACTAATATTTTCAGATAATACCATCCCTGGTAGGTTACAGAGCCCAAGTCTAGTCACCATCTCTTCTTAACTTTTTTATAAGGTAAAATCTGGTTAAAATGAAAATCAAGGAAACCTATGTCAAGGGAAACCAGAGTTTATATATCAAGACCAAAATTATGTAGAAGTGTTGCAAGAGGAGATCTTATTAAAAGGCAACAAGAAAAGTTTATGGGTAGAATAAGAGTGGGGGAGGATAAAGAGTGTATGTGCTGATGCTAATTGGATTTTTAGATACCAGGCATTACTTGTTTACTTCTCCAAGCAGTTGTAGGAACAAGGAATAGTCAACTGAAATTTAATAAATAAGGGAACTAGATTCAGAAATCAATAAAATGAAGAAACAAAGGAGTGGCACAGTTCTAAGTATTGGAAACAGGCAAAGGGTAAAAATAGGTTTAGGAGTAGTCTGCAAGAAGCATGTGAAAATAATACAGCCCAATCACAAGCAGCATTAGCAAATAGCATATATTCATGCATATACACAGACACACACACACACACAGTTTGCTCTATTTAAAGAAGAAAATGAAGCAGCAAAATTATCTTTCAGAAAAGAATTGCAGACTATTTCAGATAAAGAGACCTTAAACTTCAATTTCCTTCAAATAATCATAAATCAATCCTTGAAACATCTCTCAAAAGTCATCTAATCCAACCTACACCTGGAATGAATTCACCTCCACACTTACTGTGTTCTATTTAACATGACATAATGGTTGAAGGCCATCTTTAGATTGATAATTCATCTCCGTTTCCTGGGGGAGGATTCACTGGAGCCCATACCTGAACAAGAAGAGGTCACTTAATTCTTTTTCAGTATGAAGGACAGTACCACACACAAATGTGTAGAGTTGGTTCTTTGTGATATATCTTAGACAGACATTGTAAATGTATCTTGAACTAGGCCCAGAACTGAACAGGAGGAGGAGGAGAATAGGTTGAATTACCTTTTTGAAACTATGTGGTGCTTTTCATAAGGATTATTTCCTAGGATGGTGGCTGAGGGCAAAGGGCTGGAAGCATTACTATTACCAAGGTATCTGGATTCAAGAGTCCTTACATCTACATAAGAGGCAACATAGAATGAAAGATACTTGCATTTCTACCACTGATAAGTTGTTCAAAGAGAAAGCTGGATTCCTTTCCAGAAAAGAAAATAAAGGGCTAGTAGGATGCTCCTCCCCCACTCCCAGTTATCAGAAAGAACACATATGTGTATGTAACTGTATATAAGTGTGTGTATGGAGAGACAGTGGGGAGGGGAGAGATAGGAGAAAAGAAAAGGAACAAAGAGGAAGGGTAAGGCATTTCAATGTGAAAACAAAAACAAAAAAGTGTCTGGATAAGCATAGGAAAATCCTGACCTGTGGCAGCAGTTTAAAGAATAGAAAAATATAGCACAGAGAAGAAAGAAAATAAAAACCACTAAACACTTAGAGATATGAATTTTTTTCCCAAAGAGGAGTAAACTGGACTCTCTGAGCTACTTGTCCTTTAAGGAATGATATTGTGAACTCAAAGGTCCTTTCAATTAAGAGAATATCCAATAAAAGTCAAAGAAGAAATTAACCCTGGGGTTTGGTAACTCACTGCTGAGGAAACTATTTGTCAGTGTGATGACAATAAAGTCCACTGCTATTTTTCCAAGATGTGACAGAAAACCCTCCAAGAATTGTCAAACTAGATAATTTCTGATGACTCACATAAACAGAAGACATGTTGCCAAGAAGAATCTAAAAAGCATCATAAAGACTATGAGATCTTGGGAAAGAAAAAAAGCATACCAGGAACACAGGTGGGTTTAAAAAAAAAAACTCTGCTACAAATTTAAGGCAAAAAAATTAGAATAGAAAGGCAGGTTTAGGGCATGAAAACTGGTTTAAAAGAGAGTGTATTTGATGTACTTCCACAGCAACTGTTTTGAAGGAGAGATGAAGCGGAAGCCAGATTATCCCTCATGAAGTATGTGTGGGATGGCTCAGGTCCCTACTTAAATCAATTACTCAGAGGCCTCTCAAAGTGATGACAGAAAGTTTACTTACTAGATTCTCGAGAATCGGGACAATCCTACACCAGTTCATCTGGAATAGGAAAGACAAAGACAAAGAAAAGGCAGTGATTTATATAGACCCTAACCCAAGTCCCTCCTCCCCCACTGACCATTATCCTCATTAGCTGAGAATATGATCTTACATTCTAGACACGAAATCTAACCAATCCCTCTTGAAATGAAGACATCGAGGAGTTATGTAAGTTTTATCCAATCATTGAGACCCTAATACACTACACAGTTTTATATCCTTATATGGAACTATTCTATTCTAAAAATATTGTAACCTTGAGCCTTTAGGCCTTACCTCACCCCTGGGAGAAGAATTACAATCTGAGAAGTCTTCATTAAACCTCTCCCGCTCAAGTATGTTATAGTTGGACTTCTTTTCAAGTGTAGGTTGCTCCAAGTGCTATACTCTGGAACAAGACAAAATAAGTCTAGGCTTCTTCCGATGTAAAATGCCTTTAAACACATAAAGAGATCTGTCACATATCCCAACCCAGTCAGGAAACATTAAGTACTTACCATCTGCCAAGGACTACAAAAGTAGAACCCCCAACTGACCTGTACACATATGGATATACACAAAATATAGAGACAGCATGGATGGTGTTAAAGTTGCTTTTTGGAGGAAACCAGTGATTCTAAAAGGTAGAGGGGGAAAGAGACAGCATCACAGACATCAGGAGCAACCAGTGCAAAGTTGTAGAGATAAGAGATGGTGTACTGTGTAAAATACAACTAAAAGGTCAATATGACTGTACTTGTAGACCATGTGGAGGATAGTAATTTGTAACAAGTCTAGAAAGGTAGGATTGGGCCAGGTTGAGAAGATCTTTAAGCTCCAAAAACAAGATGTCTAAATTTGGTCCTCAAGGCAAGGACACCACTAGAATTTAATGAGTAGGGAGAAACATGGTGAAACATATACTTTGCAGGCATGGACGGTTTGAAGACACGTCCTTTGGCAGCAGTGTGAAAAATGAATACGAATGGAGAGATATTTGAGACAAGGCAAGTCATTAAAAGGCCATTGCAATAGTCAAGGAAAAAGATGAAGAGGCCCTGAAATATTATGTCTATGTGAGTGGAAACAAAGGGGCTTATGTAAGTTGACTTTATAAAAATAAAAATGACAAAACTTGGCAACTAGTGTAATATCAGGTGGGTAAGACAGAAACACTGAAGATGACATCATGATTGTGTACCTGGATGATTAAAAGGATTGTAGTTGCTTTGATGGGAATAAGGGACATTCATTAGTTTTATTATTATAATAGCTAGCATTTATATTACTCTTTGAGTTAGAATGATGTTAAAAATGAATGATGTTACTTTTGGATTCCTTTGGATTCTCCCAAAGGTCAAGTAGTTTTCCCTCACTAGAATTTTTGTGAACATGTAGGGGAAGGGTAGTATCTTTCCCATGCCCTGATAGTATGGTGTCTCACAGGACATGACAGACAAAACATAAAGCCAACCAGATAAGCTAAACCTGGACCATGGGATGGATATCTGACTGTTGCCTTTTCTTCTTTGATGGTTGTGACCAGCCTTGGAGGTGCATTGTGAGTTTGAGAGGTTGAGAGATTCTAGGTCTCTCAGAATGGAAACAAGAGTTTCTGCATCAAAGGCAATAGTAATCAACAGGAAGATGAGCACAAGCCATGGCCCAGCTTGCCAGAAGACATATAGATAGAAGGAATTGTTCAAGCATTTCAGAGCTGAGGTCAAATATAAAATGCCTTTCTAGCACAGTTGCAAAATGCTTCATGTGCTGATAATTTTAAGTCCACTGCCCAGGAATGTATAAAACTAATTATCACTTTTTCCTCATTTTTTTCCATCAATGCATGATTGTCTTTCATGTTTCTTTTATCTGGAAGTAATAAATAGATATTCTGTACCTAATCTACATTGTACATTAAACAATCTTCTGTACCCTTTTTCTTGAGGAAATCCTAGATATGAACACAAACCTAAGCTTTAAGTTATTTTCTCCATGACTGTGAGTTGGGAATTTAAAAAGACAATGATACAAAAGGGTCTGGCTCCTCTTTTTAGTGGTCAATCTCCCCCATGTTTGAACCTGTTTCATGAAAATCCCTGGGACCAGTGAGAAGATGGACCTTTTAGGTGAGAAGGAAAGCACTCCAGGCCCAGCAGAGATCATCATTATTACACATGTATAAACTATAGACAAGAACTGAGCCAAGTGACCAAATTTGAAATAACCATTTAGCATTCATAAGGAAGAATTTGCCGTCTTACCTAAACACTATGCTGTTCATTCAGCTGTAGGGATCTCAAGTTAATTTGATACAAAAGACGATGTAATACCACTAAATCTCTCTTTTAACCATAAAAGGTTCACTGACTCTCTGGAATCAGAGAATCAGTGAGTAGCAACTAGGAGGAAGTTAGGAATCCATCTACTCTCATGCCCTCATTTTACATATAATAAAACTCAGGCCCAAAGAGTTACTCGCCCAAGGTGACACATAGTACCATAGCTTACATGTATTTGGCATTCTACAGTTACTTAGTTCAACACACACAACATCCCTTTAAATCCTCCCAACAAGTCTATGAAGTGATAGTACAGATGTTGTTATTCTCTCTATTTACCGCGGACACTAAAACTCAAAGAGTCTTGGCTTACTCAGCCACATGTAGCTAGAAAATGAAATTGTCCAGAACTTAAATCTGGGATTTCTGCTTCCACGTCCAATCTCATTTTTATTTCACCATGCCAGAAATATCATTCTATTTCAGTTTTAATCCCTCCGCACTTCCCTAGACCCACTCTTAGGATGATTTGACTAGATAAAGGTTTTGAAAAGGTTACTTTAGATTTACTATCTATACCTTGCCTACCCTTCAACTACATATTTAGCATCACTTTGAAAAACAGCAATCAGTTTTACATGCATTGATTTTTTTTCCCTGCTAGGATCTCATGCAATTTATTGTTCATGACTTAATTATCCAGAGTTCTATTACTTTAATAAAAACTAACTCAATTAAGTTAATTTAAATTTATTCGAAATCAGTTTGCAAGACTTGCTGAAAGGAGCTGGAAAGACGAAGCTAACAGGGCAAAAGTAATCCAGTAGGAAGACCTTCTAATTGCCAATTAAAGGAAAGGTCTCAGTAAATGAGTAGCTATTTGTTCAACAAACAAACAAGAATAACTTTCTGATCATTGAGATAATGAACAAGTGTAATTACATATATTTAGCCATATAGGTGATTAATGAGACAATACTTATGAGCTATGCATTAGCTTCATAATTTGCTAAGTACTATAAGTTTCAAGTACTAGTTAAATGATCTCTGACTGCCACTTAGAAGCATCTATCAAAGAAATGAAAGAGTTAAAACTTCATCAAGAATTAGCGACTCTGGGGCCTGACTCTTGGTCAGCACTGACTCTAGACATATGTAGAGTAGGTAGCCACCCATTGATTTGAGAAGGGAATGAGGAAATGGGAATAAGCATTTGTATAATTATTACCTACTCTACGTCAAGCCCTGTGTTAAGTGCTTTACAAATATCTCATGAAAGCTAAGTGCTGCTATTGCTCTGCTGTTACTAGCATCTAGATGTTCTCTCTTTCTATCTCATGATTTATCTTGGGGTTCTTAATCATTTTTTGTTCTAGCCTTTGCAATCTAAAGATTCTCCTTGATAGAAGCAAAATAGGAGTTAAGTAGATCAGTTTTTCCACCATTGACCGTTGCCATTACATAAGACTTTCCAAACAGGAAACAGCTTCCTTCTCGTTTTCCTAAACAAAAATATAAAAATTCTTTAACCTTTGTATGAGCATCAGCTAACTTGCAAATTTGTCTTCTTGAATTTTTTCTAACAAGTTTTCTTTGATGATATGTCTCTGCTTCCATTATATGCAAAGTTTTTTTTAAAAATGGAAGGTTCTCAGAGATCTTGCATCAAATCCCTTTAACTGTCTGTTATTTTTCTCATATAGATCATTCACAATCATAGTATAAGGATACAAAATTTTCAGATTTTATTAATCTGTTCTTTATACTACCCCCCATCATTGAACAAATTACAAATTAATAAGTAAAATAAAGACCTCAATATGTAGCTATATAGTCCAACATAACAAATTCCCAAATTGGCCATGTACAAAAACAATATGTCTCTTTCAGATTTTTAAGTTCATCCTCTTTCAAAAGGTGAGTAGTGTTTCATCTTCCTTTTTTTTTGCACTCTAGGTTTATCATTGAATTGATCAGAGTTCTAAAATCATTCAAATTGTTTTTCTTTATAACATCTTTAACATTGTATAAATTGTTCTATTAGTCTATGCATAGTAATATTCCTTTACATTCATATTTCATGATTTTTTAGTCATTTACCAACAGGACATGCCTTATTTTCTGATTTTTGGCTATTACATAAAGGACTGCTATCTTTGTACATTTTTGTCACTGTCCTCCTTTTATTTCTTTGTGGTGTAAGCTTAGTAATGGTATAGATAGGTCAAAAGATATGCACATTTTAATAACTTTTGGATCATAGATCAATTTTCTTTCAATTTTCAATCAAATTTCTGAATGACTAAACCAATTCACAGCTCCACCAACAGTACCTTATTGTACCTGTTTTCCCATGTCCCCACCATTTTTTATCATTTTCATCTTCTATAATTTTCAACAAATCTAATTGGGTTTGACATAGAATTTTTGAGTTGTTTTAATTTATATTTCTCTAATTATTAATGAATTGGAAATTTTTCATATAGTCTTTGAAAACTTGGATTTCTTCCTTTAAAATCTGCCTCTTCATACTCTTAGACTATGTACCTATGACTCTTAGTCTCAAAATGAGTCTCAAGAATGACTCTTAGTCTCAAAAGTGTAAGTCAGTTCCATACATATATCGAATAAGAAATATTTTCAAAGAAATGTTGCAATTTTTCCTAGTTACTTTTTTCCCTTTAATTTTGAGATGTTTATCCAAAAAAAATTAATAATTTTACATAACATTGTCCATTTTATCTTGTGTGATCCTCTCTACTACTTGTTTAGTTATGAATGTTTCCATTACTCATAGATCAAAGAACTAATTTCTTTCTTGCTCCTGTAATTTGTTTATGATATGACCATTGATATCTAGGCCATATAACCATTAGAGTTTATCTTAATAATTAAAAATAATTAGCATTTATATAGCACTTTAAGGAGTGCAACATTTTACAAATATTTTCTCATTTTATCTTCCAAATATTCCTGGGAGGTAAATGCTATTATTATCCTCATTTTAAAGATGAGGAAATTAAGGTAAGCAGAGATTGTGACATGTCCAAAGTCACACAGCTAGTAAGTGTCTGAAGTCTCATTTGAACTCAGGTCTTCCTGATTCTAGGACTGCCACTCTATCTGCTGCACCACCTTATCTTGCTATGTGGTATGAATATAATTTCTTCCAGACTGATAGCCAACTTTCCCAACAATATTTGTCAAAAAGTGAGTCATTCTTCCAGTATTTATCAAACACTACCCAGGTTTATCAAATACTGTTCTACTTTTTGTGTTTGCTTTAATATATTGTAGACCTATATTCTACTCCACTGCTCAACCTTCTTTTTTAAGTAGTACCAAATTATTTTTATGATTATTGCTTTGTAGTATAGTTTGAGATTTAATATTTATACATTCCCTTCCTCTATTACCCTTGAGATTCTTAACCATTTTTCTTCCATATGGATTTCATTATATTTTTTCTAATTCTATAAAATGTCCTTTTAGTCTGATATAGTACAGAATAAGTAACTTTTGGTAGTATTAACATTTTTATTAATTGACTCAACCTAAACATGAGCCATTAATATTTCCCAGACTGTTTAGATCCGTCTTTATTTCTGCAGACAATGATTTATAGTTGGGCTTATATTGTCTCTGGGTGAACCATGATAGTATACTCCCCAGATATTTTATAGCTCTGTATTGATTTTGAATGAAATTTCTCTTTCTAGTTCTTTTTGCTGGGTTTTGTTATATGTAAAAATGTTGACAATTGATGTGGATTTATTTTATGTAGAATTTTGTTTTTAGAGACCTTTATCATTTTTGTTTTTAAAGTTTCAGATTATGGGATCAAACTTACTTTGTCTCTGATCTCCTTAAATCTGTTTTTTCTAAAGACACATGTCTAACTCTGCCAAAGGTTCTATCTTTGGGTTATCTTGAACTTCACAATATTATGCTCACATTTTTCTAAAAGGATCATAACTTCTGCTTCATCAGTTAAGTTTTCTTGGTGAGATTTAGGTAAAGAATATCAGTTTTTTCTTATTCCTTGATCTCCCTTCTAGGGATGAACTCATCAGCAAGGTAAGTCAGGAATATAACATATCTCTATTTTTAGTGAGAGGAGGCTTCTAGCAGTTTTATAGTTGCAATATTTGGAGCTATTCATCAGCACTCCATCTTGTCTCTGTCAGTATTGTGATTTGTATCAAGAATTTACCATCTGTTTTCTCCATCTGGTTGGACTATCTGTACTACACTTGTATTTCATTTCACTTATCTTCAGCATCATCCACTGGTTCCCCCACATCAGGTGTATGGGTTTCTATTCAGTTGTCTAGGTTCTTGACATATTGCCCTTTATTTCACATCTGTGTTTCTTTGGTTGTTTTTCAGCAATGTCCAATTCTTCATCACTCCATTTGGGGCTTTCTTGGCAAAGACACTGGAGTGATTTGCCATTTCTCTCTCCAGGGAACTCAGGCAAACAGGGTTAAGTAACTTCTCCAAGGCCACACAGAAGTAAGTGTCTGAGAATGAATTTGAACTCAGGAAGAGAGGTCTTCATGACTCCAGTCACATCTGTCCCTGTTGAAAATATTGCACTTCCGTTCTACGCGTCATTCCATCAAATCTTAACAGTGCTTATGATTTCATCCCAAAATCACTGTATTGTTTTTACCCATATCTTCTAGAGTAAGGGTACTTAATCTGGAGTCTATGAACTTTTTATTTAAAAAAATGTTAACTATATTTAAACATAATTGGTTTTTTTTGTAATCTTATGTATTTTATTTTATACATTTAAAAATATTATTCTGGGGTGTGGAGCTGAGATGGTGGAGTAAAAATTTCCCTGAGTTCTCCCCTAAAGCCCTCCAAATACCTGTAAAAATGAGCTACAGAACCCACAAAATGACAGAGTGAAACAAATCCCCAGCCCAAGATTACCTGGAAAGTAGAAAGGAAGGGTCTTTCACACTGGACAGGGAGCAGAATGCAGTCCAGCGTGGGCCACAGCAGCATAGATAGTCTGGAGCAGGCCTCAGGGGACTGAATCTTTGGTAGCTGTGACAATTTCCAGATTTCTTAGTGCACAAATGCTGAAAAGGTCAGTGGGAAAACTCTGTGGGACCTGGATGGAAGAGTGGGCCTCAGTCCCAGGGTGGTAGGGGTGGTGGTAGTGGGTGGTGGAAGCAGCAGCAGTAGAGACTGCTTCTGGAGCTCTGGGGCCACAGATGGTGGGAGATTGAGTGGCTGATAAAAAATCCCTGAAGCCTGGAATAATTTACCCACCCCCACCTCCACCCCCACCCTCACTGGAAGCAGAATTCTACCACGACAAAGAGTTAGAAAATCAAGTGTTTGGCTGGGATGATGAGCAAACACTATAAAAGAACTCAGACTATAGAATCTTACTTTGGTGACAAGGAAAATCAAAACATATAACCAGAGGAGGACGACAGAGTCAAAGCTCCTATATCAAAAGCCTCCAAGAGGAATATGAAATGGTTGCAGGCCATGGAAGAGCTCAAAAAGGATTTCAAAAATCAACTAAGTAGAGGAAAAATTGGGAAGAGAAATGAGAGTGATATAAGAAAATCATGAAAAATGAGTCAACAAGTTTGCTTAAGGAGACGCAAAAGAATATTGAAGAAAATAACACCTTAAAAAATATACTAACCCAAATGGCAAAAGAAGTCCAAAAAGCCAAAGAAGAGAAGACTGCCTTAAAAAGCAGAATGGGCCAAATGGAAAAGGAGGTCCAAAAGTTCACTGAAGAAAATAATTCCTTCAAAATTAGAGTGGAGCAAATTAAACCATAATGACTTTAAGAGAAATAAAGAAGTTATAAAAAATAATCAAAAGAATGAAAAAATAGAAGACAATATGAAATATCTTGTTGGAAAAATCCCTGACCTGGAAAATAGATCCAAGGGAGATAATTTTAAACTTACTGGACTACCTGAAAGCCATGATAAATAAAAAGAGCCTAGACATCATCTTTCAAGAAATTATCAAGGAAAACAGCCCTAATATTCTAAAACCAGAGAGGAAAATAGAAATTGAAAGTATCCACTGATCAACTCTGGGAAGATATTCTAAAAGGAAAACTCCTAGAAATGTTGTAGCCAAATTTTAGAGTTCCCAGGTCAAGGAGAAAATATTGCATGCAGTCAGAAAGGAGCAATTCAAGTATTATGGAAATACAATAAGGATAACATAAGATTTGGCAGTTTCTACATTAAGGGATCAAAGGGCTTGAAATATGATATTGCAGAAGACAGAGGAGCTAGGATTAAAATCAAAAACCACTTACCTAGCAAAACTGAGTATAATCCTTTAGGGGGAAAAATGGATATTTAGTGAAATAGACTTGGAAGCATTCTTAATGAAAAGACCAGAGCTGAATAGAAAATTTGACTTTCAAATATAAGAATCAAGAGAAGCATGAAAAGGCCAATAGGAAAGAGAAATCATGAGACTTATTAAAGTTGAACCATCTACATTCCTACATTGAAAGATAATGTTTATAACTCATGAGACCTTTCTCAGTATTAGGGTAGTTGGAGGAGATAGATAGATAGATAGATAGATAGATAGATAGATAGATAGATAGATAGATAGATAGATAGATAGATAGATAGATAAATAGATTGGATGGATGGATGGATGGATGGATGGATGGATGGATGGATGGATGGATGGATGGATGGATGGATGGATGGATGATACAAGGCACAGGGAGAGTTGAATATGAAGGAGGGGTGATATCTAAAAAATAAAATAATGAGGTGAGAGGGGAATATATTAGGAGAAAGAGAAAGGTAGACATAGAATGGAGTAAATTATCTCACCTAAAAGAGGCAAGAGAAAAGGTTTAACAATGGAGGGGAAGAAGGGAAAGGTGAGAAGAAATGAGTGAACCTTTCTCTCATCAGATCTGGCTTAAATAGGGAATAATATACACATTCAATTGGGTATCTTAACCTACAGGAAAGTAAGGGGGAAAAGGATAAGAGGGTGATATGATAAAAGGGAGGGAAGATTGAGGTAGTCAGAAGCAAACACTTTAGAAAAGGGACAGGGTCAAAGGAGGAAATCAAATAACTGAGGGGCAGGATAAGATGAAGGGAAATATACTTAGTCTTTCACAACATGACTACTATGGATGTGTTTTGCATAACACATGTATAGCCTATATCGAATTGCTTGCCTTCTCAATGGAGGTAGATGAGGAGAGAAGAGGAGAGAGAAGAAGGGAGAGTATTTGGAACTCAAAATTTTAAAAACAAATGTTAAAAAATATTTTTACATCAACTGGGCAATAAGATATACAGGCAATGGGGTATAGAAATCTATCTTGCCCTTCAAAGAAAGTAAGGAGAAGGGAATAAGGGGGATGATAAAAGAGAGTGCAGACTGGGGGAAGAGGTAATCAGAATGCATGCCATCTTGGGGTGTGAGGAGGGGAAAGATGGGGAGAAAATTTGGAACTCAATCTTGTGGAAATGAATGTTGAAAACGAAAAATAAATAAATTTAAAGCTTAAAAATATTATTCTGAAAGGGAGTTGATAAATTTCATCAGATTGCCAAAGGAGTCCATGTTATAAGAAAGTTTAAGTAACCCTGGTATAGAGAAATCAGAGGAGTATTCTTGAACCAGTTCCCAGATATTTCTTCCTATGAATTTCAAGGGACTTATTCTATTATTCTTCTTTTTGTTATGCTTGAAGTTCTCTAAATTTTATAATTACATTTTCTCTAGGCATTATTCTCCCTGACCTTTTATTATGAATTTTCATTCCTTTGATCTGAATGGCAAATCTACTGGCTTTCCTATGACTCCTTAATTGTCGACTGACTCAATAGATTCCTCAATTCAATTCCAGATGGGTTGCCTCCCTGTTGATTATTTTGGATAATTCTGGGAAACTTCACTCAGTTTGTTACTTCCATAGGAAAAAACTCCTTTTTCTATTGTATATCCTAATACCGTGTCAAAAAGATGCTTGAGATAATCATAAACATAATATAGCAAAGGACAAAGAGCACTGGAGTTGAAACCCAATGGCTAGGACTCTAGAACTTGTTTTGTCACTATCTAGTTTGGATGATCACTTATCCTTCTGGTCCTCATCTTCAAACTCAGAGATTTTGTGAGATTGGAAGCTCAAAGCACAGTATGTTTAATCCCAAGAAACTGTACCAGCATAGTTTCTTATTACAAATCGCAGAAGTCACCAGTTACCCTTTCCAGAAAACTGAATATATAATTTTGAGAGAGCTATATTAACATTGTACAATAGGTTAGGACTTTCAAGGAATTTACTAATATGACTAAATTTATGACTAAATTTGACTAATATGACTAAATAAGACTAAAATTTAATGACTAAATATGACTAATTTTTATGACTAATATGACTAAAATTTAACCTGAAAATGGAAGAAGAATGAAATGTCTGTTTGGCTAATTTCCCTAAGATTAGTCACAAGGCATGCAGACTATCCAGTGTTACACACTTTCCCTATATTTAGACTCAGTTCTTTGAAGGCAAGGACTTTATACCTCCCTTAGGGATCTACACACACAGCAGGTGCTTAATCAGCATTTCTTATACTGAACTATTCTTTCAATTCACCTCTCTGACTTAAGGTTAGAACCGATTTTTCTCTTGAGACTGACTTTTTAAATCAATCAACAAGTATTTATTAAATCTCTACTTTGTGGTAGGCACAGATAATCGTTATTTAGATGGTTATGAAAGGAAATGTAACTCACCTTAAAAAGATTCTATTGAGAGGCCTAATTTTATGGTTGTTAGCCATGTTAGGGTCATACAATTACACTACTTACTTCTTTTTCAATTATTCTTTAATTTTATCTCATGGCTTTCTCCTCACTTCTATAAATGGAACTTATTGCTGTACTTTATTGTGTGCAACATTAATTTAACTGGATTAGGTTTAATGACCAAATCTTCTCTATTGCTAATAAGTTAAGCTGAACTCCAAAAGATAAGATAATAAATCCTGTTGGTCCCAAATTTTAAAGTGATAGAACACATTCAAAAATTAGATTTACTTTTCAAATATATTTCCACAGAATTAAGAGAACTTAACCTTGAAAGAAGGCCTTTAGTGAAGACTCACTACCTCCCAAGTCCTCTTATTCAATTTTGGACACTTTTTCGTTATACTACCACAATGAATCTTTAGACCCCAATACCTCAGCACTCTATCAATGTGATATTCCTTTCAACGAAACATAATATAATTCATTAATTCCTGCCCCATCCTGTGCAACTTTATTCCATATTCTATAAATTTATCACTTCAGATCTACCCAATGTTTTGGATGACCTCCATTTTCTTCGCAATACATAGATACCAACCCTTGTTGCCACTGTTAAGACTAGTTCACTGTTTTTCTTGCCATACATGTCCCTGATGGTATCTTTTACACCACTCTTCAACATACTTCTTCATTTATAATGTGTTACAACCTAATCAAATCCACAAAGTGACAATGGAGGTCATTTGGTACCTCAACTTTAATCCTTCAAAGTCTCTCATATTTTTTACTTCATGGCTATTTCACCATCTCCAGAAGAATACATTACTGGTATTAAACAGCTGGATGGCATTATGGATAGAGCACAGGACTTGGAGTCAGGAAGAACTGAATTCAAATCCTGTTTCAGACACTTCCTAATGGCATGACTCTGGGCAAGTCAACTTATCCTCTATCTACCTCAGTTTCCTCATCTGTAAAATGGGAATAATAATAGCACTTACTTCACAGGGTTTTGAGGATTAAATGAGTTAACATAGGTAAAGCATTTTGTAAACTTTAAAGTGCTCTATAAATACCAACTATGAGTAGCAATAGTAGTACCAGTAACTAATATCAGTACTATAAGGATAAATCTTTGTTTCAGAAAGCAGCTTGTTTCAGGAGTCATTAAAGAATATCTGTTGTCTCCTAAAAGAAGCCATTCTCCTCTACTCCTATTCAGCTCAGTACCCAAATTATTATTCTTGAAGCAATACCCATCTTAAATGTATGCCCCATGTATGAGTTCTAAAAGTTACCTGCCAATATTCTTCTTACATTTGCTCTTTTCTTCTGTGTGGAAAAAATCAAATTCTTTTGAATAATTATTTATCCTACTTAAGAACATCTTCAGGGTTTCTGGACTTCATACAATCAGTGTAACTTCATCCTCCTAGAAGAATATCTGGAGGAATTCACTATCTATAGAAAAACCTTCTTTGATTAAGGACTCTGTGATGGACCCCCTTAACGACAGTAGCAATCACCACTGGTGGGCATGTTTCTCACTTTTATACATCATTAGATATTAACAGAGGGCCATTAAAGGTATCCATATTGCTACATCTTTTCTGATGTAATATATGATCTTTGACATATGTCTGGAAAATCTTATTGAAAGAAATCTATAGAGGCAGGATTTCTCTCTACTGAATCATTTTTTTTTCTTAGTAGGCAGACAATAAGTACAATAAGCTCTCATATTATCTATACCTTTTAGTCAATTGTAAAGATGTTTCTTCTGTAAAATATTGATTCTAATAGCCATCCTTTCTAGTATGCCTTTTAAGAATATCCTCAAACCATGTGTGAATTCTTTTTTCTGAAAATTATATGTAAAGGGGAAAGTAAGTCTATGGGGTGATATTTATATTCCCTTGATTGATTTTGGGGGTCCTTGTTCTAAACCATTGTCACCTTTTGCAATCAAATCACTCACCTTTCCAATAGACAAGTTATTTGTTAACTACGATGGGTTTTAAGGTCTCTTGGTCTCTGCTTGGAGATAATTGACTTAATCAGCTAAAATTATTATAATGCACATCAGTAGATCCACAATGTATTTAAATAGAGTTTTTGGAATTGTTTTAATTGTATACTATAACTTTTTCTCATTTATATTGCTTATTTTAATTTCCTTTTATGTTGGTCTTTGATCTACCAAGTTGGCGATCTCCCTTTACAAAAAACAATGGCTGTTCTGACTAGATACGTTGCTTAATTAGTAATTTTCTATCATTAAAATAAAATTAAGGATTATGAGTACACATAATGTCAATTAGTTTTAGATGCATTGTGATCTTTCCTCTTTAAAAAAAAAAAGCATTCATGACATCAAGATGTGAGATTTGTGTATAACCCACAAGCCACTGTAATGATTAAAGTTCTTCAAAAGTGGAATGGGATTCCTTGGAAAGTAGCACCTACCCCTTTCCCCCAGCAGAATTCTTCAAGCAAAGGTTCAATGACCCCTTGTTGGAAAATATTATATAAGGGTTTCTTGGTCAGGCATAGGTGGCCTCTAAAATCTCTTCCAGGTCTTAGATCCTATAGGATTTTGACAATAGATTGCTTTGGGAAGTTTTCCAACTAGCTTCAATTAAGCTGTACCCAATTAGGCTCATTCCACAAGGGAATCTTCAACCAGTGAAGCTCAGCTGTAGTCTATTAAGCATATTGGGGCTCCTCCAGCTAGAGCAATAAACACAGTGAAGGCAGACTGGCTTTAATGGTGCATGCTTAAAATGTTACCTGGATGCTACTCCAGGACTTATTCTATATTTTCTAATGTTCAGAAGAGTGCTCAGATGGACCATATATTAGTTCCACTATAGCCAGTGATGGGAGGAATGTTAGAGCCCATATTCAATAAGCCAATGAATTAATGGAAATTTTCCAAGATGCCTTTTGATTGACTACGAATAATAATTAAAATAGCTAATATCCAAATAATATAGAAGACTTACAAAGTTTCTGGCATACGTTTTTACATTTAATCCTCAAAACAACCCTGTGAGCTAAATAATAAAAATATTATTAGCTATATTTATATAGGGGAAACAATGGCCCAGAGAAGCAAAGTGATTTTGGATAGAGTCACATAGTAAGCTGAAGCATCAAATCTCATTATTACAGTGTCCTTATTCAGCCATTCCCCAACTGATGGGCAATTATTTGCCACCATAAAAAGAGCTACTATAAATATCTTTGTATATATAGGTCTCCTTTTCCTGTTTCTTTTATCTCCTTGTGGTATAGACGCTGTAGTGGTCTTGCTCAGTCAAAGGATGTGCACAATTTTATAGCTCTTTGAGCATAGTTCCAAATTGTTCTCCAGAATGATTGGAATAATTCACAGCTCCCCCAAAAGTGCATTAGTGAACTTAATTCCCTATAAATAGTGTTCCTATTTTCCTGGTGATTCTCTACACAATGAAAAAACTATAGAATGTACTTACACAATAGTTGGTACAGTAATTTATCCAAACCTGAAGGACAAGAAGTACCTTCAGAAGGCAGTATCCAATGAAGTTTTTTCTCAAATCTTTAAAATGAGGAGAGAACTATTAGAGAATCTCAAGATGAAGAATGACAGTGATAGTTTTGATGAGCTTGAACGTGTTAAGCCTGAATGTTATGAGCCCAAACATGACCCCATTGAGAAGACTCTCAAAGCCGTTCTGTATTGAAAATGTATGTTACATACCACTGAAAAGGGTTTTCTCCTTCCCCAAAACACCTGAATGGTGATCTTGAGATGTTAAAAGCTGTTCATTGCTGAGGAAGCAATGATAAGCTTGATGGTTCTTCTGTCATGATTAACACTGTCAATGAAGTGAACTGTGATTTGGTCACAACGATGAGGATGACTATGATTTGTATGACTATAATGGGGAGGAGCATAATGGTGGTGGTATCCATGGAGCATAATGGAGCCTATGATGGGAATGATAACTAGATCATTCCTAAATCACTTTTCTTTTCATACATTCAAGGAAGTAAACTTTTGATGGGGAAAAGAATCACCTCTAGTATTTGTCACTCTTCTTTTCTGTCATGTTAGCCCATCTGATGATCATGAGATAACACCTCAAAATTGCTTGAATTTTCATTTTTCTTATTATTGGTGATTTGGAGCATTTTTCCTGTGACTATTGATAGCTTTGATTTCTTCCTTTGAAAAATGTCTACTCATATACCTGGGTCATTTATCAATTGGGGAACAGCTGAACAAGTTATGGAATATGAACATGATGGAATACTATTGTGTTGTAAGAAATTAGGAAGGAAATGGTTTCAGAAAAGCCTGGCAAGACTTGTATGAACTGATGCAAAGTTCAGTGAGCAGAACCAGGACAACAATGTACATAGTAACAGGAATACTGCAAAGGTAATCAACTGTGAAAAACTTAGTAATATCCATATAACGATCTGTCACAACTTCAAAGGACTCATGATATAAAATACTACCCCCTTCCAGATAGAGAACAGATGGAGTCAGCATGCAGATTGAAGAATCTTTACCTTTAATTTTCTTGCTTTTTTATTTGGAACATGGCTAATGAAGCAATATGTTTTGCATGACTTCATAAGGATGATGGATAACATATTTCTTGCCTTTTCAGTGGGGAGAACAGGGGTTTGAGGGAGGGAGAAAATTTGGAATATAAAATAAAAATAAAATTTTTTAAAAGGTGCAGTGTCCTTTTGAAGAATCATAGTAACATAAGATAATAGATCTGGTATTGTGAGAACTAATGAGAGCATCAAATCCAACCTCCTGATTTTACCAATGAAGAAACTAAGGCCCAGGAATATTAAGTGGTTTGTCCAGTATAACAGGTTTGAGAAACAAAACTAAGATTCAAATCCAGGTCTTATGGCTCCATTCTAGCATTATTTCCATTTCTCTACTATTCCACTGCGAGTACTGAGAGCCTCCCTACTTAGTTATTTAATTATCAGCTGAGATTTCATTACCTTATTTATTACCTTACTTGAAATGAGAAGGGAAATAATAACCTATTTCACCCCCATTCAGCTCCAGTGAGAACAATAACTTGTAAAATGAGACAATAATGAGTCATGAGACTATTTTGAGAAGTTGGCTTTCTGTCATTAACAAGACTGAATCTCCTTGAGTCAAAACTGACTTGTTCCTTATGAATAAGCAACACTTCCCACCATTCCTCAGACCTGGTATAAAACTGGAAATGTAGAAGGTGTGGTAATGCCTCCAGCCTTCAGAGTACAGAGGAGGAGGCCAAAAAGGTAGGATATTTATATTTGACATGCCTATAGCAGAGGCTAAGGGAAGGACACAATGAAAGGTCATAAGGAAAAAACCTTGAGCTTCTATTGAGTTTTTCTTACTTTCTAACAGACAGACTTTTTATACTTTTTTATACATCTCTCTCTGCTTGGTTTGGAGTTGGGAAGCCTACTTGATTTCATGGTAAGGAAGGTCCAACTGAATTCAAAAAAAGTAATATAATTGCACCCTATTTGCAGGAAAGTCTATAACAATCGTGTTTTTGAGTTACTATTGAGAATTATATCCCCAAGTATGTCTTAAATAATTGAAGGTAAATTCATGCTTGTAGTTGTGCCATGCCAAGATAATTTTTAAATGAAGCTTTCTGAAATAATTTATGGATTTATTGCTATAAGAATCAAACTACCATAAGGACACTTCATAAAGCTAGACATAATAACAACAAAATTAGTTCAGAAGAAAAATGTTCAAAAATTTCAGTGAAATCAATGGGGATGAAAGAAGTAGCAATAAAAGGGAATAATAGAAAAAGAGTTAAGCAGAGTCAGAGACTGCATGGTAGTTTGAGAAACTGCCTAATTAATTTGGAAATAACAATGGTTGGAAAGGCTAGATCTTCTAATTTTACATTATCTGAGAAGCTTGATTTGTGAAAGCTGGTGAAGTCACGTTAAAATGCTTGAAGAACACACTGATAAATATTCAGTAACAGAGGAAAACAACAAATTCTGCGATATCATAGCAGATGAATATAATCCTATTGGAGTAGATTACCCTCCTTATATAGCATGAGACCTCAAAAGTTGAAAGAATACGCCAAACAAAATCTCTTGCAACAAAAAGAGTCTCTGTTAGATCACAGGAGCAGTGTTTCTGAGCCAAACAAGAAAGTAGTGGAAATGATTCCCCAGATTTCCAGAGTATGCCTACAAAAAGACAACAATATACAAAGTGCAAACATGGAAAAGGAAGCACATGAAGGTACCAGTTTGCCACCGGTGATATTGGATTATCCTCCTATTGCTATTACAGTGGAGCTGGATCAAGAAGAAGATATTAAACTCTCTCTTTCACTAATTGTAGATTCTCATCAGAATGAGACATTAGAGCAAAAAGAACATGAATTGGTCCATATTATGGAAAGAGCTTCACCTTTACTTTTCTCTGTTGATAGAAAAATGACATTATCACCATCTTCTAAGGAGAGATTAATTTTTAGACATGAAAGTAGAGAACATTTTAGACAATTATTCACATGTGATCCACAAACATTACAAATTATGAAGGAGGAACATCAGATAATTTTAGAAAATCAAAGAAAATTTGGACTGCATGTTCAAGAGAAATGGATGGATTAAAGAGAAGGCAACAGCTTGAGGAAGAACTCCTAAAAGCAAAAATAAAAATGGAGAGGCTGAGAGCAATATGCCTAAGATGTGATCTTTCTGAATACAACAGACTCTAAATATTTATCTTTTTTGTCTGAATAATCTGAAATTTCTTCCTGTGGTTTATTTCATTAAATGGTTTTGACAAACTCAGTTCCATAAGGGAACGTGCTGGATCAGAATATATATTCTTAAAATATTAGTTTCTCACAATTATAAAACTCTTTCTAAAAGTTTCCTATTTCTGATTTTTTTATTGTTTCATATGTGTCGAATACATTTTAAAATTTCCTCCTAAATTTTATTTGTGATAATAGTAGCTGATCTTAAAGATGTTTTTACTTTTTTCATTGTAGTATGAAATTTCATGTAAAAATTTCATTGTAGGATGAAAATTTCATGTAAAAATTTCAGAAGAAACTTTCCTTTCTGGCATAGAAATACTCAAGTTGATTTTTAAAAGAGGGAAAATGCCAATTAGAGATTTCCTAATAATCTTATTAAATATTGTGATAATCTAATAAGAGTTAGTTGCTCTATACAACACTGATTTTCATACCTTATTCTCTTTTTAAAAATGATTTTTTATGTCTTTTTATATTACAGTCATTTCTGGAACTACTACCTTTCTGTACCCCACAACTGAATCTTCCCTTGTAACAAAGGAAAACAGCTAAGCAAAAACATCGGATACAAGGGACCTTAACTGACAATGTATACAACATTCTGCTCTGGTACAGTCTATTACCCCTTTACAGAGAAAAATATCATACCTTAATCTTTTTAAAGACTAAATCAAAGAACCATAGAATTTTAGAGTTGGAAGGGACCTTATGAGAGATCAAAACCTCTCATTTTATAGACGAAGAAACCAAGATGTAGACAAATTAAGTGGCTTAACAAAAGTCACAAACTAATTACCAGCAGATATGGAATTAGAACCCATTTCAGATTTAGAGTCCAATCATGCTTTTTTACAATACAAGTTATAAATATTCCTAACTTTAGTTAGCAGGTTAGGGGGAAAAAAGTATAAAAGTATCTGTGCATATATGTGTATGTGCGCACATATGTGCACATGCATGTGTATGCATATTATGTATAAACATACACAAGGACGTTTAATTAAATAATTTATTTCAAAGTGACATAAATTAGTGGTAGCAATGAAATTTTGTTGATTATTTTTACTTAGCATATTCTCACCCACCTTTTATATATTTTATTTATAATCAAAATTTGTCTTTATTTAATACTTCTCAGTACTCAGTAGTATTTCAATAAAAATCAGTATTAAAGACTAAAACAGTAGTGTGACACATCTACCAAAATAAACTGCATATTTATTTATATTTGTAATCTCTGATATGATTTGAATACATAAATTTTTTTTCAAAACTTATTCTAATGTTTGTGGGTTTTAAAAATAGAAATTCTTGACTTCTAAAAATGAGTTTTGAAGTATGTCTTGTTCTTATTCTTGAATGAAAAGCAACAAAGAACAATCTTTCTAAAAAGGAATAGCATTTTAGACCCCAATCTGTAATCATCAAAACTCTTTAATGGTAATTTAATGTAATATAATTCAAATAATCAAGCTTGGCCTCAGAAAAGAGATTAGAAAATGTACTTCCTCCTCTTCTTTGCAGAGGTAGGGACTATGAATGTGTAATATATATAGCACATACTCAATATATTGCTTAGTTTCACTGAGTTGCTTCCTTTTTTTAATTTTTTTTAGTTCACAGAGAAAGGGGAAGCAATACATTTGAAAATGAAGGTGATGTAAAAAGAAAATATATCAATTATTTTTCATTTAAAGGATTTTATTTTCAATTTACATAGGTTGATTTTAGTGGTTGCATATTTTTATTAAGTATAAATTTTTCAGTATGTTCGATATTGTTCAATATTTCTCTTGATAAAAATTATTCTATTTATTGAGTAGGCTTCAGCCAGTAAAGTTTCCCCCATTAGGGACTAGAAAGCATAATGGACCCATTAAACAAATTCTTTCAGATAATATGGAGATTGTCTTATAGAAAGGAGGGTCTTTCATACTACCCTCAACCCTAAATTTAGCAGACTAAGCAATTCCATAAGTCTATGATATGTTGTAAGGAAAGCATAAAATAACAGAGAAATCTACCTCCTCTGAGATGCTTACAAACCTGAGTACTTCACCTATGTGTTTATATCTACACATACATGTATAAACACATATATATATGCATTTGAAAATTCACATATGTGATTCAATTAGAGAGTAAGTTGGATCCCTTAAAAATGGTACATATATATCTACCTGAAATATATACCATATCTATTTTTGTATATGTATATGTGTGAATAGATATCAGTAGCTATAAAGTGAACTGCATGTGTATACATGCATATACATATTTATACATATAGAGTATATCAATTGTATATACCTATAAAATATATATACATAGTATGCATATAGTATATAGATATATATGTATGCATGTATGTATATATGATGTTATGAGGGATACATGCCAAGACTTGACATGGGGCAAGTATTATCAAAGAGTCAAGAAAACAGAAAGGGACCCAGGAATGACAGAAGAAAGCAACAGGCAAGCTCAACCACTATCTCCCCCTAAACTCTGATGAAGACAGGATATTGAACTCAAGAGGCCAAAAGCAGTGCACCCAAACCACCAGATATGCTTTCAGGCCAGCTCCCATAGTTGGGGAGTAAATAATTGGGAAGAAGGAGCTGGACTTTATCAAAAGCTTTTCCTACATCTATTGATATAATCATATGATTTTATTTTTACTTTTGGTATTGATATAATCAATTACGTTAATAGTTTTCCTTACGCTCCTGGTATAAATCCCACTTGATGATTATGTATAATCTTTGTCATTCATTGCTGGTAATCTCTTAGCTACTATTTTATTTAGGATTTTTGCATTCATTTTGATTAATGAAATTGCTCCATAATTTTCTTTTTCTGTTTTTACTCCTCCTGGTTTAGGTATCAGTATATATTTGTTTCATAAAAGGGGTTTGATAGAATCCCTTTTTATGTATTATTCCAAATAATTTATTTAATATTGAAATTAGTTGATCTTCAAATGTTTGATAGAATTGACTAGTACATCTATCTAGTCCTAGTGTTTTTCTCTTAAGAAGTTCATGTATGACCTGTCCAATTTTTTTTTCTAAAATAAGTCTATTTTAAATATTCTATTTCCTTTTCTGCTAAATTAGGCAATTTATATTTTTGTAAATACAATTCCATTTCACTTAAACTGCTAAATTAAACTAAGCATGGACCAATATCTCATACCATTTACCAATATAAGGTCAAAATGGATACATAACCTGGATATAAAGAGAGATTTTACAAGAAAATTAGAAGAACATGGAACACATTCCTTGTCAGACTTGTGGGTAAGCAAATAATTTATGACTAAACAAGAACTAGAGAGCAGAGTTAGGTGTAAAATGTATAATTTCAATTCCATTAAGTTAAAAAGGGTTTGTACAAACAAAACAAATATAGTCAAGATCAAAAAGAAAATAGAAAATTGGGGGGAGGGGGAAGATTTATAGACAGTTTATCAGATAAAGGTCTCACGTCTAAAACACACAGAGAACTGTCAAATCTATAAATCATTCCCCAATTAATAAGTGGTCAAAGGATATGAATAGGCAGTTTTCCAATGAATAAATCAAAACAATCTATAGTTATATAAAAATGCTCTAAATCATTATTTCTTAGAGAAATGCAGGTTAAAACTAGAATGAGATATTTTATAACTACTAAGCTGGCTAAAACGATAGAAGGGGAAAGCGCCAAATGTTGGAGAGGATGCATAAAAATTGGAGCACTAATTCATTGTTGGTAGAATTGTGAACTTATCTAACCATGTAGGAGAACAATCTGGAATTATGCTCAAAGAGTTTTTAAACTACTCACACCTTTTGACCCAGCAATTCCACTGCTTGGTTTATTTCCAAATATGATTAGGGAAAAAGAAAAACAATCAATATATTCTGAAACATTTATAGCAGCTCTCCTTGTGGTACCAAAGAACTGGAAATTGCAGGAATTCCCATCAGTTGGGGGATGGCTAAACAAGTTGTGGTATATGATTGTGATGGAACACTAGCTTGATGGTTTTAGAAAAACAGGGAAAGACTTGCATGAAATAATGAGTAAAACGAACAGAAACAGGAGAACGTTGTTTGCATTAACAGTAATATTGTTTGAAGAATAACTTTGAACAAATAAGTTATTTTCTCTATTATAAATACCCAAATAACTATAAAGGACATATGAAGAAAGATAGTATCTGCATCCAAAAAAAGAACTAATAAATAGATGTACAGAATAATTTTACATACATATATGTGTATGTGTGTGTGTGTATATATGTATCTGTATACATAATATGTATGTATCTGTATATATGTGTATATATACATATATATGTATGTATATATATGTATCTATTTGTGTCTAACAGTAGTCATCTCTGGGGTGGGGGAGAGAAGAAAAAAGAAACAATAATTTTGTTGCATATTTGAAAAGAACAGCAAGTTGTGCACAGTAGCTTTGTAGTTTCATGTGCAATCATCTTTTTTATTGTACTGTTATGGAAATGCTTTTTTATACCATAAATTGAAAATCAAATTTCTAAAAAATTTAACGAACTGACCTACCTTCCTTACCACTACCACCATCAACTGCTGACAAGCTGCCATCAACTAGCAGATGGACGTGGGAGTCCTAGAAGAGGCAGCATCCACCCCAGTCTTGCTTCCAGCACAGACTATATGGCCAACCTCCAACAAAGAGGTTGTTGTGGAGAAGGGGCCAGCCATCCCCACCAACTACAACACACAGGCAGTCCAGTCTGCTGAAACAGCAAGGGACCCTAAGAGAGTGATAGGAGAAAGTGAACAAGGCCAGTCAAATCATTCCCACCACCCTGACCACTTTCTCCCTCAGTTTCTGATGGAAGCAGCTCAGGATCTTGAACTCAAGAACCTTGGGAATAGCAATATTTCCAGCCCAGTTCCTACAACCATCATCCTGGGATATAACCACTATAGCTCCTGCAGGTCCTACAGTCACAGATACTGAAGACCAAGAAAAGTAATTTCTTGCTACCAAAGTGCTGAGGATATAAAGACAGAAACAAAATGATGCTCAATACAGCTTGTTCAAAAGACAAATTGAGGAAAGAAAGAATACTAACCACTGGTGGAATCAAGAGGATTTTGTAGAAGAAGGGTTTCTTGAACTGAGAATTCATTTTTTCAGTTCAATAAGAACTGATTAAGGATCTAATATTTGCAAAGCACTGTACTTACTCTTAGAGAGCTTGATTTCTATTGGTGAGGAAAACATGAAATACATACATTACATTATTACATAACCATTTTGGCAGGTAAGCATAGCAGCTAGTAGATGGAAGGAGTCACAATAGGTCTTATCTAAGGCTATGACAACAGTCTAGGTGAGAGTTTATAATGATGATGAGAAAAGAAAAGCATCTATGCATTCATGATATGCTGGAGACAGAAATAAGAAGACTTGGCAATTGAATGGATATGACAGAGGAAGAAGGGAAAAGTTTGACAATGTTGTGAACCTGAACATACTATAATAGGGCATTAGTGCCTTCAAGAGATATAGAATAGGAAGAGAAACGAGTTGGGAAGTTGGAAAATGTTGATAGTTCCACAAAACATTGAGTTTATAATGTTCAATAGGCAGTTGGTGATTCAGGACTAGGGTGTAGAGACTAGGCATAGATAGATAGATAGATAGATAGATAGATAGATAGATAGATAGATAGATAGATAGATAGATAGATAGATAGATAGATAGATAGATAGATGGATGGATGGATGGATGGATGGATGGATGGATGGATGGATGGATGGATGGATGGATGGATGGATGGATGGATGGATGGATGGATGGATAGATAGATAGATGGATAGATAGATAGATAGATAGATAGATAGATAGATAGATAGATAGATAGATAGATAGATAGATAGATAGAAAATGGGAGTTGTCTTCATAAACATAATGCTTCAACCCTTGGGAACTGATACTATCACCAAAAGTGAGGACAAGAAAGCCTTGGGTAGAGGAATATGTATGGTTAGGGGTTGAGATGCTGAAAATGATCTAAGAAGAAGAATAAGGAACAGTCAGACTAGTAAGGGGAGGACCAAAAGAGACAGCCATGTCAAGGAAATTTATCAGAGAGTATCCAAGATAAGACAGGTAGTTAATAGTATTAAATGCTGCAGTGAGATCAAAACGAGAAAAAAAACTACCAGATTTGGCAGATCCTTGGTAACTATGGAGAACAATTTCAGTTCAGTGATATGGTTGAAAGTTAGATTTTAAGAAGTTGAGAAGTGAGTGAAAGGACAGGAAATGGAGACAATGTCTTGAGATTTTTCCTAGGAATTTGACTTTAAAAGGTAGCAAAGATGTAACATGATAGCTTAGAGAGCAATGTTGTCTGAAGAAGGAATAGACTGAAATGTTTGTGGGCTGCAGGAAAAAAACCAATAAATAGGAGAAAACTAAAAATTTGAAGGGTAAGGGAATGACTTCACAGGCAATTTGTCGGAGAAGATTGAAGAGGATGAAATCAACACACAAGTAAAAAGTCTGACCTTGATACAACAGTATCACAACTCAAGACAAATATAATGTTTCGTTTTGGTTCCAAATTACCAAAGTTAAAGCATATATCCTTCTCTTCTTATAGCTTCCAGGTTGAATCCCCCAGAGTTTAGCAAACTGGAAACAAAGAAATAGATTTCTACTTGAAAAGAAGGGTTTGCCTGGAGCAGGGAAAAAATTGGAATGTTGCATTGTATAATGCATGTGCATAATATTTCTTAACTTTACCATGATTTTACTAATTTTATTAAACTTCTTATTTAACTATAAACTTAAGAGATTAATGAGTAATAATAGCATAGATAGATGATTAATAGAGAAAATTTGTTAAACATTTGCTATGAGCCAATCACTGTGTTAAGCACTAAGAATAGAAGTACTGGCAGGCTAGGTAGTCCCTGCCCTCAAGGAACTTCGATTGTAGGAAGGAAAGGAAAACATTCCACAAAGAGGAGATGAACAGGAGTAGGGGTGGAGAGGGCATTAAATTACAAGGCCATGAGTATAATGTAGAGATAACCCTAAAGAAGCATGGATATCTGGTTTTAGGAATAAAATGCAAAAGTTCATATATATGGTCTGGAAGACACAGGATCTATGAGAGGGACCTATCATTGGATGAGTTTAAATGAGTCAAAGATTTATAAGTGATGCTAAATATATATCCTGGAGTGTAATATTATGACCTACAAACTACCTTGAGCCAAGGGTGTTTTATTCTGCGTCATTTTTAAAACGGTCAGAAGCCTAGAATATCTCTGGCTCTTTCACCATGAGGCATACCACCACTCATCACAGGGAAGCAGAGATAAAGACACAAAGCCCTTTGGTAAGGAATTTGAGCATGTTGGAGGGGGAGGTTAACAGAGAGATCAGTTTTCCATGGAAGATTATTGGGATTTATCACCAAAAATATTTGCACACAACCAAAATAGAAGGAATTACCAACATATCCCAAATTCTCCAAGTACTAGAAGCTTACAAAGGGAAGTCAAATTGTTTCATTCAGATCAGGCCATCATTTCAATGTACTTGAAAACTAGACATGTTCTTTCTACTTGAAGACTAAAATCTAAAGAAAAACTTGCATACTTCATTCAAATAATTTGTATGCCTGAGTGGAAGTGGAAGTCCCAAAAAATTTTGAGTAAGAGTTTTATCCATCTATATAAACTCAACAACAATCACTCAGCCTTCAGATTTCCAGTGGAGGGTGTAGGCTGGAAAACAGTATTACCTATTTTTTCATTACTAAAGCATTTCTTATGCTTATTACTTGCAAGGCATTGTGCTAGGTAGATACTGCCCAGAGCTACAAAGTCCAAAACAATATCTGCCCTTAGTAAGAGTGCGTTCTACTAGGAAGAAACAAAATTTATGCAAAAAAAATAAATACAAAATTTATACAAAGTCATTTCAGGGTTAAGGTTCAGAAATTTGGGAAATTGGAGAAGGAAATGGCAAACCACTCCAGCATCTTTGCCAAGAAAACATGAAATGGGATCACAAAGAATTGGGCTTGACTGAAATGACTGAACAATAACAACAAGCAAAGGAAATCAAGATAAGCCTCATGAAGAAGAGGATACTTGAGAGGAACTGTGAGGGATGTAAGAAAAGAACACATTCTAAACATGTGGAGCATCTGTAGGAAAGCACAGAAACCACAGGAAATACATGTGCATATAAATATCACAATGTTAACTCTTCAACCTTTTCCTCCTTACAAGTATCCATAGGTTTTATGATGCCCCATTCTGAATTCAGGGAAGAAAAAAAGCATCTGATAAAATCATTCATACTATAGTATTAGGAAATAAATGTTTTATCCCTCCCCAGAGTGTTTGCATTCCAACCTAAAGCAATAGATCAGTAAAGACAAAAATTTCAGTCAAGATAGAGAATTGTCTTAACTTGGCTAGAGGGTTGAGTACAGTAATGGGTTAAGGCTGGAAAAGTAATCTGGTGGCAGACTGACAGGACCTTATACAGCAAATCAAGGAGTTTGGAGCTTACTCCATAGAACACGGGAAACTAAAAAAGAGATCTGGGCAGAGTTATACACAGAGCTATGCCTAAGAAAGATTATCAAGCAGTGATATGCAAGATAAGTGGAGGAGCACCTCTCAAGATACTATTGCAATGATCTAAGTATGTGGTAAGGAAGATCTGTTTACTAGAGTGGTAAAGGCAGAAAATAGAGGAGAAAATAGATGTGCTGTAGAAGTATTGCTGTCTATTCTTCATTCTCAAAAAGAACCAATGACATCATGAGGGCAATGTCTTGACTTGGATGTGAATTGGATTTAAGTGAGCCAGAGCTGAGCAGTCATCAGTCATACTCTCTCCTCCAGAGTCGTTGGAGTTCAGTGACAAGACTATCAATGGCCCCACTGTAGAAGTAGAAATTATAATACTCAGTAAATAATTGTGTGTAAGAGAAGAGGGAGCGGGAAAAGTCCAAGATGCAATAATCCACTTTTGAACATGGGAGAGGTGAATGGTGGATTATTGAGAGAAATAATTATGTCTTTTCTCCAAAGGCCTCCCCTTTTCTGAACTTTGCTATTTTTGTCAATGATACCAACATCCTCCCAGTCCTTCACGCTTCCAACATATATATTACCCTTGATTCCACAATATATCACTGTCCCCAAATCCAATCTGTTGCCAAAGCCTACTGACTTTGCCTTCAAAACATCTCTTTCTTATACCTCCTTCTCCCTTCTAATCTTGCCATCAGCCTGATGTAGGACCTCATCACTTCATATCTGGACTGTTGTAATAGTCTCCTGGTTAGTCTCCATGTCTCAAGTCTCACTCCATTCTAGTCCATTATCCACTCAGTTGTCAAACCTATATAAAATGAGGGTGCCTATTACCCACTCCCTCCATTCTACAAGTTCTACTGACCCCCTATAACTTCCAAGATGAAATATAAAATCTTCTGTTGAGGATCCAAAGCCCTTACCCTCCCAGTCTTCTTACACTTTACTGACCTCCACATATTCTGTTCTGTTATCCAGTGACACTGGCCTCCATAGTGTTACTCTCACAAGACAGTCATCTCTTGACTCTGAGAATTTTCACTGACTATCCCCCATGCCTAGAATTCTCTCCTTCCTCATCTCTGCCCTAACTAACCTGAATAGCTTCAGACTCCAGATAAAATTTCACCTATAGAGAGACTTTTCTTGTCCTCAGAAAATTCTGGTCTGAAATACTAATTAGTACCTCCTTCTGCTTATTATCTCCAGTTCACCCTGATTATAATTTACCTGTACATAGTTTGTATGTTATCTCCCCCATTACACTGCATATACCTTAAGAGCAAGAACTATTTTTTGCCTTTGTATTCCTCCAACTTAGAGCATTACTTGGTACCTAGTAAACATTTAAAAAATACTTTTTGACAAACTGAAGTCAAATTGAGGTGTAGATATGGTGGGAAAGATAAAAAGTTCAGCTGTGGAATCATGGAGAACAGAGATAAAAGGAATGGATGCAAAATATTTGAAAGAAGAAGTAATAGTAATTTTATGCTTTATTTCTCCATTTTTCAAATGTCTATGGAAATGCTACTTCATTGCCCAAGAGATCGAAGGTTTATATTGCTATCTCTCATTGTTACCCCTCCTCAAAAGTAATTTTAGTTTTTAATTTCTTGTGGTCCTCAGAAAAGTTTAAACAACAGGTCATGAAGAAAATGAAAATAATAGCATTAGTATTTATCTATACTGCTATACTGAGAATTTTTTTTTCTAAATCTAATAAATTGACTTTTTTTTACATGGTAAATGAGCCACTGGAGAGACCTCATGCAGTCCACTGACTAAAGAAAGAAATATAGACCCTGGCAAATACAGTTAATTGAAGATTTTATAGAACACTGAGAGAGTTCAGAGAAAGTGCGCATCTCATTTTTTACTGCCTGTGTTTAATGAAAATCTACCTCTTACTGCTGGATAGTAGGAGTCGGAGGTCGGGGGCAATGTTGGAGAAAACAGTGCTTTTTGTTTCCATTTAGTTACTGATCCAAGCTCCTGAATTTCCTAGCTCTTTATTATGATCATGGCATACATGTCTAAAATGAGTGTGTGGCAGCAGAGTTTATTTACGTGGTTAGACAGGACATGGGGATCAACTGAAATTTCACCTTAATTGGATGTAAGACATTAATGTCAGCCCTACCCCAAATTGAGAAACAGGCAATTTGGGGAAGTTCCCAAACCTCCCCACACTCCAACCTTCCTTTATGCCTTTCCCTTCAACTGGATGATGCCTTCTCTGTTCCTCCTTTAAGGTTTTTTTTTCCTTAATCTGTTATTACTCTTTTTATTGGGGGGGGGGGGGGTGTAATTAATTAATTTTTAGTTTTCAACACTTCCATAAGCTTTTGAGTTTTAAATTTTCTCTGCCTCCCTCCTTTTTCCCCTTCCCAAGATGGTGTGTAATCTGATATAAGCTCTACATATACATTCCTATTAAACATATTTTTACATTAGTCACATTGTCAAAAAGAATTACAATGAATAGGAGGAGCCACAAGAAAGAATAAAAAAAGAGAGCAAAAGAGAGCTTTGATCTGCTTTCAGACTCCATAGTTGCTTCTCTGGATGTGGACAGCATTTTCCAACTTGGGTCTTTGGAGTTGTCTTGGTTCATCAAATTGCTGGAAAGAGCTAAGGCTTTCAAAGTTAGTAATCAAACAATGTGGCTGTTACTGTGCACGCTGTTCCCTTGGTTCTGCTCACTTCACTAAGCATCACTTCATATAAGTCTTTCCATGTTCTTCTGAAGTCCACCTGCTCATCATTTCTTAAAGCAGGATAGTATTCCATTACATTCATATATCACAATTTGTTCAGTCATTCTTCAATTGATGAACATCTCTTCAGTTTCCAATTCTTGACCACCACAAAGAGAGTCGCTAAAAATATTTTTGTACATATAGGTCCTTTTCCCCATTTTTATGATCCCTTTGGGATATAGCCCTAGAAGTGGTATTGTTGGGTCAAAGGGTATGCACATTTTTATAGCCCTTTGGAATAGTCCAAAATTGCTCTCCAGAATGGTTGGACAAGTTCACAATTCTACCAGCAATCTTTAATGTTTCAATTTTCCCATATCTTCTCCAACATTTATCATTTTCCCTTTCAGTCATATTAGCCAGTCTGATAGGTATGGGGTGGTACCTCAGAGTTGCTTTAATTTGCATTTCTATAATTAACAGTGGTTTAGAAAATTTTTTCAGATGACTATAGATAGCTTTAATTTCTTCATCTGAAAACTGGTTGCGTACATGCTTTGATTATTTATCACTTTGGGAATGATTTTTATTCTTATAGATTTGACTCCATTCTCTAGGTGGTTAAGAAATGAGGCTTATTAGAAACATTGGCTGTAAAAATTATTTCCCAGCTTTATACTTTTCTTCTAATCTTAATTGCTTTGGTTTTGTTTGTGCAAAAACTTTTTCATTTAAGGTAATCAAAATTATCCATTTTGCATTGAAGGCATTAGAATATGAAACAGAATTTTCTTTCTCTGTTTTGGATTTTTTGGTTTTAAGTATCAGCACTATATTTGTGTCATAAAAGGAATTTGGTAGGAGTCCTTCTACTATTTTTCCAAATAGTTGATAAAGTCTTGGAATTACTTATTCTTAAATATTTGGCAGAATTCACTTGCAAATCCGTCTAGCCCTAGCAATTTTTTCTTATGGAGTGAATGAAGGCTTGTACAATCTATTTTTCCAAAATAAGGTTATTTAACCATTTTATTTCCTGTTTTGTTAATCTAGGCAATTTATATTTTTCTAAATATTCACCCATTTCACTTAGGTTGTCAGATATATTAGCATACAGTTGAGCAGAATAACTCCCAACTATTGCTTTAATTTCACCTTCATTTGTGGTGAATTCATCCTTTTCATTTTTGATACTGGTAATTTGGTTTTCTTCTTTACTTGTTAAAATCAATTTAACCAAAGGTTAATGATTTGTTTGTTTGTTTGTTTGTTTGTTTGTCAAAGCCAGCCCTTAGGGTGATTTATTAATTAGATTAGTTTTCTTGCTTTCAATTTTATTAACATATCCTATGATTTTCAGAATTTTTTATTTGGTATATAGTTGAGGATTTTTAATTTGTTCTTTTTCTAGCCTTTTTAGTTGCATACCTAATTCATTGATTGACTCTTCCTCTACTTTATTCATGTAAGCATTTAGAGATATAAAATTTCTTTTAAGGACTACTTTGCCTGTATCCCATAAATGTTGGTATATTTGTCTCATTTTTGATGTTCTTTTTGTTGAAATTATTGTTTCTATGATTTGTTGTTTGACCCACTCATTCTATAGGATTAGATAATTTAGTTTCCAATTAATTTTTATTCCATCTTTCCATGGCCCTTTATTACCAGTAATTTTTATTGCATCATGACCTGGAAAGGATGCATTTAATACTTCTGTCTTTCTACATTTAATTGTGAGGCTGTTTTAATACATAATAAATAATAATTTTTATGTAGGTGTCATGTGCCCCTGAAAAAAAACTATGTTTCTTTCTATTCTCCTTTAATTTTCTCCAGAGATCTATTATATCTAACTTCTCTGAAATTTTATTAGCTTCATTAACTTCTTTCTTGTTTATTTTTGTAGTCAGACTTATCTAGTTTTGAGAGGGGGGAAGTTGAAGTCCCCCACTAGTGTGGTTTTGTTGTCTATTTCTTCCTGTAGCTTACTTGTTTTTAACTTCTCCCCTAAGAATTTGGATGCTATACCACTTAGTGCATATATGTTTAGTACTGCTTCATTATCTATGGTACCTCTTAGCAAGATGTAGTTTCCCTCCTTGTCTCTTTTAAGAAGATCTATTTTTGCTTTTGCTTCATCTGAAATTAGAATTGTTACCCCTGCTTTTTTTAGTTCAGCTGAAGTACAATATATTCTTCTCCAGTCTTTTACCTTTACTCTGTGTGTATCTCTCTGCTTCAGATGTGTTTCTTGTAAACAACTTATTATAGGATTCTGGTTTTTAATAAACTCTGCTATCTGCTTCCATTTTATTGGAGAGTTCATCTCATTCACATTCACAACAAACTGTATATTTCCCTCCATCCTATTTTTCCCCTGTTTATACTTTTTCTCACTTTCACCCTGTCCTACCTCACTAGTGTTTTAGTTCTGACAGCTACCTCCCTCAATCTGTCCTCTCTTCTATCAGCCCCCTGCCTTTTTTTCCCCCTTTTCTCCTCCTACTTCTGCCCTCCATTCTATTATTCCCCCATACACACATACCTTTTCTTTCACTTTTCCTCTCATAGTTCCCTATAGGTAAGATAAATTTTTATGCCCCATTGAATGTATTCCCTTTTTGACCTAAAAACCAATGAGAGTAAGGTTCAAAGAATGCTCACTCTTCTATCTACCCCTTCTGTCCATCTATTGTAATAGTTCTTTTGCACCTCTTCATGTGAATTTTGGAACTGTTGAAAACTAAAAATTACCTTATTCTGCCTCCCGTTTACCTCTTCTCCCAATACAATCCTTTTTTCCTTAAGTTTTTAATATCATCACATCAAAGTCAACTTATACCCACATCCTCAGTCTATGTATACTTTCTGACTGCTCTATTAGATGCACAGTTATAAGTATCACTTTCACATGTAGGGATAAAAACAGTTTAACTTTACTGAATAATACTTTTTTCTTTCCTGTTTACCTTTTTATGCTTCTCTTGAGTCTTGTATTTGAAGATCAAATTTTCTGTTCAGCTTTGGTCTTTTCCTCAGGAAAGTTTGAAAGTCTTGTACTTCACTAAATATACATCTTTTCCCCTGAAAAATTGTGCTCAATTTTACTGCATAGTTTAGTCTTGATTATAGTCCAAGCTCCTTTGCTTTCCAGAATAATGTATTCTTAGCCTTCCGATCCTTCAATGTAGAAGCTGCTAAATCCTGACCATAATCTGTAATCCTGACCATAACTTCTTGATAGTTTAATTGTTTCTTTTTTGGCTGCTTACAGATTTTTCTCCTTGACCTGATAATTCTGGAATTTGGATGCAATATTCCTTGGAGTTTTCATTTTGGGATCTCTTTCAGGAGGTGGATTCTTTCAATGACTATTTTACCCTCTGGTTCTAGTGCCTCAGGCACCATTTTTTATCATGATTTTCAGGTAGTCCAATAATTATTAAATTATCTTTCCAGACCTATTTTCTATGTCAGCTGTTTTTCCAATGAGGTATTTTACCTTTTCTTTTATTTTTTCCCTTCTTTTGATTTTGTTTGGCTGATTTCTTCATGTCTCATTAGCTTATACTTGCCCAATTCTAATTTTTAAGGAATTATTCTCTTCAGTTAGTTTTTGTACCTCCTTTTCCAGGAAAGTGTTTTGAAAGGATCTGGCTATTTATGGTCATAGCACTAAACAGTCTCTTACATAAGAATCTATGGATAAGGCTTTTTTGGAAGTTTCTCTCCTGATGTCATATGTACCATCTTAACAAAATATATCTTTTATTATGTTTTAACATTTAATAATTAATTTTACTACTACTACAAGAAAAAAATAGTTTTGCATTAAACATTATTACAAATAGTCATTTAGTTTTCTTTGAGTTGAATCTTCCTGACACTATTATACAATTCTGCACAACTTTCTCTTTACCAGGGAAGGTCACTGGGGAAGAATAGTTAAACAATAGTATTTGTTTTCTTAACAAATAAAAAATGAGGGAGCTTCAAACATAGTAAAACTTTAAGCCAAGGATTACTAAGTACAGAATTTGAAAATGTTGTTGTTCTCCTACTCTGACTTCTTTATGGACCTTAAGAAAGACATGTGTCTCTTGTTGGTGAATCTACCTCCAGCTATTAAGAATTTCTCCCTCTTGAATTTACTTCAAATTATCTTGTCTGCACTTTTCATTTACTTTTTTGTGTACATGTTCTAACTCCCCTTCCACTCCACCCAAGAGAATGCAAGCTCTGTGAGGGCCAGAATCATCTCATTTTTTTCTATTTAATTCCCATTACCAAAGATAATGCCTGGCTTTTTAAAAATGCCAGTTAAGTTTAATTATATCTCCACCCAAATTTGACACACCAGTTTGATTGCCAATATTATATATGCTAAGGAAATAGATATGTAGATAAATAGATATATGATTATATATTATATAGAGTATGTATACAGTGTGTGCATATATGTATATGTGTGTATATATGCACAATGTATATATGTGCATATATATATAAAATGCCTGAATAAGTCATTTATAACCTATACTTGTAATATATGATTTATTAGTCTTTCATAGTCATTTATTATGTATGCATGTTATTTATTCCACATGCATCATTTGTATGTTATGTGATATGCTATGTTATTCATGGGTTACATATGTGTGTAGCATACTATATAGTATATTACATAGTACACTAAAACATTTAAACATTGTATACTTTCAGTTATTTTTGTTTGCATATTATAACCCTATTTTATCCTACTAAACTAGAAAAAATTTATATTGTATACTGTATGCTCTATTTTGCTGAACTATATAATATGCTACACTTCATACTATGCTGTATACTTTTGCCTTACCATATATTATGCTATTATAATAGATACCATACTATATATTATACTATACTACATATTATGATGAAATATAAATAGTATTACACTATGTATTGTTATATCCTATACCATGTACTACAGTGAATAATATATACTATATAAAACTATACTATATTCTGGACTATACTGTGTTACATTTTATAATATGTTTTACCATATACTATAATATATACTATACTAAATTACATATTATACTATATATTCTATTGTATAATGTACTTAAACTATATACTGCACTTCATAATGCTATAATATACTATGCTATTATTTTATATATAATATGCTATTATATATATGCTATTATATTATATATAATGCAGTTATATGTAATACATAATAATGGGTGTAGGGTGTATTCAAGAGGAACCAGTACCTTTGGTGTGATGGCTGCCGAACCCTTTTTGGGCCTCTTTCCACCTTTGGTATCCACCTGTTCCCCTTAGCTCTCACCTGTGGCTCCAAGAAGCTTCAGCATGTGCAGTGATCACACCCTCGTAAACCATTTCAGTAGATGGGCCAGACCAGGTTGAGGGTAACCAAGGATTCTTGGATCCATTGGTGAGTTAAGGGAGGGACTTCCTCTGGTGGAATGGGTGGATGAGAACAATTTGTTCCAACAGTCATGAAGGTAGATGAATCAAGTGATGTGGAACGCTTAGAGCATGGTTAAACACGGAAGACACCAAAGCCACTCACCGCATCCTGAGCCACCATGAGTCATCTCAACTTTGTCCTGCCACTGGACTGTGATGACTCTGGAGGAGAGAATGAGGCTGACGACTTCATGCAACACTGCTTCACTTAAATCCAATTTACACACAAATCAAAAGACCATACCATTTCACTATTATGCCTCAAAGTCCTGTGGCAACAGGCAAGTGATGAAGCAGCACCTGTAGATACACTTGGAGCTGTAGTCACAACCCTGCACACAAGCAACCTAGGCCATAGGGTTGTTTCTCAATGGAAGCAGCAGTGGGACTCGGCAGCCCCCTGGGTATCTGAGCAGCCTTTAAAGATCGCCCTGCTTATCTCCTAATGTCAGGAAGGGGGCTAGAAAAGGAGTCCTGAACACTGTATGTTACCCAACCCTGGCCTTATTACTGGGGCAGGTGGGGAATCCCATTCTGAAGTCAAAACATGCAAAAAAATGTACAAAATGTACGAAAACATCTGCAAAGATGATTCCACTCACCATCAGTGCACAGTAATAGCAACATAAAATCCAGTAGACCTGAAAGAAGAACTGCTCTTGTTGCAAGAGAACTCAACAGGTATTGCATCCAAACAGTAGCACTGAGTGAAACAAGTTTGGCAAATGAAGGCCAGCTTACTGAAGTTGGAGCTGGATACACCTTTTTCTGGAGTGGGAGAAGTGAAGGGGAGTACCCTGAAGCTTGGCATGTGTTTTGCAATCAAAATTGCAAGCTGGTATGCCCGCCAAAAGGAGTGAATGGCAAGCTCATGACAATGTGATTGCCACTCACAGGACAACACCATGCCACTATCATCAGTGCCTATGCTCCCACCATGACAAACCTTGATGAGGTCAAAGAAAAATTTTATGAAGACCTAGAGACCCTTATCATCGATGTGCCAAAAGAGGACAAGCTTATAATTCTGAGTGACTTTAATGTTAGAGTAGGCTCAGACTACCAGACTTGGCAGGGTACCCTAGGGAGGGATGGAGTTGGAAACAGCAACAGCAATGGTCATTTACTGCTGAAGACTTGTGCAACACATGACCTTCTCATCACCAACACTGTCTTCCTTTTACCTAAATGCAATAAAATTTCATGGATACACCCTCGCAGCACACATTGCATCTATTAGACTATGTGATTGTAAGGAGAAGAGACAGATAAGATGTGAGTAACAAAGGCAATGTGTGCTGCAGTGCTAGACTGATCATAGACTTATCCTTTCCAAGCTAAATATTTTCATTCATCAAAAGCACCACCTCCAAGACAAAATGACTACCAGTAGAATTCATGTGAACAAATTAGAGTTCTTCTCTGAGCGTACACAGTTTGTTACTAAGTTGGAGGGAAAATTGAGCCAACATCCAGTTTGCAACAGTGGAGCAGAAAAGGAGTGGGCAGCTTTCAGAAATTTGGTGTACAGCACTGCATTTACTCATCTGGGTCAGAACACTCGCAAACACCAAGACTGGTTTGATGAAAATGATGGGGAAATTCAGAAGCTGCTAAATGAAAAATGAGAACCTCAAGGATTCACCAGCAGGATAGTTCATCCACCTCTAAGAAGGCATCATTTAATTCCATCAAAAGCAAAGTACAAGCAAAGCTCAGAGAGATGCAGGCTTCCTGGCTCAGTAAGAAGGCAGATGAAATTCAGTTTTATGCAGATAGTAGTATTCCAAAGCACTTTTATGAGTCCCTGAAAGCTATTTATGGACAAAAACTTATGGTGCATCACAACTACTCAGTGCTGATGGAGGCACAGGGATTAGTGATAAGAACACGATCCTAGAGAAATGGGCTGAACACTTCCATAACGTTCTCAACAGACCATCATCAATCAATGTTGAGGTCACTGACCGTTTACCTCAGGTTGAAGTCATTCCCTCCTTAGCTGAACTACCAACTGAAGAAGAGGTTTAGAGGGCCATTAGGCTCCTTTCCTGTGGCAAAGCACCTGGTGCTGATTCTATTCCAGCTGAGATTTACAAAGTAGGGGGATCATTACTCATACAAAAGCTGACTGAAATTTTCTAGGTTATATGGCAAAAGGACTTTATCCCCCAGGAGTTCAAGAATGTCTCCATTGTCCATCTCTGTAAAGGTAAAGGGAATACATTGTCCTGGGACAATCAGAGGGGGATCTCTCTCTTAATCACTGGTGGCAAAGTTGTTGCTAGAGTCCTCCTTAATAGGCTGATCCTTCACCTGGAAGATGGACATATACCTGAGAGCCAGTGTGGCTTGAGAAAGGGCCAAGGAACAGTCGATATGGTGTTTGCTGCCCAACAACTCCAGGAGAAATGCCAGAACCAGAACAGAGGTCTGTACACAACGTTGGTAGATCTGACCAAGGTCTTTGAGACTGTTAATCATGAGGGCTTATGGAAAATTATGTCAAAATGGATTGCCTGGAGAAGTTCATCAATATTGTATGTCAATTTCATGATGGCATGTTTGCCCGTGTTCTGGATAATGAACAATGCTCTCCTGCCTTCCCAGTCACCAATGGAGTAAAACAGGGCTATGTGCTTGCTCTCATGTTTAATAGCATGATGTTTTCAGCTATGTTGATAAATGCTTCCAATGAAGATAAATATGGCATCAAGGTCAACTACCATACTGATGGTAAGTTCTTCAATTTGAAAAGGCTACAAGCCAAGACCAAAGTGGAGGGAGTGTTGGTGCATGATTTTCTGTCTGCAGATGATTGTGCACTCAGTGCAGCCTCTGAAACTGAGATGCAACAAAGTATGGATCAATTCTCTGCTGCCTGTGCTAATTTTGGCCTAATAATTAACACCAAGAAAGCACAGGGGTTCAATCAGCTACCACCACACCATCCATACATGGAGCCATTGATTACAACAAATGAAGTTTTGAATGCTGTGGATAAGTTCACTTACCTTGGTAGTGTACTTTCCATGGAATTGACAATGAGGTTGATGCACACATTACCAGAGCTAGCTCAGTGTTTGGGTGGCTCTAAAGAAAAGTTTAGGAGAGAAGAGGTATTAGACTGACCACCAAACTGAAGGTCTACAGAGTTGTGCTGACCTCATTGTTATATGTCTGTGAAACATGGACAGTCTACCAGCTCCATGTCAGGAAACTGAATCACTTCCATTTGAACTGTTTTAGAAAGATTCTGAGGATCACCTGACAGGATAAGGTACCAGACACTGAAGTCCTTGCTCAAGCTGAACTGCCAAGTATTCAAACTATGCTTCAGAGAGCATGACTCTGATGGGCTGGTCAGGTTGTTCAAATGCAAAATGTATGTTTGCCAAAAAGACTATTTTATGGAGAACTTGCATGGGGCAGGCAATCACATGGTGGCCAGAAGAAGTGATAGAAGGACATTTTCAAGGTCTCTCTCAAGAACTTTGGATTTGACTGTGCAATATGGAAGACACTGGCACAGGACTGCTCAGCATGGCACGCCCACGTCAGAAAGGGTGCTGTTCTCTTTGAGAAAAGCAGAATTGAGACAGCACAAAGTAAACACAGGATGCACATAATCACCCCAAATATCCACACGGACTGTCTGTGCCCAACTTACGCTAGAACATTCCAAGTCGAACACACTGAAATTTCACTTTAACATGGTGATGTCAATTTGATTCTCTTTGAAGACAAAGGACAACAACCAGTCAACCATATATAGCCAATCATGCTGTATACTTTATTCTGTCCTGAAGTATATCCTATATTATATACTTTACCATATACTGTATTATAATTCTGTAATATACTGTATTAAAATTATTGGATACTCCATAATATGGTGTACATGATAATATGTATTATACAATACCCTACACTGTATTATGTATTATATACTATAGTTTATACCAAACTATAAATTACATACCTTATTATATACTATAAAATATTATAGAATATAAGATACTATAATGTATTAAATACTAATTAGTCTTTGATACTATATCATATACTATATATTGTACTAAGAAATACATTATATACTATAGTATAAAATATTTTATATAACATACTCTACTCTTCTATAGCATAGTCAACTATATGATGTACACTTACTATAAACTATATTATATGACATACTATACTACTACTATACTACTGTTATATGCTGTACTATACAATATATGATACAATCTAATATACTATATGCTATATTATACTATATACACTATATAATATAGTACATTACACTATTCATTATACTATGTACTATACCCCACACTATATTTTATATTGTATATTATAGTGTGTGTATACCATATATAATATATTATAAAGAATAGCATCATTTACAATACATTGAATAATTTAATGTGTACTGCATATATACATATATAAGTAGGTTAGCCACAAATTGCTGTTTTATCTCATGTGTATAATATGTCAGTTATCATTTATGCAGTTCAAGTCTCATCAAAACTGTGGATTCAGCAACCAATTCAGTAAGTATTTATTAGGCACCTATTATGTATGAGACAATATAAGGACCTAAAGCCCAAAATATAACCAGCCTCTGCTCTCAAGAAGCTTTTATTCATCTGGGATAATCTATAGAGGGTACTTAAATGCTTCTTGAATTGATTCAACTTGACAATATAATAGGTAAAAAGTTAAGTAAAATACAAGGTAAAAAGTAAGAGGGCAAAGGAGAGATCAGATGAAGTCTTCTAGAAAAATTTAAGGAGGGAGAGAGAATTAATCACTGACAGTTTGTGATTGAAGTAATGTTTCATGGAAATGGTGTCTGATCTGGATCTTATGCAAAATAAGCCTGAGGCATCAAGCATATAGGTTTGACTGCAGCCTTAGTCTCTCTTTGTGTTGTGTGATCATGGGCAGGAATTGAATTTCTCAGATCTTCAATTTCCTCATCTATAAAATGAGAGAGCAAATATCTGTACAGTAATGTGAGGAAAGAATTCTGAATATATTAAATTGAAATGAAGAGTTATGATTAAGTTCCAAAAAGCAGATAAAAGTAATAGCTGACATTTGTATGAGCATTTCAAATACACCATCTCATTTGCTATTGACAATAGCCCTGTGAAACAAATGTTACAGGTATTATGATCTCCAAATTATAGATGAGGAAAATGATGTTCATGGAGGTAAAGTAATTTGCCCACGATGTGACACTAAGTCTAAGAAGTGGAGTTGGACAAGACAATGTATTCGATGCATGCTCTGAGGTGAAATATTGAATATCCAATTTGGAAATACCTACTATCCTCCTTCAGCTAGAATATAAAATGTGTGAAGAGGAATGATGTGAAATAAGGCTTCAAAAGCAGGTTAGAAGTAGATAGTAAGGCAAAACTAAGGTGTTTTATTTTGTTTTTTTATTTTTATTGCCTTGAGAAAATAGGGAACCGCTGAAAGTGACTGACATGGTCAAACCTATTCAATGAGTACAAAATTGACAAGATTACACCTGTACCTTAGAAGATTATTTTGACAATTTTGTGAAGGATAGATGGATAACAGGAAAAAGAGGTGACAACAAATTATGTGGAAAGAGAAAGGGATCATCAACATTCTGTTGATAACCACAAAATGCGTTCATATCTAGAGAAGAGCTCCCAGTGTATTGAATGGACCTTTTCTGGAGAATTTACATGAGGATATGGGCAAAATTTACAAAG
The DNA here is from genome assembly GCF_028372415.1 of Notamacropus eugenii. Lineage (NCBI taxonomy): Eukaryota > Metazoa > Chordata > Mammalia > Diprotodontia > Macropodidae > Notamacropus > Notamacropus eugenii. The sequence continues at coordinate 305,742,961 of NC_092875.1, read as the reverse complement.
GATGAGAATGCATGGATTGCTTGTTTGCTTTCTGCACCATTGGAGGGAGTGACCATCTCAAAGAGATCTTAGATCCATTGAGGTATCAGAGAAGGATAAATTGGAAAAAAAGGAAGAAACAGGAATCAAGGCTATCAAATAAGTGATTGTTATAATAGTCTAGTTGTGAGGTGATTATGGTCTGAACTTAGATCGTGGCCAAAGCAGTGGGGAGCAGGGTACATGTTGTGGAGGCAGAAGCAATAAGACTTGAAACTGGCTTTATTATGTAATAAGGCGGAGGGAATAGTAAAAAACAACTCCAAGGTTACTAACCTGGCTGTCTGGGGAAAATGTTGTACCCTTCACATAAATAAGAAAGTTGAGAAGAGAGGCAATTGTGGGAGGGGATGGGAGTTAGGCTGGTGGTTACAAAATCTGTCTTGCATTTGAACTTGAGATGCCCAAGGAAAATGAAGCTGGAGGTACACAACACTGCAGCTGCAGATGCAGTAGTGGAACTCAGGAGAAATGTTAGGGCTTGATAAATAGATTTGTGAGTCACATGTTTAGAGAAGATAAATGAATTTAGAATCACAGAACCTCAAAGTTGAGAAAGAGTTCAAAAGTTATCCTGTCATTTCATACTTAAACAAGATCTATCTCCAAAATATACTTCTTAAACAACAACAACAACAAAAAACTTGTAAGGACTTTACTGCTGACAGGTCAAGTCAAACAAGGGGAAAGGTACAGGGTTAGGGACGTTTATACAGTCTCATAGAAATGCCATCCCTCATTTTAATATATGTAATATAATATATAATTTAAAACAGTATATAATATAGCATACTATATACATTATATCCATCTCATCTACTTCCATCACCTTCTCCTTTTGCCTTCAATCTTTCCCAACATCATGGTATTTTCCAATGAGTTCTAACTAATCATTATGTGACCAAAGTATTTTAAGCTTCAGCTTCAGTATCTGACCGTCCAGTAAACAGCCAGAATTAATTTCTTTTAAGTATTGACTGATTTGATCTCCTTGCTGTCAAAGGAATTCTCAACAGCTCTGCAATTCAAAAGCATCAATACTGTGGTGCTCATCTTTCCTTATAGTACAGCTTTCACAGCCACACATTACTACTAGGAAAATCAAAGCTTTTATAGGGATAGCTTTGGTATGGACCTTTGTTAACAAAGTGATGTTTCTGCTTTTAAGTATGCTGTCCAAATTTGCCATAACTTGTCTTCTAAAGAGCAAGTGTCTTTCAATTTCGTGGCTATAGTAGCCATCCACAGGGATCTTCGAGCCCAAGAATATAAAATCTCATACTGCTTCCATTTTTCCTCCCTCTGTTTGCCAGAAAGAGGGGGAACCAGTTGCCAAAATCTTAGGTTTGGGGGCTTTTTTTATTTTTTGTTTTTATACTTTTTATTTTTTGTTTTAATTCCTCTTCAATTTCTGCTGTCAGAATCTATCAAAGAATGCTATCAAATTCTGCTATCAGAACAGTATCATCTGCATGTCTGAGATTATTGATATTTCTCCAAACAAATTTAATTCCAGCTTTTCATTCATCAGCCTGGCATTTCCCCTGATATATTCTGCATATAAGTTAAGTAAATAAGGTGACAATATACAACCTTTTATACTCCTTTTCCAATCTTAAACCAGTCAGTTGTTCTGATTTGGTTCTGATTTTTGCTTCTTGGCCCACATACAGATTCCTCAGAAAACAAGTAAGATGATCTGACACTCCCATCTCTTTTAGGATTTACTTCTTTTCAGCTTTGGCCATTTGTAGTTGTGCTCTACTCCTCCCCAGTAGCATACTGGACACCTTTTGACCTAAGAGATTCGTCTTCCAATGTCTTCTGTTTAATCATTTTAGTGCTGTCCATGGAATTTTCTTGAAAAAGATGCTGCAGTAGTTTGCCATTCTTTCTCCAGTGGATCACGTTTTGTCAGAACTATGCACCATGATCTTGGTAACACTGTACAACATAGCTCATAGCTTCACTGAGCCATGTAGCCCCTCCGCTACAACAAGGCAGTGATAGAGTGTGTGCATATTTTTTCTAAGAGTTCAACTATTAAACTCTTGCCAGCACACCCCTGTATTGTTCTATGAACTTTGCTTGAGTTCAACAGTTGTGAAGGGAATTATGACCAGATCAGACTTCTGATGACTATACATAGATGATAGACAGACAGACAGATAGATAGATAGATAGATAGATAGATAGATAGATAGATAGATAGACAGACAGATAGAAGAATAAAGACATTCATGAGTGAATAAATAGATGGATAGATAAATAAATGAATAAATAAAAAAATGAAAGAATGAATTTGTTTCAAAACTGGCACTTCTATAGCAGTTTGAGATTTGCAAAGGGCTTTACATCCCTTCTGTCATTTGAGCCTCACAACATCCCCTGCCAAAAGCCTAAGGTTTAGATCCTGATATCCTTTATCCACTTAAAAATATAAAACCTAGATTTTTTTTCTTGTAATATTTTCTTCCCTTCTAACCTACTCTGTTCCCATCCCACTACTTCCTTCTGTTTCATGAATGAATGAAAAAGCATTAAATATTTACTATGTGTCATACACAGTGCTAAATACTAGTGGTACAAATGCGAAAAGACAGCCGCTGTCATCAGAAAGCTTACTTTCTAATGGTCGAAAATAATATAAATTGGGAAATACTGGACAGGGTGGGAGTTTGAGTATGGGAAGTTAAAGGAATGATGAGTTTAATCATAGGACAAACAAATGGCACACACTTTTCAAGAAAATTGATATTATTATTATATTGATATTATTATTGATTATTAATTGATTATTATTATTATTAATTGATATTATTATTATATTATTATATATAATTATTGATAAGTGTTCTGGTGCAAACTAGTTGGGGGTAAGGTGGGTCCTGTCTTAACACAAACTTAGGAAGATTCAGAATATCAGTCTTGTATAAAGAAAACACTGAACTCACAACAAAACAGTGAAGCAAGTCAGCTTTTTTCAAAGGAAATACAAGATAAAGAGAAATCAGGTAGAATACTAGAAACAGGTCAGATCTGCTGGTTCCCCAGGTGGAATTGGGCACTCTACTAGGACCCTAAAGGAAACAGGGCACCCTCTCCTCCAAACCAAAAAAGTCTAATTTTTACAGGGTTCTTACAGAGTCTAGCAAGCAATGGAAGAAGGAAGAAAGGAGTCTAGACATGGGGAGTAGTGCTGATTCAAGCTAGTAGGAGTAGGGGGAAACAGAAGACTCCTGGGTAATTGGAGATTAGTTGATATTCAAAATCCCTATGGGCAATAGTCTTTAAGCCGTCACTGTTGGTATGATTCTGACAAGGTGATTCTGGGGTTTGTATTTTGTTTTTAGTTATCCCAGGACTTGTGCATTTAGTGATTTGGGGAAATTACTGCTATATTCTTTAAAGAGAGGGTTACATCTGTGGTGGTATAGCAGGAAGATGGCCAGGTTACAAGTGGTCAAGTCTGGAGCACATTAGACATGGTGAACTCTTACTGATCAGGAACATATGGCCCCAGGGCGGAAGGTGAAGGTCCTAGACAGGCAAAGAGGGGAACAGCAGAATCTGCAGTTATATTTTGATTGGACTCCCCTTGCTGGTTTGTTGCTGTCCTCCATTATTTCCTTATCCAGAAAGTCCCATGAACACAAGGGAGCATGACAAGAAATTATCTAAACAGAAGGAGAGGTAATGTGTTAGATGTAACTTGATGCACTGATACAAAGTGAACAAGTAGTAAAATGTGAAATATAAATAAATACAACAGATTTGCAAAGAATTTGTAAAAATCTTTGGGTTTCACAATTTTGTAGGAGCCCTGCCAACATTCATCAATACAATTCCTCAGTCTTCTCACTAGCCTGAAAAAATAAAAAAGCATCTGAAGTAAACACACTTTTTTTTCCAAGATTTTCCATCCCTATCATATCTCCTACCCCACCCACAAAAAAGAAATAAAAAAGAAGAAGTACATATTTAATTGCTTTTAGACCCTCTGGTTAGTTCCCATATGTCCTGACTTTATTTCTTTTAGGTAAAAGACCCAGAAAACACTGTATATTTCCTGGTGGGTTATTATTATAAACAATTCTGTGTATAATGTGGACATTCTATAAAAGCTAGTAATAATTTCATTGTTCTACTACTGTTTCTCCTAAGGGCCTATGTCCATTTGGGGAAATGATTATTTCCCAAATTAGATAGAACTTTGAATCTGAAATAGTGTTAAATTTCACTTGATGATGGATCCATTAAAAGTAAAGTTTAATCAGCTACTTTCAAGAGAATCGCATGGAGGTGTACCCCACTTAAAGAAACATAATATAGGAATGATGGTATTATAAAGACAATCATTTTAGGAAGTCATAGTTCACTTGGCAAAGGGATTGACTGTAGAATTCCTTTAAATAGAAAACTATTCTAAGGCATATAAAAATCAATTCAATTTATAAGAATTTGATTTACTAACAACTTTTTATTTGTATCTTTTATTAAGTGTAGTAAACATTCCCAGATATCACTCATTATAGGAAAAATTAACATTAAACATTACCTTAATATTTTATTAAGTTCTGGCATTTTTGTCAGGAAGGTCTGGAAATCCCTTACTTCCTTGAATGACCTTCTCCTTGCCTGAAATATTATGCTGAACTTTGCTGGGTAGTTGATCGTTGGTTGTAGTCCCAGCTCCTCTGCCTTACCGAATATTGGATTCCAATTCCTTCAATCTTTTAATGTAGAAGCTGCAAGGTCCTATGTGACCCTGACTGTAGCTCCTCGATATTTGAATGGTTTCTTTCTGGCTGCCTGTAGTATTTTCTCCCTCACTTGATACTTCTGGAATTTAGCAACAATATTTCTTGGGGTTCTGAGTTTGAGATCCCTTTCAGGAGGTGAACGATGGATTCTTTCCATGACTATTTTGCCCTCTGGGTCTAGCACTTCTGGGCAGTTTTCCTTGATGATTTCCTGGAAGATATTGTCCAGACTCTTTTTTTCATTATGGCTTTCTAGCAGGCCAATAATTCTTAAATTTTCTCTCCTGGATCTGTTTTCCAGGTCAGTTGTTTTTCCAATTAGATATTTTACATTTTCTTCTGTCTTTTCATTATTTAGATTTTGTTTGATTGATTCTTGCTGTCTCATTGAGTCATTAGTTTCTACTTGCCCAATTCTAATCTTTATCAAATTGTTTTCTTCAGTTAACTTTTGCATCTCCTTTTCCATCTGTCCAATTTTTCTTTTTAAGGAGTTATTTTCTCCAATTAATTTTTGTACTTCCTTTGCCATTTGTCCAGTTTTCCCAGTTAGGTTTTGTGTTTCCTTTTCCAATTGACCAACTGTTCTTTTTAGGGAGTTATTTTATCCAGTTAACTTTTGAACTTCCTTTTCCATGTGTTCAATTTTCCTTTTCAAAGAGATATTCTCATCAGTGAATTCTTTTTTTATAATTTTAAAATCATTGGCCAGTTTTTCTTCTATTTCCTTCTTCAGCTATTCCAAGAGAGCTGTTTGTGCATGCGAGCAGTACATAGTCCCTTCTGAAGTTTCAGATGGAAATATGGTCTCAGTACTGACCTCTTTGGTATTTGTGTTTTGGTCCTTATCCCCATAGAAAGATTTTATGGTTTTTTCGCTGTTATTTTGGGTTTTTTTATTCATGATGGTGATTGTGTGTTGTGGCTTCTGGTTCTTTCAGTTAGAAGCTGCAGAATTTGGTGTTGAGCTGATGTGTGAAAAAGCTAAGAACAGGTTTTTGTTTTGCATTTCCCTGATCAGCCTTGGGGTTAGCTTGTTAAGTGTGGGGGAGGAGTGGTCTGGTCATGGGAGATCTCCTCAGCTGAACTGAGACAAAGGCAAGCTCAGGGGATGGTGATCACAGCTGCCCTATTGTCTTCCCATTTCCCCTGGAGTGCTGAGGCATGCCAAGATCCTAGTGCGAGTTCTTACCCCTCCTGGGTCTCCTCTCTTGGCGCTGAGGCTTGCCTGGGTCCTAGTGTGAGTTTTCTCTGCCCTGGGTCCTCTGTCCTTCTGGTTTGCCTCTGCCACAGTGGGAGGAATTCCCCTTTAGCTATTTTCCTAGCCTCAGGTGTTATGAGACTATTTGCCCCCTCTGCTGTTCCTGCTGATCCAGGATTTTTCTGGGGAAATATTTTATGGTTCTTTCACGGTCATCAAGGGGGGAGAAGAGAGCATTTACTGATCACTCCACCATTCTGGCTCCTGGAAGTTCAAGTAGGTGACTTAAAGATGTTTAATATGCAGGCTGAAAGTCTCAGGAACTGCTGCACTGATATCTGGTGCTCAGCAGCCACCATTCCTTCAGCTCTGCTGGTCTCCTACCCTCAGGTGCTGCTCTGCTGGTTCTGTATGCTGCTCTCAGGTTTCCCAGGGGCCCTTCCGCTCCACTGTGGTGGACTCGCTGCACTGTGGGCTCACCCCCATGAAACAGATCCTTCCCATGGACCTTCCAGTCTGTCCTGGGCTCCAAATCCACCACAGTCTGTCTCCCACTGGATTCCTCACCCCCAAAATTTGGTTAGATTCTCCTTTCAGAGGTATCTGAAGGAGTTTGTCCAAAATTTTAGGTGAATGATGCTCTCACTCTGCCGTCTTGGCTCTACCCCCTTAATATTTTATTAAGTAAGAAAAATTGGTTTATCTTTCCTGAAAATAATAAGAGTTAGCATTTAAATAGTTCTTTAGGATTTTCAAAGTGCCTTACAAATTTGATTTTATCCTCACCACAACTCTGGGAGGTAGGTACTATCATTATCCCCATTTTGCAGTTAAGGAAATTCAGACAGGCAGAGGTTAAGTGACTTCCCCAGGGTCAAAGAGCTAGTATGTGACTTAGGTGGAATATGAACTCAAGTTACCCTGTCTCCAGGTTCAGTACTCTATCCACAGCACTATTTCTAAAATAGGCAAGATACTATTAACTCCATTCTCCACCACCACCAACAAGTTAATCCAACAATTTATCCACAGTGTCTCTCAGTGTCTTAAATAACTTCCCTAACCCTTCTCAGACTATATAAATTTTACCTCTGTTTCATAGCCCAAATAAGGAAACCCACTTGACAAAGTCTCCCTGTTGCTGGGAACCTGAAGCTTGCTCTATTTCTTCGAATTTCCAGAGCACCTAGTTTGAATCTATCTTGTGTACTTAACAATCCTTTCTCATACTTTATGTCCTATCTCTCCTAGTAGATCTATAAACACTTTCAACTCAATCAACCAACAAGCACTTATTAATTGCCGTCTATGTGTCAGGCACATGCTAGGCAATGGAGATACAAAAACAAACGTATCAGACTTCACTAGTCTGCCAAAAGCCTGCCCCACTCCTCTCTCTCTCTCTCTCTCTCTCTCTCTCTCTCTCTCTCTCTCTCTCTCTCTCTCTCTCTCTCTCTCTCACACACACACACACACACACACACACACACACACACACACACACACACACTGTGCATGATTAAGAACCCCTGACCAATTATGGATTTGGTTTCACTCTTAACTTACTTTCAAGTAGTTATCCCAGGATTGAGCAAATTGAATACTGGCATTAGGGATATGGGAGCCAAGAGAGGAAGAATGGAGCTAAGTCCAACAGAGCTGAAGAAGCAATAATAAGGAAGTGTAAGTGTACTTTAAGATCATGGGAGAGAAAGATGTTCAAGTCAATTTAACATTTATTTATTACTTACCTAGCCAGAGAGGTTGTCTGGCCTAACGGACAGAGATCTGGACTTGTAATGATGAAGACTGTGTGACATATTGACTGTGTGACCCTGGAAAAGTCACAGACTCTCAGTGATCTAGGCAACCCTGTAAGATTATAAACTGCAAAAAACAAAGTGCCAGTCTACATTGGTGGAAGGAGTTTTCTCATCTGAGCCATCTCTATACCAACAAAAACACAGGTTCTGTCTCCGTACCTTTGATAATCACTGGAGATATGATGACACAAGTTAATCCTTGCCACTGAGGGACTGAATTCTCCTGGATAAAAGGAATAAAATGAGCAATGATATGGGAATCACACCAAAGCTGAAAAAAGAGAAAATCCTGAGCTACTCTAGTAGTCTCTTGCAATTTGCTCAATTCTGGATCCACAGTTTTAAAATTCTATGGTATGAACAACTAGAAGTTTAAGATTGGGTGTGATAATATGAGATGTGTTCACATTCAACCGTAATTTTGTGTGATGTTGGACATTAGCAATCTTTTTAAGTCTCAGTGTCCTCCTTTGTACAATGGGGATAATCCGTTCACTCTCTGCCTCAAAGAAATTCTATGAAGCTCAAACAAAGCATGTGCAAAGTTCTTGGTAAACCAGAAAAAAGCTTTATAAATGTTAGCTATTGTCAGGCTTGAGTGAAAGCCTGCTTACAACTATCTATTTTTTCAGGGTGAGCATTTATACCTCAGAAATCATCAAATGCTACAAATCAGGGCTTAGTTTATTATATAGATTGTCCAGAACTAAGACTGTGATTTAAAAAAATGCAAATAATGCAGATTCATCTTAAAAGTGTGCTGTGCTTCCTTTTTTTTTTCTTCTGGAGAGCCAGTTGTTAAATAATTACCAATGCACCCCTGGCTATTATCATTCATTGTCATTATCATTAGTAGCAAAATTACCTCTACTAGGAGGACTGTGTTTTTGGTGCTTAGTCATTTCAGAAGTGTCCAACTCTTTGTGACCCCATTTGAACCCCATTGCAAAAATATTGGAATGGATTGCTATTTCCTTCTCCAGATCATTTTATCAATAAGGAAACTAAGGCAAACAGGATTAAGTGACTTTCCCAAGGTCACACATCTAGAAAATGTCTGAGGCCAAATTTAAACCCACAGAGATGAATTTTCCTGACTTTAGTCTCAGCACTCTATCCACTGTAGCCCCTAGCTTCCCACTAAGACGACTACTGGATAATAATTATTTGGGCTACAGAAACTCAGGAACACTGTCAAGAAAGACATGGAGGGTTGGCAGGCTCTGCATTCTACATGGGTAGCTGGAGCAGACTATCTGTGCCATACAGTGACACCTACCATTGAACTCATACACAGCATTCTATTTTCCGTCACTGTGCCATTCCTGAAACACATGGAATCTCTCCATTTCTTGTAATACTTAGCTTCCTTCTAAGCACAGCTCAAGCACCACTTCTTATATGATCTTTTCTGACTAGCCCATTTTCTGGTGCCCACTCCAAAATTACTTCATATTTACTTATATGTGTACTTGTTTCCCTGATAGCATAGCTTATGATCTTTGAGGACAAGAACTATTTCTTTTTTTCCTTGTAGTGCTGAATAAACACTCATTGAACAAATAAGAATATAATCCCATGACACTACCACTTCTGTTTCTCCTTCCACTAAATCATCCAAAAGTGGAACACATTGCCTTAGGAGGTTGTAGAAGTTCCCAAACAAAGACTGGAGTGCCTAGATGGTCTCCATTGTAAAAGAAGCTTCCTGTTTGGTTACAGATTTGAGTCAGAGGTCTCTGTGGTCCCTTCTTAGTGAGAATCTATAATTCTATGATTTAAAATGTTCTCTGCCATCTTTCCTCCCTCAAATTTCTGTATTTCCTCAAAGGAGTAAGATTCCACTATATAAGAAGACTCCATTTTCTCTTTTACCTATCTTGTTGCTTTCCAGAGATTACTACCATTCCAGAATCTTATTCCCATCATGGGTCCCATTCCACCAAATTTCTCTTGTATTTATGAAGCTAAATTTTCCTCCTTGCATTAGCGTATTTAGTTTATCTTATTACTTCTAAGTTGTATAACTGTATTTAGAAAGATGAGGGCAGAAGTTCAGTTCTCGACCACAAACAGTCTGCTTTCTGCAGAAACTACCAGCACAGCCAAGGAAAACATGCCTTGCCAATATCCAGCATTGACGCTAGAGTGAAAGAAAGAACTGGCTAATAAAGCTCATTGAATTGTTGCTCTGGGCAAGGGAATCTTGGCAGCTGATGAGTCCACCAGAAGCACTGCAAAGTGGCTGCTGTCCATTGGAATTGAGAATACAGAAGAAAATTGGTGCCTCTCTAGGCAGTTACTTCTGACAGCAGATGATAAAGTGAACTGTGTTGAAGGTGTCACCCTTTTCCATGACACAATCTACCAGAAAGTCAATGATGATCATCCCTTCCCCAAAGTCATAAAGGCTAAGGGTGGCATTGTTGGTATCAAGGTGGACAAAGGTATAATGCCCCTGGTAGGGACCAATGGTGAGACTACCACCCAAGGTCTGGATGGGCTGAGTGAGTGTTGTGCCCAGTATATGGAGCTGACTTTTCCAAGTGGAGTTGTGTACTGAAGATTAGGGATAATACACTTCCCTGCTTACCATCATGGAGAATGTCAATGTGCTTGTCTGAGGTGCTAGCATTTGCCAACAGTATGGCCCTATGGTGGAGCCAGAGACCATCCCTCATGGAGAACATGATTTGAAGTGTCATCTGTATGTCACTGAGAAGGTCTTGGCTACTGTCTACAAAGCTCTGAGCGACCACTGGAAGGGACCTTCCTGAAGCCGATCATGGTCATCCCTGGCCATGCCTGGATGTAGAAATATTCACATGAGGAAATTGCAATGGCAATTATAACTTCCCTTCCCCAGACTGTGCCTCCTGCAGTCACGGGTATTACCTTCCTCTCTGGGGGACAGAGTAAAGAGGATGCCTCCATCAACCTCAATGCCATCAATACCTGTCCCTTGTACAAGCCATGGGCCCTGATCTTTTCTTACAGCTCAGCAGGCGTCTGCCCTCGAGACATGGAGTGGAAAGAAGGAAAAAGTCTGGGCTGTCGAAAAGAAATATATTAAGCTGGCGATGGCTAGCAGCCAAGCTACTCAAGGCAAGTGTACTCCAAGTGAGAAGTCAGGAACTGCAGCCAGCAGGTCTCTCTTTTTCTCTAACCATGCCTATTAAGTCAAGGCCTTCCACCTGGATATGCCCTAACATTCCAGTCTATGAAGCATCTAAGATCCCGAAGCTCTATGCTGACCTTGGTCAGCGTCACTACTAACTTGTGTGGTATGACTGCCCTCTGGTGAATCTAGTGACCCCTTTCTAGCCTACGTTTTCCAAAAAACGACAATTTAACAAGGAAAAAAAAGAAAGATGAGATCATGGATTTTATTGCCAGTTCTTATTCTCAGATTATGCCTGGCTTTCCTCTTCTCACTCTTGATCTATAATGGGGTGTTCATTTATCAATGTACATGAATAAAAATGATGATTTTCATTTTCTCTTCTATTCAGCCAAATCAATAAATATTTTTAAATGTCTATGTATGTTAGCATATTAGTAGGCACTACACAGTGCCTGCCTACAAAAAGCTATCACTCTACCATAGCCTAACGCTTTTTAATGCAAAGTTGTAATTGCTACCTTCCTATTGTATAAAATATTTATAGCAAAAGAAAAGAATTATGGTAGGAGAGACTCTGAGCCTTTTATGCTTGAATGCATGTGTTCTATGCCAGAAAATATGAGTTTTTAAAATCAAATATTAATAATTTTATTTTCAATTACATAAATTAATAACACAGAAAAGATTTAAGTTCCCATCATTATCTTTTCTGTCTCCCAAACAGAAACTCTCATAAGCTACATAAAGAATCAACTGTGATGCCTTCCCTGAAATTTACTCTTCCTCTCCCCCCTTTGCTCTCAGGTGCTGTCATGCACATAGCTCACACTTTAAAGAGCAGAAAAGTTACTTTCATAAGGAAGCTGTCAGTTCTAGGAACTCTTTGCAACCACAGACACTTTCGGCTTTCAGTTTTTATTTAAAAGGCTTAATTGGAAGTTTTTATTACTCCCAATTAAGCTTTTTAATTAAAAGGAAAAGTTGAAAGAGGCTGCAGGCAAATACTACGACAAACCCATATCAGCATAAAATCAAAGGAAATAAAGACAAAATGATGCTACTGTAAAACAGCAGTTCCAGCTGCAGTTTTCAATAATGTTTACCTCTGGTCCTGTTTAATGTCATGGTGGGTACATTGACAATGATAAAGTGGACATAACTGATTGGAACAACAAGGCTGAGCCAGAGTAGCCATCAAATTCCTCAGAATGTTCATTTAAAAGAACACATTAGCATTCAAGGCAAGGGCCCACCAATATATATTTGCCAATTTCAGTACTTAGCAGCTCTCATTCACCAGTTCTGTACCACTACTGTGCACTAAAGCAGATTTTTAAAGCCTCTTTAGCAAACTGACTACCACTTACAAACAAAGTGGGTAAGTGTTTATTGTCATTTGATGATTAACTTTTTTAATTCTGTGCGAATTTTTGTTTTTTGCCTATAAATCCTTGACGATATTATTATTGTAAGTCTTTGTACTCATTATATGTGGTGACTTTTTTTAATCCAAAAGAAAAAGAGAGTTAAATTATAATTCACTCAATTTTCCATCCATTTTGAATCTTACACAATACCTTGGGAATAAAATACACCTTGCCAGGATAAAGATGAGCATATCCTAGGAGGCACGAGGAGCTTAGAAATGCTAATTAACTGATTCACCCTTGTTTACAGGTATTCAATTGCTCTTTATCCTTAAGCCCACAGAGGCTCTATTTTGAATGGGAGAGCTTACCAAGGCAAAAATGTAATGTTTGGATTAACAGGTGAATATCTCTGATAATGACTGGTGAAAGTGGAAGTAGACCATGGATCTACTTATTATTGACTCAGTAGGAGCCCACTTTTCCTCTGAATTCAGAAGCCATAATGATAGTTCTGAAACTCAGAGAAGTATTTGGTTCTAGGAAGCTCTGGAACAACCTGAAACTGAAGAACTAGGTTGGATAAAGACAATAAAGCTTTTTAAAAGTTGCAGATAGCATATGGGTTCCGGTTCGGGCTATCATATCCATTCCTGAGGAGAGAGGAAGAGGAGGATCTCTAAAAGTAGTGGTAGCGTTATTCCTTGAAAACCAGTTCAACCCCAAATTACTTTAATACCTTGAATCTGTTAGATATCATTTTTCTCTACTATATCCCTTGAAGGCATCGCCTTTTACGATTATGTGCCTTATTTCAGAAGTTATCTCACCTTCAAAGAAGCAGGAAAGGAATCAAAGACTGCTTCACTGAATACTAAAAGGATTTTATGTGTGTGTCCTCACAGTGGAGTAAGCTGTCACTCTTTCATCGCCATCACCACTACTACTATTCTTCAGTCAATCCCAAATTGAAACAGCACAGTCCAGAGGGAAGACAAGCACATCACTTCAGCTTCAGTTTCTTCATCTATAAAATGAGTGAGACAAGAGACATCATGGCATAGTCAATAGAGGGCCTGCCAGACTTGAAGTCAGGAAAAGCTGGGCTCAAGTCTTATTTTGGAAATCCTACCTCAAACACTAATTGTGTTACCTTGGGAGTCACTTAACCTCTCTCAAGCTCAGTTACTTCATCTGTAAAATGGGAATAATAATAATAGTATTTTCCTCATAAAGATATTGTAAGGACCCCAAAAAAAAGACATATATGTAAAGTGTTTTGTAAAATCTTTAAATCTATATGAATTCTAGCTATTTTATGATACTGGGCAATTCATTTAACCTCTTGGTATCCCTAAGTGACTCTTTAGAGTATAAACTGTGATGAAGTTGCTCTTCTCCCTTTATCTGTGTCAGAGGAGGGAGTTCCCACACAGGGAATATCATAAAATAAAATCACAGGACTACATAATTTTTAAAGGAGAGAGAGAGTAAAAGTGCCCACCTTATTGAGGTAGTATGAGACTCATATCAGTTAATATATCAGTTAAAGTATGAGGAAAATCTTATATAAGTTCCAGATATTATCTAATTCATAAACCCTTCATATAGCCCTCTCAGTACTTCTCCTTTAAATACTAAAATACAGGAAAATGTCCAAATAGGTACTATATTTTTGAGGTGCTTTTTGGCTTCTTTATTTTTTAAATAATATTTATTTTCCCCAGTTATATGTAAAGACAATTTTTAACATTCATTTTTTAAATTGAGTTCCAAATTTTCTCTCTCCTTTTCTCACCTCCCCCTTCCCTGAGACAGCAAGAAATTTGATAAAGGTTATACATGTTCAATCATGCAAAACATATTACCATATTAGTTATGTTAGGAAAGAAGACACAGACCCAAAAGAAAAAGAAATCACAAAAAAACACAGAAAGTAAAAAATAGTGTGCTTCACTCTGCATTCAGTTCTTTCTTTCTTCTTCAATCTGCAGACTTCCATCAGTTCTTTCCTACTCTGAAGGTGGATAGAATTTTCATTTTAAGTCCTTTGGAATTATCTTGGATCATTGTATTACTAAGAATAGCTAAGTCATTCAAATTGATCATTGTACAGTGCTGCTGTTACTGTGTACAATGTTCTCCTGGTTCTGCTCACTTCACTTTGCATCATTCATATAAGTCTTTCCAGGTTTTTCTGCAATCAGTCTGCTCATCATTTCTTATGACAGTAACATTCCATTACAAACATGAACCCCAAGTTGTTCTATCCATCCAATTGATGGGCATCCCCTCAATTTCCAGTTCTTTGCCACCACTAAAAGACCTGCTATGAATATTTTTGTATAGATAGGTCTTTACACACACACACCACACAAACATACACACATACACACACACACACACACGCACACTTTTTTATCTTTGGATTACAGACCTAGTAGTGATATTGCTGAATCAAAGGATATACATAGTTTTATAACCTTTTGGGCATAGATACTATATTTTGAGTTAACAATTTTATACCATAGCCAAATTTCTTCTAACATTGCCAAGCGCTCTCTTGGAGGATTACCTGATAAATAAGAAATTTAAAGAAAATCATTTGTAGCTACCCAAGAGGAAATAGCATTCTTTCTTATCTTCCTTGTTTTCCCATAGCCAAAGTATATTATAATTTCCATAAGCCAAACATATTACAGGCAGAGCTGTGAGCAGGCAAGAGGAACTACCTTGCCTTAAAGTCTGTGATATGTAAAACCCTGGCATCTAGAGATGTTTAAGCGTAAGTCCTCTCTGTTCCCTACTCCTGCCCTACATTGGCAAGGCTGTTTGTACAATTCGTGAAACTTCATTGCCCTTTGATTACCACAGAGTGCAAAGCCAGAAGCATCAATTTTATTTCATTATGCTTTCTGTTCCAGATTTTTTTCTTTAAATTGCCATTTTTGACATTTGCTAACTGGCCAGGAATTCCTTCAGCACTGAATTTTGGTGACATTTTCTGATTGATAAAACACATGAACTCAAACCTATTGGGGGAGGAGGCGGAGGGCATATAAGAGATGAAAGATGAGGGTAAAGTTACTTTCTTGACAACTTCTGGAATGAAAAATGCACCACTGCCTACAGAATTGGGCATGGCGATTTGAGTGCTAAACAAGTAATAGACTCTTGCAAAGCAATTGGATATTTTCCCAACACTGGATAGTTATTACATTGGGAGCTGTTAGTATACAGAAATTTAACAAAGAAATGCTATTGAGCCAAAGAGAATCCTCGAGGTCAACATAGTGCACAGCTAAAAGGGAAAGCTTTGCTTTGTTTGAAAAGGGCACCTCAATTCCCCTTCCGGCCCATCAGGTGAAAGGGAAAGTATATGAGAATATCAGCTGTGAAATGTCAGCATACTAAGTAGGATGCATAGCGTGTGCTCCTTGATATGGAAGTGAAAGAGCTTCGTGGATGTTGTTTGAAAGTCCATCTGCCACAGCGCCCTGCTGAACTTCCCTGGCTTTCTATAAAGCTGCCCAGCTGAGATGCACTAATTCCTGAAGCTCTGTCTCACACATCATCCCATCACCACCCACAGCTATTCAAGGGAGTGCCAGCAAAAATTGGATGTAGTAAAGAAAAAAAATTGGAATTTTTTAAAATGAGTTTCAGTCGTTAAGAGGAAAGGAGGAAAAAGCTGAAGTTGAGTCTTATGGGCTTACTGTACCCCCAACGGACAAGTGGCCATGAATGAAAATTACAAAATCTCCAACAAGTCTAAACATAGCTATGAAAGAGAAACAGGTCTCCGTCTTTTGTTGCAGTTATCAAAGTGGAAAAAGAAACTAGCCCAAAGTGGCATTGCCAGAGGCAAACAACAGAAGCTAGGAATTGAAATGGTGATAAATTCTGAGTACAACAAGCTTTATAGATTAGATGTAAGTTTATTGAAGTAATGCTTCAGTTTCAGCTAAGGAACACAGACTGTCCTACAGAATCCTTCAGAAATGTCAGTCTCTTCATTTCGAAAGGAGGAAAATAAATGTAAGATCTGTGGACAAATCTGAATTCCTAAATGACAGTAGTCATCACTCCCTCACATATTTATCACCAGAAAGAATTCCAAATCACTTGCCAGATTTAACAAGCTGATATGAAACTATAAACAGGGTCATTTCATTTACCACTGAAACAGCCACCTTTCAAAAGAAAATAGCAGCACTGCGTAGTGTCACAGAGAATGCAACAGAGACAGCATCTGAGTGAAACTATCCCAGAACTTAAATTCAGAATATATAAGTAACTGACAAATAATTATTAATAGTAGGATTTAGCCAGAACCTTACCACTTCTAAAAGGCGGTGCTATGTTCCTGAGTTCAAACCCAGCCTCAAATACTTACTAGCTGTATGACCCTGGACAAGTCCCTTATCCTCTGTCTGCCTCAGTTTCCTCATCTGTAAAATGGGGATGATAATAGCACCTACCTCCCAGAGTTGGTATGAGAATAAAGTCAGATAATGATTATAAAGCAGAGAATATTTAGAGGCAGCTAGATGTTGCAGTGACTAGAATAGTGAAACTGGAGTCAGGAAGATCCAAGTTTACATCCAGCCTCAGATACTTACTGGGAAAGTCACTTAACCTCTGTTTGCCTCAATATTCTCAAAAGTAAAATGGGAATAATTACAGCACTTACCCCTCAGGGTTATTGTGAGCACAAAAGAAGATAATTTTTATGAAGTACTTAGCACAGTGCTTGGAATATGGCAGACACTATGTAAATGCTTAATTCCTTCCCTTCCCCCCCCAAAGCATTTTAATAAGCCTTAAAGTGCTATGTAAATGGTATCTATTACTATTATTATTATTTTATTATCCTTACAAATTTGAGATGAATTAGACAAAATTTAGTAAAGAGGTTGGAAATAGTCTCTCCATAAAATGAGACTGTTTTTCATATATCAAAATCTGTTTTTGTTCTTCATATTCTTCAACAATAGTCTAAAGAGAGAAAGAAAGAAAGAAAAAGAAGGGGGAGGACTGCTAATGAACAGAGTGCTGGACTTGGAGTCAGGCAGACCAGGATTCTCATCTTGCTTTGGACATGACCTTCCCCTTTGACTCCACAGAACTGACAATGTCTCTGCTTCAAGCATCTACCTAGAACTTATCACAGGAGGATTGCACCATGGCAAAAGCACTGATCTTTGGAGTACTCGTACAGAAAGTGCTTCACAACCTCAGTAGTAAATGAACACCAAAAGTGCAAGACACAACTGGTAAGCAAGATGTATTTTCAATACTGACTTTTCCAACTATAAGTCTGTGAGGAAATATATTGAAGGTCTGATAAGGCTGTTGCCTCAGGCACAAAACTCTCACTGAAGGTCAAGCTATACTCTCTATCTGGAACAAGATGATATTATGTTTTTGCATAATCAATTGCAGCTATTACAGAGCTACACTCCACCACCTCTCATTGTTTTCTCTCCTTATTTCAAAGTTAATTTAGCCCAAAATATAGTGGGCTGAGAAAATTTGAACAGGCAGTCTGAATAATGAAACCCTCCCCCCTCCCCTCACTCCATACACACCCCCCACACACACACACCCAAAACCCACTAAATATTTTTATCCCTAGTTTTCTGGGTAATTGGATAAAAATAATGTTTTTATTTGCGCACATTTATTTGTGTATTACCTTAGTGTTTTCATCGTGTTTCAGCATCACCCACCTCTGCCTACCTCCTAAAAACAAAGAAATCAAAACCATCCTTTATAACTAAAATGAAAAAAACAAGTGACTGCAGGAAGAAAATCAAAATTCTCATTATCTCACTTGATCTTTTAATTAGTTAATCTTGTAGTCAGGTAAGCAGGTGCTATTAATTGCTGCTGTGGTCTCAAATAATTACCTGAAACTCAGTAACTGGAGCTAGACTGACTATTACTCTATCAACAACCCAAGCATGAACAGAGGAGAACAGAAGACAAAAGGGGAGGAGATAAGAATAAAGCATAATAAGAACGTCTTAAAAGATACCATTGACCCTTCAGTGGATTTAATTTTATTGAAGAGAAAACTTATCTAGTTTAGACTTTTATTCCAATCTCCCTTTCAAGACTTAGAGGCTCTGTCAAAGCTTTGTAAGCTGACACTAGTCAGGCAGCTATCAAGCATGTACATAGATAGGTGGGTTCATGTCTGTCCCAGAGGTTCTACAGATCCTCAGGTTCAGGAGGCAGAGCACCAGACTTGGCAGTCAGGAGGACCACAGTTCACTTGACAACTGGGAAGTCACTAAGTCTCAGTCACAACTTTTTTTTAATCTACAAAATGAGGATAGCAAGACCTATGCTACATATTTCAACAGACTTAGGGGATCAAATGAAATATTATATGCAAAGTACTTTGCACACTTTAAAATGCTCTATAAATGTCAATTATTATTATTATTGCCTTGAAGAAGTTCAAGTCATGGAACTGCATATACTGGTGTAAAATACCATAGAGTTGTGTCAGTAGGTACAGTGGCTCCACCAATCAGAAGGTCAGAGCAATGTTGCACCATTAATTTAACACTGGTCTAAGAATAAGCAAATGAATTCTATCCATTGCCAGTTGTCACCAGATAGCCAATTACCTCAGCTCCCTGAGACTATCCATTGAATCAGAAGTATGAACTGCACTTCTGATGTAATTGTCTATCCTACTATGAGATACAAAAGATAACACCTTTGTTTGAATGTCATGTGCCCTACCTAAAGTCAAAGACATCTGTCACTGGACTTCTAGAAGTCACTAGACTTCTCTGTGACCTAAAGAAATTATGACCCTGAAAAGACAGGAAAAAATGTAGCCAAGTTCTCCAACCCAACTCCATGAAGATCTAGAAAATGCACTGGACTGAATCTGTTTTTGGAAATCCATGAAAATATTTCAGTTTACCATTTTTCCAGTCTATATCAGTATAAAGATACAGAAAGGGTAGGGAATACTGGAGACCTGTCTAGTCAGGAACTGTGTCACAAAGAATCACAGTTCAGAGAAAGTCTGTATAGCAGGGCAAGAAGAGGTCCCAAATTCAACATAGAAGAGCTAAAACCCAGGCAAGGAGTAGGAACAGAAGTCAAATAACAGCTCTTTCTATTACCACCCAGTTCTTACAAGGGTAGATCAAATACAAGGGAGATCAAAGAGGGGAAGTGTGCCTATGTATCAGCAAGGACTCAGATGTACACAGGAGGGCCTGCTATACAGGTTTTTAGATCTGCTTTTCTAAAAGGAAAGCAACTAGTGAGGGGTCAACAATCACTTTAATCAAGCACATATATCATTCACTTCGTTCAGGGCAGGAGAGTCATTCTGAACTTCAGAGAAAATACAGAGAAACAAAGATCAACAGACAGGGCTTCTGATAATACCTACATAGTTCCCAGAGAGAGAAGCACCAACATCTGGGTTTTCAAAGGGGGTGGGGGGGGTGGGGGGGCAGGCTCCTTAGCAGCTTCCCAGAGTCTCATCTGGCCAAACAAACACTTCCAATGAGTAAGCCCCAAAGCAAAACCTCACCTCAGAGTATGTATACACTTCAGAGTCAGAGGGCCTGACCCTCTGGCCCAGTACCTCAATGGTTGTTGTCCTTTTTTCTCAAAGAGGCCCAAAGTGATATCACTATGATAAAATGAAGTTTCAGTGTGTCTGACTGTGACTGATCAGACAAATACGAGCTCAGAATGCTCTACCACAGGTTGGGCACAGATAGTCAGTGTGAATATTTGGGGTGGGTACTCCAAATTTGCACATCCTACGTTTACTTTGTGCTGTCTCGATTCTGCTTTGTTCAAAGAGCACAGCACCCTTTCTGATGTGGGCATGCCATGCTGGGCAGTCCTGGGCCAGTGTCTCCCATGTTGTACAGTCAAATCCAGTGTTCTTGAGAGAGACCTTGAGAATGTCCTTGTATCGCTTTTTCTGGTCACCATGTGATCACCTGCCCCATGCAAGTTCTCCATAAAATAGTCTTTTTGGCAAACATACACTTTGCATTTGAACAACATGGCCAGACCAGAGAGCTGTGCTCTCTGAAGCATAGTTTGAATACTTGGCAGTTCAGCTTGAGCAAGGACTTCAGTGTCTGGTACCTTATCCTGTCAGGTGATCCTCAGAATCTTCCTAAGACAGTTCAAATGGAAGTGATTCAGTTTCCTGACCTGGAGCTCATAGACTGTCCATGTTTCACATATAACAATGAGGTTAGCAAAACGACTTTGTAGACCTTCAGTTTGGTAATCAGTCTAATACCTCTTTCTCACCCAAACTTTTCTTTGGAGCCTCCCAAACACTGAGCTAGCTCTGGTAATGTGTGCATCAACCTCATTGTCAATGTGTACATCCCTGGAAAGTACACTACCAAGGGACTCTCTGACCCAGTACCTGGATAGAAATTAACAAAAAGTACTTGAGGCCCATTAATGGGTGGGAAAGAGCTAATTAGCATTACAGGCTAGGGGTAACAATTCAGGGTGAGGAATAGTTGTAGGCCCTGGTCTGTGTACTTTGCAAGAAGCAAGTTGGGAAGCAAGCATCACTTTGTGGCTCTGACAGTAGGGTCTCAGTTCCAGCTTCAAGCCAAATCTGAAACACAGAGCAGAACAAGCAGGGCACAAATTCCATGTCAAAGGGCACAGTACAGTTCTGTCACTCTCAAACAGTAGTACTTTCCAGCTGATAGTAGCTAAGCCCAGAACTTGCAAAGCTCAGACCAACATGGCAGTAATAATGACAATAACAACAACCAATGATAATTAATAAACAAATGACTAATATTTATATTGTGCTTACTACGCACTAGGCACTGTGCTACTTTACAATTTTTATCTCATTTGAACCTCACAACAACCCTGCAGTTGGTGCCATTTATTTTTGGAGGGAGGTAAGGCAATTGGGGTTAAGTAACTTGCCCAAAGTGACACAAGTGTCAAGTTTCCAAGGTTGGATTTGAACTCAGGTCCTTCCGACTCCAGGGCTAGTGCTCTATTCACTGAGCCACCTCCCTGCCCCTAGGTGCCATTTTTGTAACCACTTTACTGATGGAGAAAATGAGGCAAATAGAGGTTAAGTGATTTACTGGATTGTTTGTAAGTCTGGATTTGAATTCAGGTCTATCCTAACTTCAGGCCCAGTACTCTATTCACTGCACTGGATCAGACCATTTTGGGATACTGAAAACTTAAAGGTCCCCAGTCTCAGCTTTCCCTGAGATCTTGAAATAACACAACATTCAATACCCTATGAAAGTACCAGAGGACAAACCTCAGCCCAAACCTTCTCTCTGTAAGTGAACAGAAACCAGCCCAAACAACAAGCCTTCAGTCAAGAAGTAGGGCGGAGGGATGATCAAATAAACAAACAAAAAGAATTCCATTATAAAAAAATGTGGTGACAGGGATGTTCCAGACATAAGACCAGAAAAAAAAAGACTCTAAAATATTCACATGCAAATCTTCAAACAGTTTGAGCACAAATTCAACTAGAAATCCCAGAAGAGGTGAAAAAAGGGTTTTTGTTTGGGATTTTGTTAAGAAATTTTTTTTTATAAATTAAATGAGAATACTAGAGGAAATTTGGAAAAGAAATCAGAACTATGGAAGAAAAATATTGTAAAAAAAAAAAAAAGAAGAGTTAACAGCTTGGTATCACATGTGAAAAACCTTGTCCAAATAACAAATTCCTTGAAAACTGAATGGACCAAGTAAAAGCCAATGATTCCATAAGACAAGAAATCTTAAAACAAAGCCAAAAGACTGAAAAAGATAGAAAAATAAGGTATCTCGTAGCAAAAACAATTGACCTGGAAAACAGATTGAGGAAAGATAATGGAAGAATCATTGCTCTATGTGAAAGACATGACCAAAAAAAAAAGTCTAGACATCATAGTTAAGGAACTTCCAAAAATGCCCACATCTCTTAGAACAAGAGGG